>NC_061095.1:50936510-50999010 GCF_015104395.2 Macrobrachium nipponense | reverse complement strand
CACAATTTCATGAATGTTTAAACAAAAAATAAGTAAATTAATAAATAGATAAAAAAAAGTGACTCGCAACCTTCGGAACATTAACTTCCTGACTCTGGTTAATTAAAATCGAACCCATTTCATAAATGGAGTTGCAGCTCGACATCAAATACTTCGACATTTCTTTGGATACGATTGTTTTGTTTATACTGTATACACACACACACACACACACACACACACATTCGCTATTATGTGCTGGATATTCTCGACAGTTAACAACAAAATCATTGAAAACCGAGAAACAGCCTCAGACGAAGGCTTTGAATACGAGACACTTCACGCACGAGTTATATTGTTTCATAAACTTATATATCGCACACACAAACGCGCCCACGCTCGCATTCGTCATTGTGCGCCAAGTATTCTCGACAGTGAACAAGATCTTTGCGGAAAACCGAGAAGCAGCCTCAGACGAAGGCTTTTTTAATAAACACGAGAAACTTCACGCACGAGTTACATTGTTTCATGAACTCAGATTTGCCAGATGTTCCGGCGGGTGGTGGACTGGGTCCAGCCTAACATTGGGATTTCGATTGACCAGTCGTTCTGGAGATTTGTATTTACCAACAAAAACAGATCACACGGATAGTTTAGTGGATACGAATCGTTGCCTGTTCTCAATACCTATATCGTGGGAAAGTCACAGGCACGCATGCAAATATATTTGTGATCAGATACACACGAATATAATCTTAATCCAGCTAGTATCGAATGACCAGTGGGGCATATATATCATGTATGTATATATATATATATATATATATATATATATAGTATATTATATATATATATATATATATATATATATATAGTACTGGTATCTTCTTAGGCGCGAAGATATAGTAATTCCGTTGTATTCCTCATAGGAAGATGAAAAACGTATTTCTCAGAAAATGCCCTACGGTTTCGTCCTCCAATGGACCTCTTCCAACGCTCCAAAAAGAGGTCCATTAATGAACGAAACTGTTGGGCATTTTCTGAGACATACCTTTTTCATTTTCCTATGTGGAATACAATGGAATATATATATATATATATATATATATATATATATATATATATATATATATATATATATATATATATATATATATATATATATATATAGTTCCTCCACGAAGTCTCATCTAAAACTTGTATGTACACACAAACTTAAACCTCAGTTTCCACCCTTAATACCTTTGAGGGCGTGACTCCAGAAAGGGTACAAAGTTGCAAAGATCCCACCTCCACCTCAGAGTGAAGCCCTTGCAGTTAGGGGTGCTTATGCCGGCTGTAGCATCCACTGAGTGGGGGTCACAAATAAGTCCAAAGGTAGAGCTGCTACACTCTGTTGGTTTGAAGAGAAAAGGACAAGTGATGGTTTGAGATTCTCTGAGACGAAAGTGAAAGGGCAGTGAGTGAGTGTGTGCAGGAACAGGACAGGCCGGGAAAGAGACTCAGACAAGTCTCTCCATCTGACTACCTGTAGAAGAGAGGCAGATGGGTAGTCAGTTTGGCTATCATCGTGAAAGGGAATGATTCGTTCAGCCATTTTGACCTCTGGGGAGTCGTTATCCTTGGTCAAACCATCTTATGAAAGGAGTATTATCTGAGGGATGGACTGAATTACTTAAGGCGAGAGAACACGATAACTGGGGCAGGAGAGATTTCTTTCCACTATTATACGACTATAAATTTCGATACAGAACCTAATTAGTGACTATTTCCCGGTAGGGTTCGTTTTTAAAATGTTGATGGTAATGAATACTGCAATCAAGTGTCCTTACATTGCCCAGGCCAGAGGAAACCAAGACTGAGAATGTGAACAGACCACTTATTTAGATGTGACATGCAAAGAACATTCACTTCATAATTATATGGACTTCATTGTTCTGTAGCCACATTGAAGCTATTTCAGTATACACATACAACAGGAAGTGTTCCCACCGACCTACTCTGTGCCACAAAAGTGCCCTGATGAAGGGCAGAATAAAAATTCTATTCAATTATGCCTTTATGACCGCATATTCGACGACTAATGATCACCGCAGTAAAAATGAACTTCGATAATTCTGGTCATTAAAGCTTTGTGCTCCCCAATTATTATCATTCCATTTTGGGGAAGTATTTGAGGTGCGTTTAATGAGGCTTCTCTTGTTATATATATTATATATACATTTTGGACAATAGCCGCTGATCAGGTATTCAGTTACGTTCTATAATTACAGGTAATTACGTGTTGCGAAGCCTTTTACTTTACTGAATGCCATGTATGTTTTCCATAACAAGGGTATGATACAAAATTATAAAATAAATTGAGAGACATATATTGTCAAAGAGACAGATAAAACTTGCAAAAGCCGCTTTGATCAAATTCCAACGAGGTTTGATATTAATCCCTCTTTCATGAATTGCAAGATTTTGCAATAAGAAATTTATACTGATAAAAATTCTAAATGACCAATGACAGTTTTCATGGCATGTCAATAAACGTCTAAATATTGATTAGAATACAGTGTCCATGTTTCCAGTGTGAAACTGGAAAATGTCAACAGAGATCATTTTCATGACGAAGCTACAACTTCCTTTGGTAACACCTCAACCGGAATACCTGGATACCTAATATGAATGTCTGAAGAAAAGAAAAATTAATATTTCAATACTCAAATTCTTCCTTCCCTTCTGTAGAACTATATTTTGTCAATATGAAGAAGCAAGTTCTTTGAATTTGTAAAATGTTCAAACTATCTTGTAACACAGTGGAACGTGGAACCATATTCTTCCTACCTGTTTTTACGTCACAAGTATTCTATGAAGCTTGTAAAACAGGGGTGTGGAACCATTTTTTGTAACTCGTGAATTATAGAAACTTATAAAGTATCTAACCTTTCTGTAGGAGGATATAAACAAAAGAACTTTTGAATTAATTACAGGATTTATATTATTAATACAAATTTATCTATCAAAAAGCAAATATTTCCCTTCTGCAAATGCAAAGGTTCTATACAGTACATAAATTTTTTTTAACTATAATTAAGGCTTACAAAATATGCAAACTTCTGTCTTACACAAAGCAAACCCTTCCCTCCTGCACGAGCCTTTTTTCAAGACTCGAAAGATAAAAATAAAGAAAAAATGTTAGTTGACACATTCCTGTCTTCCCCACTGAATGCCACCAGCTTTCACCACCTCCAGTGTCGAAGGCAGAATGAAAGAGAGAATTAACTCGCCCATGATAGACAGATGGATTTTTGTTTGTTTGTTTGTTTGAATGGTGTTTTTACGTTGCATGGAACCAGTGGTTATTCAGCAAAGGGACCAACGGCTTTACATGACTTCCGAACTACGTCGAGAGTGAACTTCTATCACCAGAAATACACATCTCTAACACCTCAATGGAATGCCCGAGAATCGAACTCGCGGCCACCGAGGTGGCAGGTCAAGACCATACCGATCACGCCACTGAGGCGCTGATAGACAGATGGAATAAAGCCTTTTTGTCTGATAGACAGATGGAATAAAGCCTTTTATTGACAATGGTGTCACTCACAAAAAGCTAATATCAATTCCCACCCCACCCCCCCCCATCCCCCCCACCCCGATCTGCCTTTCTTCCCTCTATAATAAAAAAAAAACCCTAAAATTGAAAAAGAAAGGCCTGTCTGTACAAAAGGTAAAAATTGTTTCAAATTCTCAACACAAATCAAACCACAGCCTGAGTTATTTCATTGGACGCTTGTTTTCGTTAAGCCTTTTTGTTTCTGTTTGTGTCGCAATTTATTTATTTATTATTCTTTTTGACGGATGTTGTACATCGTGTGTTTACTTGTTCGTGTCTGTGTTTATTCGTTCATATTTTTGTCATGAACGGTTAAAAAAAGCCATAGAAAACAAGTTTATGTCAACAAAGATAATAGAGGGAAATTTAGACCTTCATTAAAGGTAAACTTCAGCTTTGAAGTTTGAAACCTCCTATTTGTTTATTTATTCACATAAACTCTCTGTTTCTACGGTGGTTTTGTTTTTTTTCGTAACCATTCAAGACAAACAGGAAGAATGTTATTTTTATTACTGGTTAGTCTCGTATTTTCCAAAACTCAACAAATGATTAACTTTCACGATACAGATCACAAAACTTTATCATTTTTTATCAGGTCATAAAAGATAGTTCGATTACATTATAATGTTTGAAGTTTCATCTGGATTTACAAATATTCAGAGACGTGGAGGTTAGATTTACGTAAAGTTGAGAAAGGGATTAAAGGGAGATCTCTTTATGCCATATCATGTCAAGTAGTAATAGCTGGAGAGAGGGAGAAAAAAAAGATAGCTAGAGAGAGAGAGAGAGAGAGAGAGAGAGAGTTACCTCTCTGAAATCACTCAAGTTTGGATTATGATTGATTGAGCGATTTATGGATACTAAAAGTGGCGTCATACCATGATAAGATTAAATATGAAGATTTGAAAAAATGATGAGATAATATGAGAGATGTCTAAAAAAGATATGTGTATATATATATATATATATATATATATATATATATATATATATATATATATATATATATATAATGAAGGCAGGGGAAGCACACCAACAGGTCAAGGAACTCATGTTCATTAAGAGGCAACGTTTCGAAGCCAACCAGCAGGCCTCATTTTCAAGCTACAAAGTAACAATAATATCTAATTAGTACAATAAAATTAAGCTACAATATTAAAATAAACAATGTAAGGTGCAATAAAACAATCACAGTTAAAAATACAAATAAGGACCAACCGTTGAGTGTGAAGACAGAGGAAGGACTAACAAAAAACGTAAACAGTTCACGAGAGGTAAAGAGGTGTAGACGTGGCATGGGTGTTCAGTGAGGGGACCAGTTTTTTAATAAACAATGATTCATTAATTGCTAAAACCTTATGATTGGAAGCTCTGCCCAAAACCTTAAAGTCCTTGTACTGAATAGAATACCTACATTTATCGGTATGATAACCTTATGTTGGAAAATTCGGGATTCGAAAGCTTAGTGCCAGTTCTATAGCTGACAGCTCTGACTGTCGATTCGGACCTTAAGTAACCTATGTGTCGATCCAACGTAGGTTCCTCGATTATATCGAGGACAAGTAAATTTGTAAATAACATATGAGGTCATCAATGGATCCAAACGGTCCTTGAAGCTGAAAAGGCTACCGATATTCAGTGGGTTTGTGGGTATAATTTTGGTTTTCATGGCAGGGAGATGACCAGATATTAAAGCGTGGAGTTCCTTATAAAAAGTTGTATTGTGAATAAAAGGAAGGCTGGCATAGAACGGTAATTTAGGAACGTGAGGAGTAGGATGACGTGGAACAAAAATATTTAAAAATATGGAGACATGCTTAAAGAACAACTGGGTGGGAAAGCAGTTGCTGTTGAAATATTTTTGCAAGAATGTGACTTCATTGTGAAAAGCTTGCCAACTGGAAGACAAAGCAAGAGCTCGGTGATGCAAGGTTAATAAAGCATTAATCTTAAAATCAAGAGAACAAAAACTATAAAAATTTGTACCAAGACCATTGAATGTCTTTTTTCTAAAATCGGAAGTCGAGAAGCCCTGAAAAATGCAACTGGTTGTTGGTTTCGTGTTCAATGGTGAATTTCATGTTAGGGTGAAATGAGTTGATGAAAGTTAAAATCCTCTCGGCGTCAAACTGACTTCTAAAGAGTGCAAACCTGCCGTCAACATGCCGTTTATAAAAAAGTGGATGGTAACTAGCGAGCACATGAAGATACCGGCAAAGATGGGTCCAAGAGGAGAACTCGTATGAATTCTTTAAGCAATAAGAATTTTCAGCCAAGGGGGCAAGCATGGGAACTAGATATTCCCAACTTCTCTCGTAACAAAGGATCTCGAACATAATTCGGAGGAACCCGTTTTCGGAGAGAGACATGCAAACTTCCGCGCGCATGAATTTTTGCGAATAGCGATAATCGCGTGTTATGAATGCTAGAGACTGGGGAATTATGATATTGCTGTCGTCTCTCTCTCTCTCTCTATTTGCAAGCCCTCTTGCAAGCCTCTCTTAGTGTAGCTCATTCAGTAAAGTACAAAGGACTGATGCAATTCTAACTCGACATCGCATCTCAATTGCTGGAAGCAGAAAGTTTCCACATCGAGTTTTATTCGTAATAATATTTATGTTAGGAGATCTACAAGATCTTTATTATTATTATTATTATTATTATTATTATTATTATTATTATTATTATTATTAGCATGGCGTCTAACCCCTCACAAACACTGCGCCACTCACCTGCCTTTAAGCAGACCATTACGGACATATAAAACAATGATCCCAAAATGAACAAAGATTCGATTAGAACAATAATTATACTATAAGGCGAAAAAAATTACCTCCAATCATTCAAGAGTAATATATGGTCGCTCATGATACTGGGGAGAGAGAGAGAGAGAGAGAGAGAGCGAGAAAGAGGAGAGAGAGGAAGAAGAGAGGAGAGAGAGAGAGAGAGAAGGTGACATCATTCCATAGACAGTCTTCAAGGGTTCTTCAACAGACTGACGTTAAGAACAAAAAGTAGTCACAGGGAGATGAATTCATATAATTTTTAAAAATAATTTCTATTTCGTATGTTAAAATGAAAATGTTTAATGAATGGATATCTGAGGGAGATTATTTTTCATAATGGTTTTGATGCAAGGGAGAGGGGTCATTTACTTACAGTTAATGGAAGATCGCTCATATCATAAAGGGGGAAAGCTATTAAGAAAACTGAATAATAAAATGTACATACAACAATGCCGCCTTTCCATCACATACTCTTTAACTTATCATTAATTTCACGCTTCCCATATTTCAACACGAAATACATCCGCCATTTTCACCGACAAAAAAAGTTTTATTGATATCAAAACGCTATTACCGGTATGAAAGCTTCTGGTATGAAAATATATGTATATATTTTCCTGTTTTCATTTCCACAAAGCGGGACATAGAACTGCCATGGCCTCACTTATATGCATAGGTATAACACTGAAACTCATTCATGAATCAATCATTGGTTGTTTTTTATCATCTCTCTCTCGTATCATTCTCCTTTTCTTTCATTCTGAGTGTGTTGAGTTTCCTTTCAGTCATCTCACTTTTTCTCCTTTTTTTTAAGTGTTTTTTAGAAGAGTTTTCTTTGTATGATTTACTAATTATTTTAGTTTTATCTTTTTGATAAGACAGAATGTGAAAAATAGTTTCTTGTATAATAATATCTTTGTCCACTGTCCTTTCTGCGGGTTGTGTTCTTCATAGACCCACATTCATATATCCATAATACATGCAAGTTTACACACCTGGATATTTTATATTTTAGTTCTCTAAAATGTTATAGCAAGGACGAGGCAGGAGAGGGAACATACAATTTGCCAAGACCCCGTTTGCTTATCTCTCTCTCTCTCTCTCTCTCTCTTCTCTCTCTCTCTCTCTCTCGTTTTCTGTAGAGCTGAGCATGAACAGACATGATGACAAACTTCTGAATGCCTGGAATTTGTTACTCTCAGCGAAAT
Organism: Macrobrachium nipponense; assembly: GCF_015104395.2. NCBI lineage: Eukaryota > Metazoa > Arthropoda > Malacostraca > Decapoda > Palaemonidae > Macrobrachium > Macrobrachium nipponense. The sequence goes on along the minus strand of NC_061095.1, from coordinate 50,991,433 downwards.
CTGTCAGAGGAAATTTCATTTGGAATAACAAACACTCGGTATCCGTTGACTCAGGTAATCTCTTCCCTTATTTTCATTTGCCGCTCTGTGCAGATCCTTTTGTGAGAGAAATTGCTTCTTCCTTTCTCTTACAGAAAATAGGAATCAACAGCTTCATTTCAATCTACTTTCTATGTAATTGCAGAAACTGTTTGCAAAGTCATCAGGATAATATAGACCAGCATTAAAATTAGTCTGTTATAATGCCTGTGTTGCTGTGATTTGGGAATTATTTCCCTACTGTTAAAGTATTTAATTTAAAGCTTGTATTTGGGTGCAAAACATCAAATGAAAACCTTTAGACAGAGATTAGTTCTCAAAACAACGCTAGAGTTAGCGATGTATCCTCTCTAAATAGGCCAAGTAGATGAAAACATTGCTATAAAAACAAAGATACTGCTTAGTAAAAGGGCACAACACTACCATTACCTTAGAGATGAAAGTACGGTGTTTATTCTCACAGTATTAATTGGTCAACATTGTCAGACTGCATCTAGACTAGAATAATGTTCTAACGAGAGAGAGAGAAGAGATAGAGAGAGAGAGAGAGAGAGAGAGATAGAGAGAGAGAGAGAGAGAGAGAGAGAGAAAATGACTGGTAGGCGTCTCTCGTGAAACAGATAAGAAAGTCTCCATAAAAAACCTCATATGGGGAAGATTCCTCAGTCAGCTTAGCCTTTGGAACGAGGGGAAAGTGGCACTTTCTCCTTCAGGCAGAAGAGGGGAAAGGATAGGAAGGACTGGGATCTCATTAAGCCTGTTTACCTCAGACCCAAAGGAAATAACACTTCCAAAATTGAAGAGTCGTCCGATATTCCCTCAGGGAAAGAATTTTGTGACTTTTTGAACCTGAATTCGTCACCATCAAGAGACTGATATTTTTTCGTCCTTTTTTTATTATGATTGAGCCCTGAGAAGGCCATAAGGAGCTTTTTTTAAATTGATAACACCACTTCAGGGATGAAAAGAGGCAGGTTATAAAGATTCTGGAAACCTCTGAGAATTCCAAATTAATCCAGCTGAATAGAACAGAATAGAGAAATTAGGCCAGTGGCCAAGCGCTGGAAACAATGTCATTCACCGCTGCAATGGAAATTAATATTAGTTATGTGTAAAAGGTGTAACAGGAGGAAATCAACTGTCAGGAGAGGGTTGAGGAAAGTAAGGTGGAAGACAATATGAATGGAGGTACAATAAAAGGAATGAATGGGGTCGCAGCTAGGGGCCGAAGGACGCTGCAAAGAATCCTAAGTAATGCCTACAATGCTGAAGGGAACTCCACTCCCATTATTGCTTTGTGTTCACTACAAAGGAATAGTCTTTGAAATTTTTCTGTAAGAGAATATATAATATATATATATATATATATATATATATATATATATATATATATATCTAAATGTAATATATATATATATATATATTATATATATATATATATATATATATATATAATATTATATATATATATATATATATTATATATATATATATATATATATATTATATATATATATATATATATATATATATATACATATATATAGTAAAGGTATAAGCCACGAAGGAAAGATAAACAACGGAGGTACTGCAAGATCTTTCGACTCAACATCCTTTACTTAGCAGATTGTCGCTAAGTAAAGGATACTGAGTCGAAAGATCTTACCGTACCTCCGTTGTTTATCTTTCCTTCGTGGCTTATACCTTTATCTATGCAATTATCACGTTCCAAACTTTCGTGATTCACTTATACATATGTACACACACACACACACACACACACAACATCATATATATATATATATATATATATTATATATATATATATATATATGTGTGTGTGTGTGTGTGTGTGTGTGTGTGTATGCATAGATCAAGCAACGAAGGCAACAAGTCCACCAACTCTTCTGCCGCTAAATATAAACATATCATACAAAGACAGATCCCAAAGCGTCCTCCCAACAACCGATGGAAGCCGAAAAGAAGAATCTGCTCCCTCTGAGGAGAGCGTCTGAGGTCAACGAAGCGTATGCAATCAGCGAATGCTTTTGTGTGTGTGTCTCTAACGTATGCATAAGGAGAAGCAACAGCCTTGAATGGATATGACCTGAATGCAGTCGATAATGGAGATAGAAATGTGAAAAGAATTCAAAAGATTTGAGAATCTCTCTCTCTCTCTCTCTCTCTCTCTCTCTCTCTCTCTCTCTCTCTTCTGACATATTTATCTTGTATGTTGGCATGCTTTCTTTCAGAAACTGTCTTTTCTCTCACTCTCTTGACTGATGAGAGAGAGAGAGAGAGAGTGTGTGTGTTTGTGTGGGAGGGGGGTGAAAGAGAAGACATCGAGAGTATTGTAAAATAAGCCTGATATTTCCATTTCATAGTTCGTTTAGATTAAGTGAAAGCAGTATTTCCCCGCGATAAACTTTCTTAAAAAAGCAAACATTCTGCCTCAAAATCAAAGGACCTCTTTAGTTTAATCAAGAGAACTACAATTTCTACCTGTAATGTAAAAGGTAAATTGAATGTCTAGATGTTAGGAAATAAAATAAATAATTCCCTTAGGCTACATGAACATTCTCGAAGGAAAGTTAATTTGCTACAATTTTAAAAGTTCTATTAAAAAAAAAGACATCATGTTTATATACACTCCGGGTAACTGCCCTGGACAGAGTGATGAAATCCTCACCTGAGGAAACCAAAGTGAGGAAAGAGGTCTCATTACTGCCTCTATAACCATTACGTCATCGATCTCTCCGAAGACTAAAGAGGATTATCGTTCACGCCTCTAAATTAAGGAGAAGAACCATTAGTTATTCCCCTTGCTTCGTCCTGTGGGCAAGTACAAATTCCCCTCAGCCCAGAGAAGGGCCCAATTAGGTTCCCGTTTCCTTGGTACGATGTAAATTACCATAACTTCTTAATCAATGTCTTCCTGACTTCTGTTTGGTTAGGTAACCGTAGTTCGGCTTGTTTCTGCTATACAAATATGTAACTATTTTTCAAAAGGAAAGTTTGTTATATGCTTTTTATATCATTATTTGAAAGTTACACCCACCGGCTGTTGTGGTTCGTAACAAATGTTTTGATAATATTCGACAGAAAACTGTAACACACATATAATAGTTACTTACAAACACTATACATACATATGTACATACGCACACATTTATATATGTGTATATAGATATATGTATGTATGCGTGTACGTTAAAAATAGAGATCTAGCTTTGAAACGACATATCTACAATCTGAAAATAAGTTAAAACAGTTCAACCTTCCACAGACTAAGATGTCATAGAAGCTGAGAGAACCATCGACTCAATTAGTCCGGTTGCCAACATCACTCAATAAAAATTGGGGATCCCCAATAAATCCTTTGCCTTCCAGGAATGATTGATTGAATGGCTTCCCGAGATTAATAATGGTTCCGCTCAAATCGTGATTTCAAACAAAAATGAACAAATTCATTTGTGTGAATTGAGGTTTATTTGGTCGTTAAGAATCTTTATCATGAGATAGACAACACTAAAAGTCGTTCTCTGCAACCATTTCCGTCTATCAGAATCTGATGTATTTCAGTCTCTGGTCAAACTGATATTTCAAATCGCTGACGAACACGAGTTTAATTAATCATGCGTTGATAGAATAACCTCAGGACAGAGAAATTTGACGTTAACTGGATGAAGTGTCCTTTAGAAAGACTGCCCTGTCAGAATTCGGAACGGAAATCTGATATCACAGCTGGAAAAAGCCTGATTTCAGTTTGCTCTGATTTACTCTCGAGTTAATCTGAATTTCAGGTATATCACAAGATCAGTCGGTGCAGTTATTTCCCCTTTATGATTTTAAAGGGACTTGTTAGAGATACAACAACACGATCTCTATGGAAGAATGAAATACATACACTGCTGGCTTGGAAAAAATATCACTTTTGCCTGTGGAAATCAACACCGAAAAATAATAATGTTACGTTTGGGATTTTGATTTAAATCGATTTACAGAGAACTTATAATATAAAATTATTATTTCACCTTGGAAAGAATTTTGTATAAATGCAGAAATAGAACTTAGATGAAGTTTAATCATAAAGGTTGATCATCTCAGAAACGATGCTACTGTCTGATGACTGCCTGAATTTCCTTGATATTAAATCATTCTGTTTGAACTGAGGAACGGAATAGTAGAGAACGAAATATAAACATTAGGCCAAAGGCCAAGCGTTGGGACCTATGAGGTCATTCAGCGCTGAAACGTAAATTTATTATAAGAAGGTTTGAAAGGTGTAACAGGAGGAAACCCTTGCGCAGTTGTACTGTGAAAATCCTGTTAGGAGAAGGTTGAGGAAAGCCAGATGGAAGAAAGAGAATATGAACGGAGGTACAGTCAAAGGAATGAAAGGGTTGCAGCTAGGGTCCATGGAGGGGATGTTGCAAATAACATTAAGTAATGCCTACAGTGCACCGCATGAGGTGCACAGACGGCACTGCCCTCCTACGGGGCTGATATACTGAGAAAAGTTCAATATTATTCCCTCCGTGACTTGAAATGCTCCTCCAGAATGGAATGAAATCAATATTTGTTAATTCTTCCAAAAAGCAAAACGATATTTCCATTCTTGAAGTTACAAATCCTAAAGAATGAAATATTTATTATCGTTATTTTTAGTCCTGAATCTGATATATCTGACCATTGACCTCAAATATGACCTATTTTGGCTCCTTCTATTCCTTAGAATCAAACGAGAAGACTCTCTCAGCTGCACAAACAACAAAGAAACAAACAAATGTTACTTCGTTAGCAACAGTTTTTATTCATTTGCGTTCAACTGCTGAAAATGAATTTTTATTTTTTATTGAAGGGCATCTTTTTTCACAATGTCGATATTTGGATGATTCTTCTGAATAATCTCTGATCTACTTAAAATGTGGATATTGAAGCTTTTAATAAAACTAAAGATTAATCTAAAAGTACACAAACACCTTCTGCTCATCTTTCGTGTTTAATAATTGTTGCCATGAATAAGCATTATTAAAAGAAAAAATTTTCCATACAAATTCATGCATACAAAAAAGTCTATATGTTTTTTCCGCGGACGCTACAGACCAGGAAAAATATCACACAAAAATTCCCCCTATTCCCTAAACAGTATTTGGACTACATATTTTTAATCTTTATCACCGCAAAGCCTGGACCCTCAGATAAAAAGAACAAACACTGAGTCTAAACCTTTTTTCCTCCAGGTGAGGAAACCGTTTCCTCTCCTCTCCTCCAGGTGAGGAAAACATTTCCTCAATGCGGAGACCAACAGGAGCCCAGAACGGAAGGCCGACATCAAAAGCAGTTTATGTCAGATGTCGCAAATGGAAAAGAAAAGAATGAGGGCTTCCACAAGAACAAGAATAAATTTGCCCTTTTTTTCTGATGGCTTCCACATTCGCTGATCTCTGTTTTGGGCCAACCAGCAAGTAGATAGTGATCTCTGGATAGAGTGGATACAAGTTTGAAGTCTATCTGATGGAAATTCTGACTTCGGGAAAGATATCAGAACCTCGTCATTTGTTTTTCATTTGGATCAGAGGCTTCGTAGTGACTGACCCATTCCAAAAAACTGTGAAGAAAGTCGAAAAGTTGGGAGAGCTTTGTGTCTATCAGAAGGAAATACTTATCTGGTAGAAGAGTGGCAGTGGATTCTACGTATTCGTAGAATATATGTAAAGAGGAGTTAAAAATTATAGTTTGTAAAAGAGCTGCAATTCAAAATAGAAATTATAATCAGTAAATGAGCTGTGGATTGTACACATCATCTCAGAATAAATCTAAAGAGGGAAAAGGATTTGTAATCAATAAATGAGCTGCAGTTCAGAATTTGTGTTTCATAACGAACGAAAGAGAAGTAGCTACTGTAGCAACCTCTGAACTTTTTAGTCAAGAAGGGTCTCGCCAAGATTAATTGCTTTGTTTAAATTTAGCCTTCCTCAGCTAATATTATTATTATTATTCTACTCCTTTCTCTCCGCTTTGTAAAGAAGTGGGTCTAGAATTTGTACTTGTAAACGACTGTCTTCTGATCTTGGTCATTTGTCAGAGGAAAGTTGCAAAAGGTTATGCTTCTGTGCCAAACTCTCTCTCTCTCTCTCTCTCTCTCTCTCTCTCTCTCTCTCTCTCTCCAATGACACCCGTGTAATCACAGTGACCTTCTAAGTGACCAAGTTCCCCTTATATATCGTTCTAAAGCGAACATTCCTTTATTGTCATCAGAGCACACTCTGGGAGTCGAGCCAAATATAAATTATTTTCTTTTTGTTTTCAGGCTACCCTGTACGCATGTTCACATTCAGGATGTAAATTATTGTTTCTACATAAGACTGTACATATGTATATTATGTATATTATGCTTTATGCTTAGGTTTATACATTTATTTATATATAAAACGCACTTGGACGCTCATGGTGGTATGTATCACATACTGAGGGATCGTCTTTTGCATATTAATGTCTACAGTTCTGGGAAAGTCGTGAAAACTTGAGAATGTTAATTACTCGCTAATTACTCAAGATAGTCGTTAATAACATTAAAAAGAGGCTCATTACAGCAAGTACAAAATTAATAATAATAGAAAAGTGGCCGAAATAACTTCTTCCAAGGATCAACTCAATATTTGTAGTCGTAAAACTAAGACTTGGTCTAATAAAACCTATTCAAGATGGATTTCATTTGAAACTCTTGAAACTGCATCCCTCAGACCTATCAATATTTTGGCATAACGAACAGGTAGCTGAATTAGAGAGAGAGAGAGAGAGAGAGAGAGAGAGAGAGAGAGAGAGAGAGAGACTTGACGTTCAAGAATCACACTAAGGAGAAATGGTCATGGCTCAGATGAAAGTTGGGTCTGGGGATCTACAAAAGCTCTACTCCCTGGTAAGTGTGTTCCAGAACTTCTCTCTCTCTCTCTCTCTCTCTCTCTCTCTCTCTCTCTCTCTATCTCTCTCTCTCTCTCTTCTAAAAAGGAGTCACTAGTTTCGGATGAGTTCTCCAATCTACTGCCTTTTAGGAAATTGGGATGACATGAAATATGCAATTGATCTGTCTTTCCCAACAACAGGTAACTGAAACGGAAATGTCAGTCCACCATAACATTAATGAAACATTACTTTTTTTAAGAGTTGAAACATCTTAGAATCATTGTTGGCTGACACCTCTACTCAGCTTTGCCACCAGCTAATAATGATTGTATGATACATTCATGAATATATGGGTGTTATGTATAGGTCTATTGATATTGTCAATTAATTATATATCAAGTTAGAAAGTAATCTGTCAGCAACCGACTCCAGATATAATATCACGAATGAAAGCATTCCTCCGCAATGGAACTACAACCAAAATCTTGACGAAATGCAATGAGGTCTATGATAAGTGACACTATCCTCCAACAAATAATTACTATCATTGAAACAAGTCACCATCTTTGTTAACACTTGCTTAAGCAGTGGAGACATCTCAACCATATTCGAACTTCACTTTTTTCGTTTATTTCCATCATGAGTTAAAAAATAAACTCTTAAGGATCACGCACACGATTCTGGAATCCCGCCATGTCCGGGAATTATGATTCCAGGGGTTTGAGTTTACGAGACCAAGTCTCCATTCTTTCATGGAACAGATGCACATGTTTTGGACGACGACACACACACATTCATAGACATTATCCGGGCTCTTCTTCCTCCAAAGGATTCCCCAACTTCTCTCGTAACTCAGAATCTCAAACATAATTCCAGGGGATCCCGTTTTCGGAGACAGACAGACGGTAACTTTCGCACGCATGAATTTTTACGAATGGCGATAATCTTGTATTGTGGATGCCATAACTGGGGAATTATGATTCTCTCTCTCTCTCTCTCTCTCTCTCTCTCTCTCTCTCTCTCTCTCTCTCCTTTAAAAGTGTAGGTCATGCAGTAGAGTGCAAAACACAATGTAATTCTGACTTGGCATCGAATCTCAAGTGTTGGAGAGCAGAAAGGTTTCCCACAGTGCGTTTTATTCGTATTTTGTTAAAAGATTTACAAGGATCTTTTTCAGAGCCAGATCTTCGCTTCTCATTGCTGCAAATATTCGAAAGAAAATGGAGCTTTCAACCATAATTGGGAAATTAGATCTTATCACTAAATATCAGATTAAAATCTATTTGTTTATTTTAAAAGAACATTTAAGACTGAATTAAATCTACTGACTTTGCAGAAACACCATTTATAAAATCCTTCTTTACCTGAGAGAGAGAGAGAGAGAGAGATTCAGTTATGCAAGTCTCGACCCAATATCATCAGTGAAAGAGGAGCTCCCTCACTCCGCCAATAGAAATACATTTCGTGATGAATAATTCAGACCCAACTTTGTTTCTTCTATTCTGACATAGCGGATAGAATTTTATTTGTCGATATAAACATCTCATTTCTCAAATGGACTCTGGGTTTATACGAGTTATTATAAAGGTTTGAAATCTTTCTTGGAGTGAAGACCAGATTACGCAATTCCCAAACTAGAAGATAGGAATTATTCCATATATATATATATATATATATATATATATATATATATATATATATATATATATATATATATATATAATATATTATTCAGTATGCTTACATTGCGCCACGTGAGCTGCACTAACGGTACTAACCCAGTCTCAGTGTGCCCTAACAATATTCAATAGTGGCAGTTATGCATTCAAGTGAACTCTGACCCTTAAAATCCAAGAGATTTTGGTAGATAAGGCATATAGAACACATTCATCAATACCATGCAACTTTACTTATTTTTCTTCACTAATCTCATGCAATATTCATTACTACAATTACACCCAACCTTCCTAAATAGCAGCGGATCACAATTGAAATATTATTCTCACAATCCAGGCTCGATTTTTCCCCACTTTGCATTTGTCAAACCTGAGACAGTAATAAAGGAGATTTTTATAGTTAGATAAATATTGGCGTTGACAAGAATCCCCAGAGGCAATTATTCCTTCCCGTCAAAACCTTTTGAATTGTTTTATTATTTTCTCTTTCATTTTGAAATCCCTGTCCAAATAGGGGCCAGAAGAGGAATTCAATGAGAAAAATTAAATTTGCACTAAAGGTGATCGTTTTCTCTGCCATTCATTAAATAAAGGATGTATTAGCATAGAACAGAACATAGAATTTAGGCCAAAGGCCAAGCGTTGAGACCTATAAGGCCATTCATCGCTGAAAGGTTTGAGAAGCGTAACAAGAGGAAAACCTTTTGCAGTTGCACTATGAATCAATAGTTAGGAGAGGATCGAGGAAAGTCAGATGGAAGAAAGAGAATATGAACGGATGTGTAGTAAAGGGAATAATCTGCGAATATAACGAAAGGCATTTAACAAAACGGTATAATTCCAGTGTCCCTTTATCGAGGTCGTCAGGTGAAATGCATCGACGAATATCACCTATAACTGAAGGGATTAATGTCATCCAGCAGATCAAAGGAACCGAATTCGTCCCATTTCCTTCATGGCCGATATTTCGATGTCGGTCATCTGCCCTAAAGGGGAAACCGAATTATCCACTTTATGTTGTACCTTCACCAAACGAGAACCCTGATCTCTCAGTTCACTGACGGAGTCAATTTGAGACTCGGATATGTTCTTCACCCGCCCCCCGCCCCCTCCCGTCTCCCAAACAAAGACTAAGAATCGAGCGCAGTCGTTCATTTCTGCACTCAGTAATGAAGAGTGAAATGAAAAGTGAATTCGAGAGGCTTATTCAGGTCGGGGGAGGGAGGGATGTCAGGTGGAGGAATTTGGATGCTGGATAGATGATGTTATCATCGGATCGGTTTCACGGGAGGGGTCATCCATTCTGCCGTGAATGTGTTCAAGTGAATGTGACTATTACTCGTTTTGTGGTTTCCTAAGCTGAAAATACTTTAATAAATGTAATAAAAAGAGCCTTACAAGAAACGAAGTGAACTGAATAATATTGTGCTTCAACTAGTATAGTACATGTGTACGACGCATAATGATTGAAAGATAGATTTATTCCGTGTTTTGTAAAATAATTCTAATATGACAATAGACACCATTGACTTACGGTAAATTAAAAGATAATGAAAATAAATTATTACCAAAGGCTTCCATTAAACACAGTTCATTGGAGACACGAGACAACAGAATAAAGATTATTTTAAATTTATTTTTGATAAAAAAACATGAAATGCGAAACATTTTTAAACCGGTCGATGGTTCCCTGAATATTAACACTCAACGATTGCATTTGATATGCTCTCTCTATTAAGGACTTAATTTTTTTAAATTAAACAAAAAAAAATAACCTTCTGGGGCGTTGTGGGGATGGGGAAGTGAGGGGGGGGGGGGGGGGGGGGGCACCACTTGAAACCGTTGCTCGACCTGGCTGCTGAAGGATCAATGATTCAGGGACTTCGTTCCCCATCCCTTTTCAATGTCGCTTTTTCGGAAATACTCCTTTTCAATCCGTTTCTACTACTCGCCTCCTCCTCCTGCCTTTGGGTATTCTTTCACCGCGTATTTCTGATATAGAACATATACATACATACGTACATACATACATTTGCCTGTATGTATATATGTATTTACACATACGTACAATCATATTAAACTTTGACCCCTAAATGTAGACTGAACGAAGCTAGTGACCCCATCGAAGCTACGATTCCATAAATCCTTCTTCCTCCCTCTTCAGATCAAGAACATTAAAAAAACAATGATGAAAAAAGCAGCCATCTGGTTATCTCGACTCCTGAACAAATATTGCAGTTGGAAAAGGCTTACAGGATATTAGGAAAACAACTCCCTACTGACTGCTGTTGTAAATGGGACGTGAGCAAAGGATTTCTGTTAATTGTTTGAAGTGGACACTGCATTTGTTTTTAACTACGCTACAATATGTACGCTTGCTTTTGTTCGATTCTGAATTGAATTTCCTTTTTAGTTTGTCATTTCTTTGCTCTTCATTAATCATATTCAGATGATCTGTCAGTTCTCGCTAGAGAGAGAGAGAGAGAGAGAGAGAGAGAGAGAGAGAGAGATCGTCGCGGACATACAAACTATTCCATTATTTATAACCCACCACAAACATGAACTGAAGCGATTGAGTGACTGAGTGGATATGAATATTTGCATAGAAGTAACTCTCATATAAAAAAAAAAAAAAAAAAAAATGGGGGGGGGGGGGGGGGGGGGACTCATAAAAGGAGAGGTGAAACTATACCGTGAAAATGGTTCCGTGAAATCCTGACTAAATTTATTTGGGGTTCCGGCCATGAGGGAAAGGTCCCGACTTTTTTATAGGAGCGATGCAGATGTTCTGATGATGGAGATTCTCTCTCTCTCTCTCTCTCTCTCTCTCTCTCTCTCTCTCTCTCTCTCTGTGTGTGTGTGTCCTTGGATCACTCATGATATACTTAACTGTTAAGGATCATTCCAGCTACGAATCAGACAGACAGACAGACGGACAGAAACGAGCGTCCAGTCCTCTCTCTGGGTAAGGACACAAATCATCAGATGAACCAGGATGGTGTGTGTTTATGTATATGTACGTATTTGTGTGTGTGTTCAGCGCTGAAAGGGAAATTGAGAGTATAAAGGTTGAAAGGCGTCACAAGAGGAAAACCTTTTGCAATTGATCTATGAATCAATTGTCATGAGGACGTTGAGGAAAGTAAGGAGGAGGAGAGAGAATATGAAAGGAGGAACAGTAAAAGGAGTGAAAGAGGTCGCGTCTAGGGGCCGAAGGGGCTCTGCAAATTACCTTTCACTAATGCCGACAGTGCATCACGTGAGATGCACTGGTGGCAATATCCTCCCCCGCCCACCCTCCCCTACCCCGAGCATTGACTGCTGATGCAATTGGGTATGATTTATGAATTATGAACAGCGCATTAAAAATAAAAGTTAAAATTATATATAAAATTTAAAATTAGAAATAAAAATACAAATTAAAAATAATGATAAAATTTAAATTTAAAAATAAAACTTGAAACTGAAAATAAAATTCCAAAATACAAATAAACATTAAAATTCCCTGTTGGTCGTCATGTCATCTTCACAAAAGATTCAATTTCCGCACAGAATATTACTAAAGACTCAATTTTACATTATAATAAAATCTAAAACAAATTAAGAAGTAAATTCCACGACAATTGCCAGAGCGGTTGCATGCTTGCAAGCATTGAAATCGAATGAACAAATTTATTCCATTTCAACATTTAACAACAACAAAGGAGGCAATTGCAAGGCAGCCTTCATGCACCGCCCACAAAAACACATGGAGGAGCCACTTGGGCGTCTCTCCTTAAACACGTGTCTCATCCTACGCATCCTGCAGTAGGCCTCGGGAGTCCTTCAGGAATAAGAGACAAAGGATTCCCTCCTCTCTCTCCCGAAGGATTCTGTGTTGGTAAGAAGCGAGAATAGGAAAGGAAGGGGGGATGGAAGGATGGCCTCCTTCGTTTTATGGGAGCTGTTAAGTACAAAGTGCTTGAAGACACGCCGTTTATTTTCCAGAGAGAGAAGAGACGAGAGACAGAGAGAGAGGACATTTTTCTAGTTAATAATAATAGATGATGCACTCCTATATATATATATATAGACCTATATATATAGATATATATATATAGATTATATGATATATATATATAGATAATATATATATAGATATATAGATATATATTTATATATATATATATTATATATAGATATATATATATATATATTATATATATTTATTTTATTTTTTATTTATCATATTATATATATATATATATATATATATATATATATATATATATATATATATATATATATATATAGAGTAAAAATTTACTTTGAATTGGTTCTTCATACACATTACATAAGTAGACAAATTACGTTGAGTTCGTGCTAAAGAGAAAGCACATCCAAAGGAATTTGAATACAAAGGGACACACACACACACACACACACACACACACACACACACACACACATATATATATATATATATATATATATATATATATATATATATATATATATATATATATATATATCCAATAAAAGGTGCCCATAAAAACACCAAAATGTAGAGAGAAAAGTACTATATTTCAGAGACTGCTGTCTCTCTCTTCAGCTATATACCTGAAGAGAGAGACAGCAATCTCTGAAATATAGTACTTTTCTCTTTACATTTTGGTGTTTTATGGCTCCTTTTATTGGATGGAATTCTGTTGTTACAGAACATTTTTACCAGCCATATATATATATATATATATATATATATATATATATATATATATATATATATATATATATATATATATATATATATATAAAGTCTTATAATATTTTACGGCTCATATAACACCTCTGAAAATGGTTTCAAATCAATTGTAGATACAGAGGCCTACCGTACAGGCAGATTAAGTTATTTGTTTCAATATTTTATTCTCCCAATATTCGCTTTTGAATTTCCAAGCGACATTTTATAAAGAGAAACAACCGGAATAATCCCCAAATATGATGGCGACTATACGATCTGAATATTTGGAGAGACACTATGAGATATTTTTCAGGAAAAAACCGAGATATTTTACTTTATATTTTTGTCATTCTCTGTCGTATCATTTTTAGCTGTTATCCTATAAATCTGGACGTGAATTTTGCTCCAGAGTAAGTCATTAAGATTATGGCTGGGGATTTGCCTATAGATGAGAGAGAGAGAGAGAGAGAGAGAGAGAGAGAGAGAGAGAGAGAGAGAGAGTGTGTGTCTTTTTTAGGGCTGAATTTTGAACGGCACAGGTCGCAGAACTGCAAGAGGTAAATATAATCGACAACCTTTTGGAAACGAGACCAAATCACATTCCGTCATACAGGCAGAGGTCGACAAGAAACTAAAGTTAAAACTTTTACTGCGAAGCTGAATGAAAAGGTCACTTTCTGTCGCTAGCTATATTTCTATTACTTATGAATTCATTAATTGTTTGTTTCTTTTTAATAAGTGAGATTTCTGCTTTCTGTATTTCCCTCTACCGATAAATTATTTTGGAGACTGGAAAACCAAAAACGGTTGCTGGTCGCTCGATTCCAAATGGCCTTTGGTGGCCGAGTGAGGAAATGTGTGCTGGCGAGAGACAGAAAAGGGTCTCTGGTCACCAGACCCTCGATCCTCAGGATATTTTTTAGCAAGAATCTTGGTAAAAGGTCGTGCCAGATCTGAAAGGATATGATCTGGGAAGGAGGGAGGAGAGGGACCCCTTTGGCCTCACAAGGGAGCAAATGAAGGACTTCCTTTCGTGGAAGGATCTTGCTGCCCCTGTGACAGAGGCATATCTGTAATTTTGTCTTTTCATTTATTGATGGCCGTTTCTTTCGTGAAGTATTTTTATGACAATATGTATATACATATAGATAGATGGATACGGATACTTATACATATGAATAGATAGTTAGATAGACAGAGAGAGAGAGAGAGAGAGATATCATCATTATCAGATCAACCATCCTCACTGGAGCGCTTTCTTTATCTCCCAAAGGCTTCTCTAGAGATTCCTTCAAAAGGAGGAAATAAAAAGCCTGCAATCAACTGAAGGAGAAATCCCCACCACCTTCCATTCAAAGCCTCATGGAAAACTAGTGTTTTTTTCCCTTAACTGATGATATAGATAAGCCGATTCCTATAATGGCTTCTAAATGCTCTCGTCCAAGTCTCCAAGAGCATGTTTTCAAAAGTCCTGAGCCTAAATTGAACGGAATTGTTATATCAAGGATCAAAATAAACTCATAATAAGTAACATATTGTAAATGATTTGTGATATCGTATAATTGCTTTAATATACGAGATGAATTTCAAATTATTCTTATTTTGCTTTCGTAAAAATCCGAGAAATGAAAAATATGAATATAACTATATATATAAATATTCTATTAGGTAAGACTATACATATACCTTAAATCTTTATCTTTAAATATTTCAGTATATGTATGTATGTATGTATGTATGTATGTAAAATAGAATAAAAGGCTAAAGAAACCGTATATTTCGCTATGCAAACTTGTCTGTTCCTGGTCACTGGTGAATCTGTTCAGTTGGTGAACAGAAATCCAGAAGTTGGTTACTCGAAATATATGATTTTTGTCGCGTACATATTGTATTTATGGGCCTTTTCTAACTTCATAGAACATTGTTAGATTACACTAAAAAACATTCATGTATGTATGTATGGATGCATACAATCATCGAGAAACGAAGAAACAACGCAGCAGCTGCAACAACAACAGAGCAACATCTCAGAATTGCAAGGTCGCTTTGAATGGCTCTCGGGAACTCCAGCATCCAATATTGACCTAGCGTTGAAACGCCCACCATGGCATATGCATATGACTGGGGCATCGACACAGATGCCAACGAAGAGAGAGAGAGAGAGGAGAGAGAGAGAGAGAGAGAGAGAGAGAGAGAGAATCCCATTCGGGGGAAGGTTCGATTCTCGGAATCATTTGCGTCGAATTCATGCTTACATTTGATCTTCTCTTTGTAGCTTTGTTGTGATACAGGGGGCCGTTGTCTGCCTGCAAAGTTAGTGGTCTGTTATATTTACCCCCATGGGAACTGTGGTCATGATAAAGATACACGTAATAGTAATAATAACAACAATAGTAACGTTCAGTCGATACTTTTTCGAATACCATCTACTTACACATGCATGAAGGAATGTGTCAATATAAAACACCAGAAATATTTCCAGAGAACTTTTATCACGAAACGAATTGAATTACTAAATTCTGAACCAATGATGCCTCAGCGCTGTATATTCCAAACAGATTCCCATCAGAGGCAATCCACTGGAATATCAAACAATTACCTCTAGGAATTAATTCACTAATGTCACGATGGTTAAATGTTATCACAGTCAGAAGATTCCGGTGGGAATAAGTGACTCGGGAATTTATTCAAGTATTCCTCATTTTTCATTGATTAATGGAAATTTAACTACAAAGCCAAGTACTGAAGGGGCTCTTCAAACCATTTCATTTTTATAACATTGAAAAGAGGGAGTTGGAGTGGTTGGACAGCAATGTAGAACAAGGACTTCAATAGAATATAGGATTCAGGCCAAAGGCCAAGCGCTGGGACCTATAAGGTCATTCAGTTCTGAAGCGGAAATTAAGAGAAGAAATGCTTGTAATGCGAAACAGGAGGAACACTATGAATCAATTGTCAGGAGAGGGTTGAAGAGAGCAAGAAGGAAGACGGAATATGAACGGAGGTACAGTCAAAGGAACGAAAGAGGTTGTAGCTAGGGGCCGAAGGGACGCAGCAAACTACCTTTAGGTAATGCCTACAGTGCACCACGTAAATTGCACTGATGGCACTATTCCCCTAAGAGGCAGTGATTCTGATGTAATTGTTTATGATATTTGATTATGAGTAACGTAATATTAAAAACAAATTAAAAATAAGAAACAAAGGGTAACCTAAAAAATTAAATGAAAATTAATATAAAAATCAATATTACAAATCAAAACCAAAATTCAAAATAGGAAAATAGAAAATTAAAGTTAAAATTAAAAATTAAAATTAAATTGCCCTGTTGGTCCTCATTTTATATTCACAAAATACTAAATTTTTATCAAAACTGAAGATTACATCAGAATAAAATATAAAACAAATTAAAAAATAAATTTCATGACAATTGCTAGTGTCGCATGCTTGCAAACACTGAACTCGAATGAACAAACTCATCCCATTTCAACATCAACATAGAAAGCATTTACAAGGTAGCCTTTATGCACCGCCCACAAACACTTGAAATACCCACATGGGCATGTCTCGTTAACACGTATCTCATCCAGCCCATCCTGGAAGAGTCCTCAGGAGTCCTTCTGGAACGAGAGACGACGGATTCCCTCCTTTCTTTCCCGAAGGACTCTATGTTTGTAGGAAGCAAAAATAGGAAAGGAAGGAAGGACAGCCTCCTTCATTCTCATGGGAGCAGTAAAGAACAAAGTGCTCGAAGACATGTCGTTTGCTTTCCGAGACGAAGAGAGAGAGAGAGAGAGAGAGAGAGAGAGAGAGAGAGAGAGAGAGAGGTGATCAAACTGAAATTGCATTTTCAGATATGTGAGCAACTATGCTGTTATGATGGTCAATATGATTGTAGGATAGTTAACGTATTATTTGTTAATATAATATGCAGGAGGGGAGGAAATATTATTACAGAATTTTAATTAAAACGCAGAAAATAATACAGTAGGAAACTGAATTGAAATTGAATATCTAGATACGTGAGCAAACATGTGATTCTAGTTAATATCATTATATCATAAGTAAGAAGTCATTCAAGAACTTGGAAACCTTCGTCTGTAGGAGGGGAGGAAATATGATGGAATTTCAATTAAAAACAGAAAATAATCCAAGAGGAGCCGAGAGGGAGCCAAGGGGAAGGTTTCCTTCTTAAGTGGAATCATGAAAGTATTTGAAGACAACTGTTTCTCCATCTCCTTCCCCGTTGCTGCTCTTTGTCACGTTTCCGACGGAATTGCAAAATGGTCTGGGAGATGATTCGGGAGGAAGGTCACGAACATCAAACATCTCTTAATGGGACAGAAAGAAAGCGACCTTTTATTCTTCTGCTGCTACTTCGTTTCCTCACCAGTAGTCTCCCGATTTGCACAGAGGCTCAGGAATGGCGGCCTCTTCAGATTAAACTTAGATGGCATACAGACTTTTTATTTTTTGTATTTTCATGACATATGTATTTATATATATATATATATATATATATATATATATATATATATATATATATATATATGTGTGTTGTGTGTGTGTGTGTGTGTGTGTGTGTGTGTGTGTGTATAAAGATGTCCCACAACCAAATCCCCAAACCCATTTCGTCGTCCGTCACCTGAAACAGTAAAAAGTTCAGCCCTAAACGAGGATCTCTCTCTCTCTCTCTCTCTCTCTCTTCTCTCTCTCTATCCTCTCTCTCTCTCTCGGGAAGGCAAAATCACCAGCAACAATATTGATGTTAATTCTGGAATAAAATTCAGTTCCAGATTTGTAGGATAACAGCTGAAAATGATGCATCAGAGAATAAAAGAAAACATTAAAAAAAGGTGGTTTTTGCCTAGAAAATATGGCCGAGTGACTCTGCAAACATTGGGATCCGATACTCGCCATCAAATCTGGGGATTATTCCGATTGTTTTCTCTTCTCTATGAAATAAAACTTGGAAATTCTAAAAGCGAATATCAAAAGAGCAAAAAGATTTAGACAAATAACTTAATCTGTCTGTAGGGTCAGCCGTGGCTGTAATTGTTATGGAACCATTTTCTTAGATATCATGTGGAGTGCAAAATGGTATATAAGTTTCCTTGGGATATTTATTCTCTTCTCTCTCACACACACACACACACACACACACACACACATACGCACACACACACACACACACACACACATATATATAATATATATATATAGATATATATATATATATATATATATATATATATATATATATATAAATGTATGCATGAATGTATGTGTGCGCTTCCAAAAGTTTGTATAATATAAACAGAATTATAGCAAACTCACTGTCCACAACCAAACGGAATGGTCTAGGAAACAAAAATCTGCTTTGATATACTAGACAGCCAAGAATTTCGAACACAGACTACGAGGCCACAACACAAAGATCAAACTACAACCTGATAATTGAAGACAGGTATATGGCACAAAGTATACATATCATTTTCAATTACCTAGTTTTCCCAAACAGCATTTTAAGACGCCCCCATTAACCACGCAAAACGTAAATAGAATCAGAAAGCTTTTTGGAAACGGGACCACATCCAGTTCTATCAGACACTTGGAGGTCAACAAGAAATGAAAGTTACAACTTTTACTGAGAACTGAATGAAAGGTCCCTTTCTCTCTGTCTACGAAACTCACTGGGGAAAGTCAACAGTAGCTTGAATAGCGATTCTGAATTGACTTTGTGAATAGAATATGGAATTTAGGCCGAAGGTCAAAAGGTCTGAGAAGTGTAACAGGAGGTTCCTCAAAGCAGTTGAACTATGAATCAATTGTTAGGAGAGGATTGAGGAAAGTAAGATGAAATACAGAGAATATGAAGGAGGGTACAGTAACAGGAATGAAAGGCGTTGCAGCTAGAGGCTGAAGGAACTCTGCAAAGAACCTTCAATAATGCCTACAGTGCACTGCATGAGATGCACTGATGGCACTACCCCCTAAGTGATGAATATATGAAGGTCTGAACGTTCAACAGTTTGCAGGCCAAATGAATGTTAGAATATTATGATGAAGTTAAAAGGAAAGATTTGAGTTGATCAGAGACACGAAATCTTAACAATAAATGCAGTAGAGAGAGACCTGTTCTGAATCGCACTTATATAAAACCTAAAATGAAGAGAAATTCATGTTTATGAAAATTGAATTCTGACTAAAATTCTTTTAATATAGAACGCAATTTGGCTTCCAATACCTCCCGCAACCTTCCTTTCCTTCTTTCTGATGACTCCCCATCAATCATCCACGTCAGGAGAGCTCCTAAGATAATCATTCACCTCAGATTCTCAACTTTTCATAATTCAATTTTCGTAGCGTAACTCCCTTGGCGTGTTTTGTACAAATTTTATTTCCCTTTGCATTTACAAACACATCATTTAAAACTCGAAATGAAACGGCTTACTTAGGAACTTCAATCATTTTTCGATTAAATTTTATTTTGCTTTGCAAATTATGTTCCTTTTAATATTTGCTTTCAGTTCTAATATTCGTGTTGGTCAGTCAGTAATGGGCTTCATTTAAAGATGCCTGTGATATAATACTATCTGTATCTGAGATACAATTAGGAGAAAGTCTCCAGAGTGCTTGGATTTCTAGGCTTATTTCTTGGAACACTTTATTGTAGACACAATTTGAATACTTATTATTCTGAAGATTTGGGGCGAAACCACAATGATTAAAATATGGCAGTAAAAAATGTGACTGAAAAACCTCATTTTAATGTGTGACATTCATTGTCAATATCATATCAACTGCTATGTTAAAATCTATTTAATTTACACAGTTTCTCGGTCAAAAGTTATACGAGTTTCTCAGAGACAAAAAAGCATACTTATGTTTTTTCTCCAGCTATATTTATAAATTGGAGAGTCAGTTCATTTGTCGACCGGTATCGGAGGATATCTATGAACACACTTTAGCCTCTTCTTCAATCAGTTCGCCTCAATACCTGACTCAGAATTCTATAAAGACTCATGGCATTTCAGAGAGAGAGAGAGAGAGAGAGAGAGAGAGAGAGAGAGAGAGATATTGTACCCGTTCTGTCACATTTCCATCCAGCCATCAAATGGATATACAATAATTCCTTCTGGAAGCTGGCATCCAGCCATCTTCTGGACTTCAGCGTCTGGTCATTTCAGAAGTTGTCACAAACGAACATGAAATCGATGGTTGTGCTTAACTGGATTTATAAAGAAAAGGATATAAATATATGTTATTATATATATATGTTATATATATATATGTTATATATATATATATATATATATATATATATATATATATATATATGTATATATATATATATATATATATATAGATATATATATATATATATATATATCATATATATATATATATATATATATATGTATATATACATATGTATATATATACTATATATATATATATATATATATATATATATATATATATATATATATATATATATATATATATATGTTACTCTAAAATCTGAACCTGGAAGGATTCGTATTTCTTTTATTTATCTTTTTAATTAATGTTGATATATAATATAATATATATATATATACTTTGTATTTATTCTTTTTAATTAATGTTGATATATATATATATATAATATAGATAGATATATATATATATATATATTATATATATATATATATATATAATTTATATATAATATATATATATATATATATATATATATATATATATATATCAGATATATATATATATATATATATATATATATATATATAGTAAGATATATATATATTATAATATATATATATATATAAAATATATCTATATATATATATATATATATATATATATATATATAATATATATATATATATCAGCATTAATTAAATAGATAAATAAAAAAAATACGAATCCTTCCAGGTTCAGATTTTAGAGTAACATTGACCAATTGCCGGAACACTCGGGCAGAGAAATGGCAATATACGATGCACAAAAAAGAAAGAAAGAAATAACCATGCCACATAAAGGTACGGGACCCGTGAGGGGAACCAGAGCTTTGTTACTAAGGGATTCCTTTAAAAAACCATCAGATTGAAAAAGGGGAAAAATCTCAGCGATGTCCTGATGCTTAATCCTTCGTCCTCGTTTCAGGTTACGAAAATGGGACCTGCCTAAAGTGGGACTGTGATCTCTTTTTATAACATTTTTTGATTACCATTTTAGTCTATTATTTTATGAAGTCTGCATTTGTCTGTTTGCATTATTTAACAGAAAGTTGTTTTGGAATTTTGACAAAATTTTGACAAAAAAGTGGACCTTAGTGACATTTTCTATTTTTTTTTTTTTTTTTTTACTTTTTACTGACATTTAGTTTTCATATTTTTCCTGGTTTGTGGAGGTATTTTAATAGTGTGCTTGTGTGTTTGTGACTGTTTGCCAGCAGTATTGGGCAAAAAATTGTCTCTCCATTTCAACAAAACTTCACAAAACGTGGATGGAGTCAGTGTTAAAATGTGATTGTATTTTACGATCTATATTTAATGACACTGCAATTTATTCTTTTAGAAAATATATATTAAATTAAACATTCTGTACCATATCCCAAAATGAGGCCACTGCTTTAGAGAAAGTAAACATAAAACTCAAATAAATAGTCCTCTAATGGAAGCCACTTAACCATTTCCTAACAAACCCAGCGGAACCTTCCACCTACAACATCCAGTAATCTGATTCCATCAGACGCTGATGCAAGAGGCAGAGGAGGAAGAGGAGGAGGTTAGATGTTTTGCACAATTTTTGTTTCGCTTCTTCCAGGTTAATTACTCTGGGAGGGGAATTGCTGTGACACGACAGAGAACGAGTTTCTTCGAAGCTATGGTCAACATTCTCTCTCTCTCTCTCTCTCTCTCTCTCTCTCTCAGATAGACTGACAGACAATCAGACAGACAATCAGACAGGCAGATATATTATACAGTGTATATATTTATTATTAATAATTTCAATCACTTGTCAAAAATCACTTTTGTTTTTTAATTTTTTTATTTTCTCTTTACTTCCTCATTCCTTCCTTCCTTATTAAATCACTCTCAATATCCATTTATTTCTTCTCCTCTCCAGTAATAATTCCTGTCCCTCTCCCACCACTGACAGGATGAATTAATTCCCTCTAATCCAATTCCAGTGTCTTCAGATGAAAGCTCTAGACGTCTTTAGCATTCCGGGAATGAGGCCTCGTTCTTTCCCACAAAAGGTGGCACTCGTCTGACAACTGTTTTTATGAACCAATTAAGCAATTTAATATTCATTTCCCGGTCTCCCAGAAGAGGCCGAAATGGAATAGTTGATTCTCTCCTCTTTTATTCAGTTCGAGGAAAGGAGGGAGGGAGGGGGCAGGGTGGGTGGGAGGGAGGGAGGAGCTCTTTGAGGATGACAGATATATTATTGTCCGGTGTAACGTCTGTTTCCCCTTTGCACAAACAAGTCTGTCTGTCTGTCTGTCTGTCTCAGGAACTGCGTCTTGAGTGACTTAGCAAATAGATTAAATGAATTCTCGGGGGTAGATAAAGAATAAACAAGATTATGAAGGACAACGAGATTTTGTGGATTAACTAAAGAGCAAATACTTTCTGGGGGCTTAATAACAAAGAATAAATGATATTTGGGAGATTCTAAGGAGGTATTAACGAGGGTTTGGTTGTTAATGAAGAATAAACGAGATTCCCTGCGTTGATTGCAAAGAACACACGCGAGAGAGAGAGGAGAGAGAGAGAGAGAGAGAGAGAGAGAGAATATATAATTGGGAGCTTCACAACAAAGAATGAATTATATTTTGAGGGATAAGAAAATATAAACGAAAAAATATATAGCAGATTTTGCGGTCAATGACAAAGGACAAACGAGACTGGGATTAACTTTAGAGGAAAAACATTTCAGGGTTTATCAACAAAGAATATATCATATTTTCGGGATAAGAAAATATAATCGAGATTTCTGGTTAAAGAGAAAGAGCGTACCTACTATATGCAGGATTCTGGGGGTTAATGACAAAGGATTCAAGACAGTTAGGTGGAACGAGAGACAATATAGGTTTTAAGGCTTATCAACGAAGAACAAATAATATTTTGGCGACAGAAAAATACAAACGAGATTTTTGAGTTAAAAAGAAAGACTACCAAATTTGTGGGTTAATGACAAATGATAATTTCATGGTTAATGAGATAGTATAAACAAGATTCGGGTGTTAAATGACAAAGAATGAATGAGACATTGGAGGTTAACGAGAAAGTGAAACTTACATGATTTGGGTTGTTACCAAGAAACAATCGATTAGAATGTATGTAGGGGTTAACGAGAAATAATAAGCAAAATCTATGGGGTTAACAACAGAGAAGAAACGAGATTTGGGAGGCTAACAACAAAGAATCAACAAAGAACAAAGGAGATAGAATTGACTACAAGATGGCGGCAGACAGCGAACCAGCAACAGCAAATTAATTTCTTACAAGTGAAGGAGTGACATAAGAGAAAAATAGCACAGAAAACCCAACGCCTTCATTAACCTGCCCAACCCTGAAGAAGAAGCTCAAAAGGAGAGAGAAAAGAGTGAAATCCTTCCAGAAGCGACAGAGACGATCAACTCCTTCCCGACAGACAGAGAAGGATTCTAAAACTCGGTGGAAAATGCTTGCTGATTAATTGACTGACTGATTAATACATTCACGCAAACTGGCGTCGCATACGAAAAAACGCAGAATTGTGTGCAATATATTATTCAGTGAATTCTTCCATATTTCTCCTTTTATTAAACAAAGAAAAATAGAAACAAAATGAAATATGAAACAATGGCACAAACGAGGTCCTTTTCCCAAAAATACAAAACAAAATAATTCGTTTTACGCTCCTAAGTCACGAAAGCCTTTTGCAACATGAAGTTCCCTATTTTCGAGTCTTGCAAGAGTTTGTGTTTTACCGATGTATAACCACCAAACACCCCCCCCCCCCCCCCTCTCTCTCTCTCTCTCTCTCTCTCTCTCTCTCTCTCTCTCTCTCTCTCTCACACACGCAAACAGACTGATATTCACAAACGCATCTCTCTGCCTGAAGTTTAATGGCTGATGTAATCTTGCCAGTATTGTTCCAATTCCAGGAGTTCAGACATCCACCTTCTTCCATTGTCTCATAATAATAATAACAATAGGCAGCTTCTTCCCCTCCGTCATTTCCCTCTCAGTTTATGCGACGCCATTGCAAGTCTGGCGACGCAATATTGTTCTCTCTGTCATTCCAAGGAAGATCAAGGGACAGATAAAGAACCATCTGAATGTCCCAGTCGCCAGGTAAACATAGGAAGAGCAGCGTTCATTAGGTGAAATGACTAACAGAAAACGGTTGCTTGTTCACTAAAATGAGTTTCATAGCGTGAATGTTTTTAATGTAGATGGCGCTTTCTTGATGGATTTTCTTCAAGAAAATAATATGTGAAGTTAATAACACATGGTGGGTTTATTATAAACAAAATCATACCTCATTAATAATTAAAACCATTTTAAATATTTAGACCTGCATCAGCCTCTTTCAGGCCTATACTAAAATACATTATTTTCTTTCCTCATCAACTACTACTTGCGACCACCTCATTCGTCTAACTACAAGGTACATTCACCAATTAGGTCAACATGAGTAAATTGAAAATCGAACTCGAATATCTTTTCCTAGTGAGGTGAACATTCTAGAGAGAGAGAGAGAGAGAGAGAGAGAGAGAGAGAAGGCGATGGATTTCTGTACCACTGAAATGAGAACCGTTCAGTATAACCATACTGAACTCCACAGAATGCCACACTTCCTTGACTCTCTTTCATCTACATAAACAAAGCCTCCAAGTTAAAGAGTCAAGTTCACAATTTCCATGAAATAAAGCACTAAAAATGCAGCTGTGGCCACCAAAGGTTTATTTAGAAGCAGGGCTCCCGTGAGAGAAAGTAACGCACAGGTCGTTGTTATGCCTTACATTTCTCAGACAAGATTTCAGACAACCCTAAATTGCAAGATTTCCATAAACAATGATTCTTATCTAAGTGTCTGGCATAGAAAGACAAAATTTATTAGCAAATAAACAAACCCAGACGGACGATACAATAAAACTGTCCTATTAAGACAGTTACCAAAAAAAATAAATAAATAAATAAATAAAAAATTGGAAGAAACATCAGGTTAAACAAGTTGGCACAAACGAGAAACATTTAAATTGTAGTGACAGGGAAATTTTCCTGTGGGTTTATTGTTTTAGTTGAGAGAGAGAGAGAGAGAGAGAGAGAGAGAGAGAGAGAGAAAGATAAGCCATATAATCCACGTTTATCATATACTTCGTATTGTGCTGTACCCCCGAGAATGCAAACGACGTAATTAACAAGTCTTCCTTTGTATTTCATATCTAAGATGTTCTCAATATCTACGTTTCATCCAGCGTAAGCCAAAGATAATCCTTTAAAGCGAGAACGTGTCATTTAACCAATGTCACCAGACGCCATCTCAATGCGACACTGCAGACACACTAAGCCCCTTTCCTCATACGCTCAAGAGAGTAATGAGGCTTTGTACATTCATGTTAGTTTCAGGCCTGAACAAAACGGAGGTTTTGACCGAGATTAAATTTTCCCTATTTAGTCAAATAAAGATTCATATTTAAAAAAAAACAATATGAGAAAGACAAGTTCCCTATTAAGAAAATTAAAGATCAATATTTAAAAAAATAACAATGAGTAGGACATATTACAATCTTTAGTAAAATAAAAATCTATATTTATAAAAATAATAATCTGAGTAAGGTTAAGTTCCCCATTTAGTCAAATAAAGATTTATATTAAAAAATAATTTGATTTAGATCAAGTTCCCTATTTAGTGAAATCAAGATACATATTACAATAAAAATTACAGCCTGAGTAAGACTGAGTTCCCAACTTAACAAAATGAAATAACTATTTATCTAACAAAAAACAAGTGACAGCGAGGCAGAAAACCAACGCAGTAAGATAAAAACACATTTGTGGCTTTAAGAAAAAGAATATTGTTAATACTAGTTGTCAGATTATATAACTGCAATTTGCAATTGAATGAAGCAATTAATATGATGCTTATGAGGTTTCAAGACGACAAAATTGTTTCTTATGCCTGACTGTCAGAAAAGTGACTTCAAGTATTCTGACTTCGTTTCTACCTTCAGTCAAAAAGTCGGTTATTAAGTCTGTCAAAAAATAATTTTGATTGGTAAAATTAAACCCAGATTCACAAAAGCCCAAAAAATTAATATTTGGCTCATTATCCTTTATTTAATTTACCAGTAGCAATACCTTGACCAATGAATATATAAAAAAGATAGGAAAAGATCTCTGCTACCCACCTCATTTAATTGATTTATGTTATCAAAAAGCACACAAAAAGTTTTATAGTGTTGCTATTAATGAAAAAGAAATGCCTAAAAATGTACTTAGCTTACCTTACTTTCGTGGATTTGAAACCATAAAATCAATATTTAAATCGTTTAATGATAATGTAGTGTTCTCTTATAACAATACCATTAAAGATATGCTAATTAAGAATAGTACCGTAACAAATAACAACATCATTTACAGAATTCATTGTAAGGATTGCCCATCGTTTTAAGTTGGTCAGTCAAGTAAAAATTTATGTATACGTATTAAGCAGCATATGTATTCAATTAGAACAGCCCAGACTTCAAATGCACTGTTCATCCATCTGAGTGAAAAATCTCATTGTATTAATTGGGGTGATACCTCGGTAATTGCTAGATCTAATGATTATGTTTCAAGAAATTTACTGGAATCGGCAATTATACAAATCACTAATAAAAACAACCTAAATCTTAGTCTGGGAATGTACCATTTGGACCCATATATTTGTAAGATGTTTATGAAGGACCTCAAAATAAATGAACAACTAATAAATTAGTCCCACATGTTTATTATTATTATATTTCTCTCTCTCTCTCTCTCTCTCTCTCTCTCTCTCTCTCTCTCTCTGGTTCGATATTCTCTCTCCCTCTTTCTCTTGCTCGATATATATATTTATATTTTCTTTCGTCTTTGTGTAAATTTCATATTAAATTGTATATGCTTCCTTGTTTTTTCAAAATGTACTGTTTTCTGGAAGAATAACTTGTTTACTGCGTGTATCTTCCAAGGTGTGGCTACCCTCAGGCGTATCCTCGTTTCTGCAGAGTGAAATCGCCCTTATTGCTAATCTTGTAGTGTCAGTTTGGATATTAAGCCTTCTTTTGACTATGTCTTCCTCTGTAAAATCAGTTTGCCTTAGTAAAAGGTCTGAACAGGACCGAAAGTAATTGGCTATCTCGCTTTTTAAAATTTTACCTTCGTGGCAAAAACCTTTATATATATATATATATATATATATATATATATATATATATATATATATATTATATATATATATATATATATATATATATATATATATATATATATATATATATATATATATATATATATATATATATATATACTCTTACGTAACCCCAGACGTAATTTTGGACTGAGAGTGAATTTCACGAACCGTCAGAATAGCTATGAAAGCGAAGGCTCCATCATCCCCCCAGCGAACAAATTACCCACCGGGAAAAAATCTCCCTGGAAGGGAGGAATCCTTGATGGCCTTTGCATTTCCTCATCAGCGTCCAGCTTCGAGGTACGGAGAGAGAGAGAGAGAGAGAGAGAGAGAGAGAGAGCTTTAATGCTATGCATTAATTCCATTTGGGAGATACTTTCTACAAAGGACGAAGAAACGATTTTGCTTCTATCATAATCTAGAGAAGAAGAAGAAGAAGAAAGAGAAAAAGAAGAGTCTGAGGTGGCATAACATTTTGAAAATATTTTTCATTTGCATCTTGTATCTGATATTTCACTGAATGACGCACAGTTTCAACTGACTTTTATGTTAAAACCACTTTTTAGTGGTTATATTACAAAACTAAATTTCTTATTATGAATATTATAGCTTCTTTTAGCATAATTTTTAATATTGTAAAGATGGGGAAAGATTACCGAAACGTTGGTGGAATTCCTTCGAAATTCACAAGGAATTGTGGGAATGGGAATCAGTTTTTGGGAATACAGGTCCCCCTCTGAGAGATGTAGATGAAATGAGATACTTGAGGACAGATGCGGCGTAAATAACCTCGTCGTTGCGACGACAGTAACAACTAACCAATCAGTCAATCAAGATGTATAACCACACAGAGAAGGAACACCGCTGTCAATAATGACCCACATGTGGGCATGTGAAATCACTTCCATTTATTAAGCAATAATTCGGTACTGAAAACGCCATGTTGTAAATAATAATTTTCTTTACAATGAAGCACTGACAATAAAATTAACTTTATCTGAAGGTTAAGATCTCAGATCTGTCGTCCACCAGAAATCTCAGTTCTAATGATATTGCAATAATTTAATTTATTAGGTGGTTAGTTTGTCGCTATTTCTATTCAACCCTCGTTTCTTGGACAAGTTTTAGTTTAATTTAAAGGAAAAAAAAACGTTAAACTTTACGTTGAGTGGGAAAATAACACAAATTCTGAAAATACGAAATGACATTTTAATTGCAAAGAAGCGAGGTTGAGCATAAATTTCGTGGTTGGCTGAAATTTTAATGTGTTCACCAGGACCAATTGCGGCAAATTAATGTTCAACAAAACGAACTTACTCAGTAATTCCGGTTTTTGCTGTCGCGTCGGTGGTTTGGGTAAAAATTTAAGCATTCTTTTTTTGGCCTCATTTTGGTATTAGCTGACAGAGGAGGGATTGTGTTGCCTACTGGCGTGATAATTTTGTAGTAGTCGGTTGTATAATTTTGTGATTGCGAGTGGTGGAAAAATTATATATTTTCTGGCTTTTAGGCTGTGTCTTATTTGTCGTGTATTAAGTATATGTATGTCTGTATGTATACTGTATATATATATATATATATATATATATATATATATGTGTGTGTGGTGTGTGTGTGTGTGTGTGTATGTGATATATATATATATATATATATATATATATATATATATATATATATATATATATATATATATATATATATATAACCTGGAAGGAATTGAAAACGACCTGAGACAACCCAATAACCTCGTGCTGCTTGAAGGAAGATGCAGCTGTGCTTTGGAAACCAAGATTTCCCGTATCATAAACTTCAAAAATATCTAGACAGTATGAATGTACTATATGCTCTCTTGACCATGACATATTCCTTCCTGCAAAATCTCAATACGATCATGAGTAACAAAACTAAAATGATGAATGACTTTATTTTTATCTTTTTATAAAGTAGCTTTGTAATTCTAATTTGGTCTTACTGAAGAATAAACATTGACATTAATTCCCACTTTTAGAAAAAATAGTTTCCTTTTTCAAGCGTTCAAATATTGCATTGGAACTTCAGTGTTTTTTCTTACATATTATTCTATCTTTAACAAGTAAATGAGAGAGAGAGAGAGAGAGAGAGAGAGAGAGAGAGAGAGAGAGAGAGAGAGAGAGAGAGCCAGTCCATATTCAAGCGGCTTTTGTCTCTCCGGAGGCACAAATAAATTCGGCATTTTATCTCTCTCTCGGAAGGAAGCATCTTTCGATCACAACCTTGAGCGTCTCACCACAAATCGAAAAGACAATAATGCAATTATGACTTATTAAGACGAATAGTTAGTCATTAAGTTCAATTCTCTCTCTCTCTCTCTCTCTCTCTCTCTCTCTCTCTCTCCTTAAATTTATGGGAATCGTAAATTTCAAAATTCTTTCGGCTTTTTCCCTGAATATATTTTGTATTACGTTGAATACATAAATAAAGATTGGGATGTAAATAGAAATATGATCCACAGTCCAGCGGTGTGAGGAGGAATAAAGGACCTCTGGTTATCAGCTACAGTATTCAAGAGATATTAATTTCAGCGATGACAATAAATAATATATTCCGTATTTCTCTTGTTAGTCATGAATATATTCATGAAGTTCTGCCAACAAAATAAATCCCCAATATGTAGAGTGTGATTAATCATTAGCATTCATTTCTGGATGAAAGTAGAATTTAATATGATTTGCATATCATTAATATGGTAAAAGTTGAACCGTAAGTTGATAATAAATTCAGTCTGCTTGGGAGTTCCAATGATAAATCTAATATATCGTCATGAATTCACAAATGGTAATCCAACAGTAATATCTCAAACGTTTTCGTGGGGAATACCAAACTTACTTGTGGGCTAATATTCAAAGGTCTCTGGTACTGAACACTGCAGAATAATTTCTCTAAATTCATACAGACTGAGTCAGTTCCATCAAGATACGATACAAGGAAACAAATCGAACACCCCGCCAGAAAGAACAAATACTAATGAGGCAATAAAATGATTAAATGTAAAATAAAAATAAAGGAAGATCTCTGTGTGAATCAATAAATTCAGTCCCACTGAAGAAACGACACAACGAGAGAAAAACGGAATCGAGCAAAACAGAATAATTTTATAGTTAAATATCTGTCTGAGGAACCAAATCAGAAATAAGGAAATAAAATTGATAAAATGTATCATAAAAACAGAGGCTGATCTTTATCTAAATCAAGAAATCCAGTTCCATCCGAGAGACGACACAAGGAAAGAAAAACTAAATTCGTGTAAACGGAAAATAAAAACTAAATATAATCTCCACCACCAGATCTTGAAGCAGCCTCATCGATCCGTGTAATCAGCGATCGAACCTGTATCGACTTTTTTTCCAATGTGTCTGAATCCCCGTGAATAATGTAATTTGTAATTCCAACGAAGTCGTTTTGGGAGAGACGTTTCTCGAATCATTTCTTTGGAGCGGAATAATTTCGTCCGAGGAGTCAGTCATAAGGCTGCTACTTGAGAATTTCCTTAAGCATCTCATTCTTTGGTCATTTAAGTAAAATTTGAAGGCTGTCACTAAAGAATTAATTTTTTTAAAGTATCTAATTCTTTGGTCATTTAAGTATGATTTGGTGGCTGCTACTTAAGTATCTATTTCCTTAACTGCCTAATTCTTTGGTGATTTAACTAAAATAAAAATAAAAATACCTCTGTAATGTAGTAACAAATGGCTCTATGACAATATCAGGGTATATAACCTTTTTGATATGATTATAAAATAATTCCAGTAATAATGACCTACGTAATTGAAAAAGGTTTTATTCACACTAATAAGATTAGTTTTAATTACATTACGGGAGATTATTTGTCAAAAAATCCCTCCTGTCCCCATGCCTTGACAATATACTGGCATTCTCTCTCTCTCTCTCTCTCTCTCTCTCTCACACACACACACACACACACACACACACACACACATTAAAGCAACACCGAGTAAAAGAGTCAATATTAGATACATGTTCTAAGCGGTGATAAAATCAAGGGAATTTATTCTCTCCAGAAAATGGACGCTCTCTCTCTCTCTCTCTCTCTCTCTCTCTCTCTCTCTCCGCTCCAGAAGTTAAGGATTTAATTTTTCTACTAAACATACATGTGT
Organism: Macrobrachium nipponense; assembly: GCF_015104395.2. Classification (NCBI taxonomy): domain Eukaryota; kingdom Metazoa; phylum Arthropoda; class Malacostraca; order Decapoda; family Palaemonidae; genus Macrobrachium; species Macrobrachium nipponense. Next base: position 50,959,502 of record NC_061095.1, on the reverse strand, counting down.
GTGTGTGTGCGCGCGCAGCAGCAGTCTAAAAGAATGAGCTGTCTGTAATATAAAGAGCCCAGAGCCCCTTAGTATTATTTCTGACAGTGTCCGAGTACCAAGAAAAACACAAGTAACGTCAAAACAAAATATAAAACAATATTATCCTAATCATCTATTTAACGGAACAGACTAAGTAAAAAACTTTCTGTCATTTACTGGAATCCATAAAGAAGGGAAAATTATTCCAATGAAATTCTTGACCTGAGGGAAACATTAAATAATCACCCTCTGACCTTTGAATGGAATAATTAACCCTCCCCTCTCCCAGAGGTCATTACGATGGAAATGACTTCGACCCATAACGATTAATCAAGAGAATAAATAAGGGCTCTTTTTCAGTGATAATCTGTTACTGAAATGAATACTGGTCAATTGCCATTTGAAATCATTCCCTTGCGTAGGGAATAGTTTCAGAAGGTAAAGAATGGAAAGGGTGAATGTCTTTTATCAATATCTATTTTTTTTAGAAAGCAATGAACTAGTAAGCTTTTATATCAGGAAAAACGTTTTACTAAAAAACAGGGAAAAAAGTTAACCTGAAAAATGTTGAAGCAACAAAGACGAAGCTCCAACCGAGAAATCATTTCGAATTTTGGAATTTGCTTTTTATCAGAAAAACAGATTTTATAAGACTCAAATAAAAATTAACTTGAAAATTAATTCAGCAAAGACAAAGCTACAAGTGAAAATAATCGAGGAGAAGAAAACGAGAATGACAGAGATAAGAAAACGAGAAATAAAGAAGGATTGAACAGCCAGGAGGCCTCAAGAGTTTTGTTTGTGTGTTTGTTCTTCAGTGTCTCCCGCCAGAGGCTAAAGAGAAGTCCCTCAGGGTTCCAGCCACAAAGGCTCTCATCTTTCATTTCTTTTTCTTCTTTTCCGCAGCCAATGACATAATAAAACAAAAGCAGCGTCATTTCACCAGATAAGCTTTTTTCTTTTATGTCTAAAAAGGTAAATGGGAGGACAAGTGATAAAACCTAATGAAGTCTTCTTATGAGGCAAATTTCTCCCTTTATGTTTTTTTTCTTTTTTGGGGATTAAAATTGGAATATGGAATTTAGGCCAAAGGCCAAACGCTGGGACCTGTGAGGTCATTCAGCGCTGAAAAGGAAATTGAGAGTAGAAAGGTTTGAAAGGTGTAACAGGAGGAAAACCTTTTGCAGTTTCACTATGAATCAATTGATAGGAGAGCTTGGATAGCAAGATGGAAAAAAAGGAATATCAACGGAGGTACAGTAAAAAGAATGAAAGGGGTTGCAGCAATTACGAAGGGGCGCTGCAAAGAACCTCAAGTAATGCCTACAGTGCACCGCGTGAGGTGCACTGATGGCACTCCCCCCCCCCCCCACCAACCCCCACGGGCAGAGAGAATTCATGCAAATGAAAGACAGCCAAAAGACGAAGTAAAATGAAATAAAGTATAAATAGAAAAGTTCGATTAAAGGAAATCAGCCATAAAGATGATAAACATAGAAAAGGGACAACAGAGGAAAAGAGTGAATCCCTCATCACATGAACATCCCAGGGTCCAATTACTCAGCGGCCTCTGTTTCCTTATCAATGGTTCCTGGATGATTCTATTTCAGATAATGTCGGCCTCATGCACAAGTTTTCCAAGAACAGAAAACTGAGTTTAAGGGGACCGTCCGCTATGATGTCTATTTTTTTTATTCATTACGCAAAATAGATAATTTTCATATATGCAAACACAGTCTCATACACAAATATATTCTCGCTTGAATCTTCGTAATATCATCGCTCTCCCTTTTTTCGATTTTCTTTTGCTATTTTCCGTGGAAAAAAATGTGTCCAGTTCTCCCTCTTTGTATTACTGGTCTCACCACGACAGCTGTTTCGCGAATCCAGTGATCAATCGCATATTGTGACTTTTATTGAAAGTTTTCACGTAATATATTCTCCCTAATGCTCATGGGTGAACTTATATAGTTTTGCATATAAGTTATCACTCCCATTCTGAATACAAATGTAATTAAAAGTTAGTGTATAACCAGAGATTCATAAAGGTTTGGCTGTGAGCATTTACTTTGCACACTGTAAGCCACTGAATGCAGCAGGCGTTGCGTATTAACACCAGCTTACAACCGGTATAATTTAGCAGCAATTAATTTTCACGATAAAAAAGGGAAATCTGCTTCATTCCTTTGACCATTTGCTCTTGACGTTCTCCTCACTGCTTGCTCCTCTGGTGGAATTAGAGGAGCATCAGCATTAGACTCATGGCTCGATTTGGCCTCGAATGAAGCCGCTATGGGATTCATGAGGTGCAGTATTGAAAGGAGATAAGCAAGGGTCATGAGAGAGGAGAGAGAGAGAGAGAGAGAGAGAGAGAGAGAAGAGAGAGAGAGATCCCTCAGGCTCTTATAAACACAAACTTTCCTGGACTTAAGCGAAGTCTTGAGGCTCTTGTGAACTCTGAATAGTGAATAAACTTCGAGGAGAACTCAAGTCATAACAGAAATGTCTGCTGCTCGATCACTTCACCTCTATTGAGGTAGAAAGGAATTACAAAATTTTCTCCTCCACGAGAGAGAGAGAGAGAGAGAGAGAGAGAGGTCTTCTTAAGAAGTTAAGGTACTTTTGTTCCCATCGAGACTAAAGTTTGACTTAAAAGGTTAAACGTAATATTGAGATTCCTTTTACTTTTTTTAGCAGGAGCAGAGGGTATGGGGCTTGCTACCTCATCCCAAGTCGCAAGTTTTATATATATATATATATATATATATATATATATATATATAATATATATATATATATATTTATATATTCTCTTCAATAAACCCAAGACTTCTCTCTCTCTCTCTCTCTCTCTAGGAAACAGAGATGGAAAATAACAACGAGAGAATCTGTAAAGGTACAGAATGCTTATGTAGCGGGAGGATCTACAGTGAAACTTTCAGACCTAAAAATATTATATATTGCTACGTCAAAGGTACTGTAATTTTGACCTTCAACTTTTAGACTTCCAGACTTCAAGATTTTTAGACTTCAGGCTTCCAGGATTTTAGATTTTCAGACTTCCAGTCTTCCAGACTTTTAGACTTCCATATTTTACACTTTCAAACTTCCTGGTTTTCAGCCCTCCAGATTTCCAGACTTTCCGACTTTCTAGACTTTTAGACTTCCAGACTAAAGATATTATCGGATTTTTACTTTTTAAATCAGTTCGATCAGTGCTCCGTCTAAAGCATTTCAATGAGACATCAAATCCGATGCCTAGAGATCCAAGGAAGCTGCAGTGAGGCCGATCGATTCGATGCCAAGATTAAAATATCGTAATTTTGTCAACAGCGAATTAGTGTTAAGTTCTGTCCCTGCTGAGTTTTGTGTTGCTATCGTCACGTTATAGGAACTTTGGTTTTTTTCTTTTAAGCAGACTAAATTGTTATAAAAAGATGTACCGGCAATTTAATGACCTATAGTACAGCCACTTAACTCAATGTTTTTAAATTGTATTTCATTTATGAACACACCTACAAATAAAAAATAGACGCTTAGTTTATCTGGTCTCTCTCTCTCTCTCTCTCTCTCTCTCTCTCTCTCTCTCTCTCTTCTTCTTCTTCTTCTTCTTCTTCTTCTTCTTCTATCAGTTCATTCTCCTTCGTAGAAAAAATTCAACGGAAGAGAAATAAAAAGACACTTCCATTGACAACGGTGTTCAAGTTCTCCATGATATAATAATAATAAAGTTGGTAGACGCTTATCTCCTGTTCTGCCACTTCATTTCTCCTTTTAGGGAAAAAATACTCAGCGGAAAAAGAGAAGAGAGAGAGAAAAAAAAAACAATTCCCTTGACAACGGCGGCGCCTCTCTCAAAAGCGGCCCAGAATACTAACTTTTTCCTTTCAGAAGCTATTATTGGTTTATGACGAAGGCAGCTGGACACTGGACATTTCCCCGAGGGTGAAAATGGGACAAGGACGCTGGAACTGGGTGTTTGGTTTTATATATACATATATATATATATATATATATATATCTATATATATATATATATATATAATATATAGAATATATATATATATATTATATATATATATATATATATATATAATATACAACCTCTTGCAACTAATAATATAAACACTCATATAAGTAAATAAAAATTACTCTTAAAATAAGTTCTAACATTTCATTTTCGCGCTCCACTGACGCTAGCTGCCATAATGAGAACACTTTAATTATTATAATTAATCCCAGAAGCAGCCTATCGCTCCAAGATATTTACAGGAAAAGGTGAGTTTAATTCATTCTTAGATGAGAGAAATGTGTGGACAATTTTTTATAGAATAAATATTATATTAGGGGAAGGTATTGGCATGTGTAAAACATCGTCAATATCCTAAATTCAGGATGATATTCAAAACTGCTTTAGTTTAACGTCAATGAACATTATTATTATTCAGAGGATGAAGAACCCTACTCATATGGAAAAAGCCCACCACAGGGGCCACAGGCTAGAAATTCACGCTTCTAAATAGTATCAAGGTGTTCATTCGCAAGAAGTAAGAGAAGGTAAAGGGAAATACCGAAAGAACAGATCACTCATTAAAAAAAGAAGAAATAAATTAGCAAATAAATAAGTAAATAAGGAAACGATGGTAAAGCAACTGTTCACTTGTTTGTCAATATATTTTGCTCCTTTTAAGACTGATTCGGGTCTGACATAAAGGTCCACATTCTGCTTATTCAAGAACCCAAATGATTATTTCTTAATTAATTTACTTACGAGTGATTTTTATATCTCGTGTTTGCCACGTTGCTACATTTCTACTGTTTTTGTTTTCCTCTGCTTCAATATAACAGCTCTCTCTCTCTCTCTCTCTCTCTCTCTCTCTCTCTCTCTCTCTCTCTCTCTCAATTCTTTGATTTTTCAGTTCACGGGTCAGGAATGAGGAGGAACCAGAGTTTGGAGAAACAAAGTTTGAGGAACCAAAATTGGAGGAACCAAAGTTGGAGGAACCAGAGTTTGAGGAACCAAAATTGGAGGAACCAAAGTTGGAGAAACCAGAGTTTGAGGAAACAGAGTCTGAGGAACCAAAGTTGTAGGAACCAGAGTTTGAAGAGAAAAGTTTGAAGAACCAGTTTAAGGAGCCAAAGTCTGAGGAGCTAAAGTTTGAGGAGCCAAAATTTGCAGAACCAAATTTTGAGGAACCAAAGTTAGAGGACCCTGAATTTGAGGAACCAAAATTTGAAGACAAAAGTTTAAACAGAATTTGAGGAGCCAAAATTTGCAGAACCAAATTTGAGGAATCAAAGTTTGAGGAACCATTTAAGGAACCAAATTCTGAGGGGCCAGAATTTGAGGAACCAGAGTTTGAGGAAAAAATTCAAGGAACCAAACTTTGAGGAACCAGAGTTTGGGGAACACATTCAAGGAACCAGAATGTAAGGAACCAAAAATTGAGGACTCAGAGTTTGAGGAACCAAAGTTTGAGAATCTGAAGGAACCAGAGTTTGAGCAAACCAAAAAAATTTGAGGAACCAGGGTTTTAAGGATCTGTTTGAAGAACCAGAGTTTGAGCAACCAAAATTGAGAATTCCAGGTTTTAAGAACCAAAGTTTGTGGAACCAGAATTTAAGGAACAAAAATTTGAGGAACCAAAATTTGAGGAACCAAAATTTGAAGAACCAAAGCTGAATAATTTTCATGCAATAAACCTGAAAGTAAATAAAATAAAATAAAAATATTACAAATGATATATATCATATATATATATATATATATATATATATATATATATATATATATATATATATATATATATATATATAGATATATGTGTATATATATATATATATATATATATATATATATATATATATATCTATATACACATATATATATATATATATCTATATATATATATATATATATATATATATATATATATATATATATATATATATATCATTTGTAATATTTTTATTTTATTTTATTTACTTTCAGGTTTATTGCATGAAAATTATTCAGCTTTGGTTCTTCAAATTTTTGTTCCTCAAACTTTGGTTCCTCAAATTTTTGTTCCTTAAATTCTGGTTCCACAAACTTTGGTTCTTAAAACCCTGGTTCCTCAAATTTTGGTTGCTCAAACTCTGGTTCTTCAAACAGATTCCTCAAACTTTGGTTCCTCAAACTCTGAGTCCTCAATTTTTGGTGGGAATAAATGGCTCAGCTTTTTCTCTCGTCAGATATCGTGGGAACACTTCCTTTCATTTTGAGGAATCGCTGAGGCGTTAATTGTATTAATTTTTCTTCTGTTCTGCTAAAAGAGGGAATTTTTTTATTTTATTATATGAAATCTTGTGGAATTGTTTTTCATATTACATTATTTCGATCTTGTCATATCGTTTGGATTTGGGGTTATTGTAGGGGAAGTTATTTCAATATTGGCAGGATTTACTTAGCTTTTTAATATATAATTAGATGTGAATTATATATATATATATATATATATATATATATATATATATATATATATATATATATATATATATATATATTTATATATATATTCACATCTAATTATATATTAAAAAGCTAAGTAAATCCTGCCAATATTGAAATAACTTCCCCTACAATAACCCCAAATCCAAACGATATGACAAGATCGAAATAATGTAATATGAAAAAAATTCCACAGGATTTCATATAATAAAATAAAAAAATTCCCTCTTTTAGCAGAACAGAAGAAAAATTAATACAATTAAAGCCTCAGCGATTCCTCAAAATGAAAGGAAGTGTTCCCACGATATCTGACGAGAGAAAAAGCTGAGCCATTTATTCCCACCTCACGGAAGAGGGTCTCGAAATTTTTGGCGAATGGAAGTCTTGTTCGGCCGAATTTTCACGACTCTTTTAATATGTTCCTTTAATGGAAAGCCGATCTAATTATTTGACGTTCTAATAAAGTATGAAGTACTCTCCTACGTTTAAAAAGCCGAGACATCTTATAATATAATCACGAGGGACACAAAACTACGATGTTCCAATACCGTTCGTCAGCAAAGCCATTCTTCTAAAAATTTATGATAAATCTTTCTGATAAAATATTCAAATATTTAATTATTTACAATGATTCCAGTGATTCAGAACACTTGGTTAATTGGTTAATCAGTCAGCAGAACTTCGTAAAAAGGGAAAATTATTTTCAATTTACAGAAGTGCAATGAAGTTTTACTTAATACAGACACCGAGGTCCTAAAATGCCAATGTTCCCCATAGATTATTCCGGCCTTATGAGAGAGCACACGCCCTTAGATAAGGGCGGCCCTTGAGTGATGGTCAAGTGCTGAGGAGAATAAGAGGCCTGGTTTGAACAAATGGATCTAAAAATATGTCAACAGATCAGACAAGAAACAATTGACAATCAAACCACACGAATTTACCACAGGAATTTTGACGTTTTTCTATAGATTCTCAAGAAATTTATACCTCAGACACACACATACACACATTCCCAAACATAGATGATTAAATAAAAGTAGAAAATAAACGCAGACACGGAAGCAAAAAAGAAACGTCCACCGAGACTGAGGTCCAACACTTCGTTGAACGCCCTTTATGTGGGGCTGATGGATACATTCCCGGGATCAGAGTTAAAAGTTGCAGCATTTTCCCCAAAAAAACCTCTGTAATGGACTTGACTTCATCTTCCACCCAGGTGGATTCGAGTCAAAGTTGAGGCCTTAGCTATCATGAAAAATCCGTTCCTGTTTTTCTCACTGTGAATGTATCGGAAACTATAAGATCCTTTCAACGTGAAATGTCCACCTGAATCTCTTTTCCAGAGATACCTGCATTTGACAGAACCCTATTCTAAACATACATTGTATTTTTCTTTTAGTTTTTCATTCGACATTCTCCCTGTGAAATCCCTTTCTTTTTCTTCATTACTTTGAAACCAACATAAATCAAGTTATATTTCTGTAGTTATTTTTCTTATATGAGATTCTTAATTTCCTTTTCCGTCCTGGCTGCTCTCCAAGTTGGAATTGCATCATTCTCTGCTCCCCAAAAATTTATAATAATAATAATAATAATAATAATAATAATAATAATAATAATAATAATAATAATAATAATAATAATAATAAAATCGAGCTAACTGGCAACATGACAAATAACAGTTCATGACTTTCCAAAAAGTTACTCATGAATAAAAGAACCTTTTACATATACGTACCATAATAATATAATGAAAAGACTACTTCATACCATATTCAACATCCACCAACATAAACACCGAAATACAAAGCCACACAACCAAGAGGAGGAGGCAGCGTAAGTCAGATACAACATAAACAAAACGAACTCGAAGTTAACTTCAGGAGTCTCTCAGCCTCCTCTTCTCCGCTTCTTCAGCCCAGAATAATTGTTGCTACAAAGTTTCCAGCTCTGAAAGAGTTAAGCGGAAGAAGAGAGCGAAACGATCAGCAGACTCACTTTGGACAAGAACTGCTTCCGATACTTTCACCAGGCATGAATTTGGTCAGTTCTTCTCGTGATAAAAGTACCACGTTGGCCGAGTGCATTTCGCGCTTGGCTACCATTCCGGTGGTCCGAAGTTCGATTCTCGGCTCGGCCAACGCGGAACCAGAGGAATTTATTTCTGGTGATAGAAATTCATTTCTCGATACAATGTGGTTCGGATCCCACAATAAGCTGTAGGTCCCGTTGCTAGGTAACCAATTGGTTCCTAGTCACGTAAAAATATATCTAATCCTCCGGGGCAGCCCCAGGAGAGCTGTTGATCAGCTCAGTGGTCTGGTAAAAATAAGATATACTTAACTTTTTCTCGTGATAAAAAGGGGGTTTCTCTTGCGCTGAATAGCCTGATTGTTTCTAAGTGGAAGGTGTCATTATGCACAGCTGTTGGCACTTGTATTGAAATGCACGATGAAAATATCGTTAGAAAAGAATGTAAGTTTGGTCCTTTTTGCCTTGGATTCTGAAAATGAATACATTGCTGCACCTCAGTAATGAGTTTCTCTTTATGTATGTATGTATTGTATGTAGTATGTATGTACGTATGTGTGTATATATAATGTATATCATATATATATATATTTATATATATATACTATATATATATATATATATATATATATATATATATATATATATATATATATATATATATATATAAATATATATTATATATATAAATATATATATAAATAAAAAAAAAAATATATATATATATATATCATATATATATATATATATATATATATATATATGGATGTGTGCGTGTGTGTGTGTGTTTGTGTGTGTAAAATATATTTTAAAATTTTAAAATTTTTATCCGCTAAGTCCCATTCTGTTGCAAGGAATTAATATACACAGAGATATTACACGATGAACCAGCGTGAGCGAAAAACCCTAATTAAGACCCTTTCAATAAAAAAATAAAAGAAAAATCAAATTCTCATAAATTCATGTTTTTTCTGTTGTGCTGTGAAAGAAACTTGCTTTTGCATTCCACTGCAATTAAACTGCAGTACGCTGTAATTTTGCATAAGAACTGAAGAAGAGACCCTACATCTCCGATGTGAAAAACTATATTAGGGTAAATATTTTTGGATGAAATAAAATTATATAAAAAACAAGGAATATACATAACTTCTCTAGAGGTGATTTTGCTCAAAGAAGTTCACTTTCGGTTAAATAACTCTAGCTAATTATCTATTGCTTCCAATACTAGAAAAAGTCAAGCTCTGCAATGAGGAGAAAACATAATCATAGCATAATGTTTTACGAAAAATATTTGTTCTCTTTGATTACAACTGGGTCGCTTTGCTTTTTGTGTTCAGGACATACAGGAGGCAGAGGCTCTGTAGCTGTAATCCTCTGTATATCGCAATTTCATACTGCAAATGGAATCGAAAACACCTGGGTCTTGTGGTGCAGTTATCTTCTGTAGTTTATTGTAATCTAATAGTTTATTGTGTACAAGGGAGCCAAGACGCAGAATAATAATAATAATAATAATAATATAATAATAATAATAATAATAATAATAATAATAATAATAATAATAATAATATTTAGGAGGTGACCCACTGGTAAGCATGATCCATTAAAAATCATGACTGCATCAGCGGAGTTAATTTGATATTATGGTACTGTTTTTCATTTTATTTTTTCTGTGGGGGAAAGATCACTTAATTAATAATACGAGCAGTGTACTTTATCAATTGCTGGGCCATTCATATTTTCGTATAATTACCCACGTATTTATTTTCGTTCATCGTTAAAAATAACAATTTGCATATCATTAATATCGTCTTCCTAAATCTGAAGGTTTCCGGTCGCTAGGATTTGGAACACGAAGGAAAACCATCAGATATTAAAAGGGAGATGTTTACATCGTCCATTTATCTCCCAGGGTCATTAATAACCTTGTTAGCTCAAACTTCAATGTTTGCCTCACTCTCTCGCTGACTCCCCAGGTAAACTGAACCTCGTTGGTAAAGGTAATGATTCACTTAGGGAATAATACAAGCTATATAAAAGTCTTGTAATATCTCTTGCTTTTGTTTTGTAGCTTCGAATCTCCCTTCTCGCCAACTCCCTTCTCGCCAATTTCTCTCGGCGTTTGTCAGCCACGGAAGAAAGTTTTTTTTTTTTTTTTATTACAGCCTTGATAAAAATTTGCCGAGCTGCCAGAGTTTAAAAAAAAATTAAGTTGACTTCTCATTTTAAATGATTTATCATATATGTATATTGGCACGTCATTTAGTCTCGATATAAATGTCACTACGTCAAATGTCGGTTAAAGAGAAAGACAAAAAAAAAATTAATTTTCCATTTTCGAAGCATAGAACCTTTGGCGCGACTCAACACCAATCCAATTTCCAATCCGGCGAGGAAGGAGAAAAAGAAACCAATAATCACCATCTTTGAAGCAAACGTCCCAAATGCCCTTCTGAGGCCAAGAAGGCTCCAAGTGGAAGGAGCAGAATAATCACACATTCTGAGGCCTCGAATCGAAATCCTCCTCAGAGCATTTGAAGTTTTATGTTGATTCTTATTAAAGGGCTTTTCATCTCCTCGACCTCTCACAGCCCCAAAGGGAGATAGGAAACTCAATGGGTTCCTCACTCTGAACAAAGGAGCTGAGGAAATTCGCAATTTGGAGGACAAAAGGGCCTTTTGTTGTTTGCTCATATGTCAAGACTTTCCCGGAGACTGGAGCGAAGCGGATTATGCAAACCGAATTACGATCCTTCGTTTTATGAGAAGTTTTATCAGCCATGAGAAATATACATTTACATATTTCCTGTTGTTGATTCCATTAAAGCATTCTATATCAATGGAAACTGTGTCGTGTTCGCTGAACAATAAATTGGATAGTGATATACAACGAGTGCTACTATAGTTTTATATATTGAATAGTGATATACAATGAGTGTTACTATATGTAATGTATATATATATTATAATATATATATAGATTTATATATATATACCTATATATATAGTATATATATATATATTATTATATATAAATATATGTATATAATATTATATATATATATATATATATATCATATATATACATATACATATATATATAATATTATATCTATATATATATATATATATATAGAATGACATATAATATTATATATCATACTATATATATATATAATATATATAATATATATATATATCATATATATATATATATATATATATATATATATATATGATAGTATATATATATATATGATATATATATTTATATATATATATATATATATATATATATATGTAAATATATCCTATATATATAGCTATATATATATATATCATATATATAGACTATATATATATATATATATATATATATATATATGATATATATATAGTATAATAGAATTATAATATAATATACACACACAAATATTTAGACGAACATATTCACCTCCACGGATCCCCCTTCCCGCGTTTATTTATCCGTCTTCCAAAACTTCATTAAAATGCTGAGGCTTTTATATTTTCAGTGCTGATCTTCGTCTCGGGTAGTGAAGCTTCATATTACAAATATTTCCTCCCAGAGAGAGAGAGAGCATAATTCCTTCACCTATGGCAGAGGAATTCGTTCTTCTGTTATTAAATGCCGGGAATAAGTTCTGAGTAAATTGAAAAGCGGTGGCATTCCTTCATATACATAGAAATAAAAAAAATTGAAAAATATCTTAGTACGTAGAATGATTAAATGTGACCTGAATACTTGTGCAGGCCTTGGATGAGAAAATAAAGTGATGGTCATGAAAAGGAAATTAAGGCTGAGCAATCCACCCTCCACATAATAAGTCTCTTTTCTCGAAAAGTGACATTCCTATCTCTCCCAACATTTAAACACTCGTTACTAGAAACAAGATCCACATTTGGTACAGGTTCCGTCAAAATCCATGTATATTACATACACAATATATATATATATATATATATATATATATATATATATATATATATATATATATGTGTGTGTGTGTGTGTGTGTGTGTGTGTGTGTGTGTGTGTGTGTGTGTGTGTGTGTAAAGCAAACAGCGTGAAAGAAAGAAGAAGCAAAACACGAAACGGCTGAGCAGAACCAAAGGAGGAAGAAACCGAGAGAAGAGACGACGACCATTAATTGCAGCTCCAACAACCGAGACGAATCATTATTATCGTTTTTATCATTCTGTTAATTAACGGAAATGGATCTCCTCTTTTTTCGTCTCTCGTTCCATTCTCCTTTTCACTTGATGATAAAGGTGAGTTACTTAGTTCCGATGATTCCTTTGTGTGGGAATCAAGCGAAGGTGGAAGATGGTTTCTTCAGTTCTCAGCCGAAAGTGAACATGAAAATAATCGCCGAGATACTTTTAGGTAAATCTCACTTCCTCTTTCAAGATGAAATGCAACGGAAGGGATTTAATAGCGGTGATGAAATGTATAATATTATTTCTCTCACTGACACAGACATAAGCGATGTCTATACAGAAATATAAATGACCCAGACGGCCTTATGCCAGTAACAGGTTCCTTACCATACCACGACCCTTTAAATATAGGACGACTAAACCATTGGGGTGCTTTAATCAACAAGGACGAGATAATGGACTAAAGACTAACTAACATCTTCGTAGTAGCAGCAAACAAGGTCGAAATCTCAGAGATATATCATAGAATTATCAGCCTTACGAACAACATCAATATCTCTCTCTCTCTCTCTCTCTCTCTCTCTCTCTCTCTCTCTCTCTCTCTCATCAGCAGGGGGATAGATTGCCTTAAAGAACCATAAATGAAAAACGACAGATTCTGACCCCGTGAAATGGAAGGTTACAGAAGTTAGGGAACACAGAACCGTGATTCGAGTTCCAAATCCTTGTACTGTGTAGGTTCACAAATATATGTCTGTATATATATATATATATATATATATATATTATATATATATGATATATATATTATTATATATATATATACATATATATATATATATATATATATATATATATATATATATATATATATATATATATATATTGTCACTTGAGGCTTAGTATTGACGAACCCACACTGTACAGGATTTGGAACTCGAATCCAAATTTAAGCCTATAAAAATTCCTAACTAACCTCTAATGATTACTTCAACATCTCATTCTTTAACACAGAGACCCAATCCCATCATTAAACGTCTGACAATAATAATAAACAGGAGTTAGTCAATGTTCCTTCAGAGCATCTTCTCTGGGAAACTTCTTTCTGTCTTCTACTCAAGACTCTGGAGAAAACGTCTCCTTAGTTCCGCTGACATTCGCTTGCTCCTTCGTCACTTGTAAACAAACAAACAAAAAGGCTTCGTGATAAACACCACATTCTCCCTTGGCATTTCGTCTCAAATAAACTCCCCCGATGTTGTTTTGGTGTTCTATTATATTTCGCGAACTCCGAATATTTATTCTGGCAAAAACGATGTACATTCATGGGAATTAGGACCCTTTTACCGGTGGTTGATGCCATTCAATTAATACAATTAGCAGATAGTTATTTTTGGACATGGAACGCCAAATGAACGATTCGGTTTTATGGAAATGAATATTATAAGGTTGGCAATAAGTAATGTTTGTGTATTTATGAAGAATATGTTTTAATTTTCTTCTAGGAATATTACGGGGTGCTCTATGAACAAAAGACCGTGCTGGCAAAAAGCCAGCCTAATCAGAAACAACATTCTAAGAATTAACTTCCATATAGGTCTTTGAGGGAACAAGCATTCTGAGCTGGTTATGTTTTACGATGACGTCATTCAGATCTTAGCTTTCATAATTTAAGGAAAGTGATATTTAGGCTTTTGTTGTATATACCTTTGAGAATGGAAAATACTACCCCATATTGGGGTAGGGCCATCAGTGCACTTCACGTGGAGCACAGTAGCATTTCTAAAGGGTGCCTACAGCGTCCTTTAGGCCCCTAGCTGTAAACATTATTTAGCCATTTCCTCTACCCCCCGATTCTTCTTCAGTCTTGCTATCCAACCTCTCTAACTATCAATTCTTAGTGAAAATATGGGATTTCCTCCCAGTTCCCCCTTTAGATCCTCCTACTAAATCTCCTTATTTTCTGGATCTCTTCCCTTTGCTGTCCAACCCCTCCAACAACTCCCTCTTTCGTCGAAAGCGCTGAGAGGTCGAAAGTGGTCCTTCATTGCTTGACAGAATAAATTTCATAAATTCATAAATCTACAGAATCCAGTTTCCATAGTCATTGTTAGGTCATTATAAACTGTGGAATATTTACCTTTTATCATCATTAATTACATGACATTATGATCAGCTGTTTAAATTAAATTTGTAATAGATATTTACAGCTAAATAAAATGTTTGTGGTTCCTGACCACCTAAAATTATTTTCAGTAAACGTTTGAGTTTTATTCATTAATATGCCTCAATACAACAGCTCTACTGAATATAATTTTCTATTCCCAGTTACTTACCTACGTATAGTCATTGCACAGTTCAGTAATCAACCTGATTTCGATTTTCTTATCTCCGTTTTTATTACCATTTCTCCATTATTCGACTAATTCCTCTCCTGGTTTATCCCACGACTCCCAAAAAATTCGTTGAATGTGCTAAAATTCTCCATCCTAATTCAGAAATCTATTATTTGACCTCAATCAGTCAGGGTTTATGGCAGCTAAAATATCGGTTTGTTTTCTTTCCCTTTTTGTTTATTCAGATTCATGATTACCCAATTATTCTTTACCGACTTCTTTTAAACTGTTCTTGGTAGCCATCGTCCCCTTGATAATGACTCAATTACTATCGTTCTTCTTATTTGTTTTCTCTTTATCCTTTTGATTACTTTCTTCCCCAGTCTTTCTCGGAAGTTTTGCTTCTCGATCATTTCATGAAACACAAAACCTGACAATCATCACCTCGGTGCAACGCCCCATTCATAGTCTATCATGGTGGAAAATCCCACGGCACTGAATGGAGCTGTCAGCCTAACGGGATCCCTATTGCAAAGTCAGAAGAGGCAATTACAAAGGACACGGCTTCTGTGCAATTAAAACAAAGCATCCAAATATTTTTTTTCTGGGAGAACAGTTCCTGGTAGCGTTAGCTGGGCTTCTATAATCACCAGAAAAGTTAGAAGACCAAGATTTTAATGAGAATAACGAGAGACCAGTAGAGTGGAAGCTAAAGCACTCAATCCAGTGAACACAATGGAATAAGTGCTTCATCTTCCACAAATCTCCGCATATCTCTCGCCTCCATTCCCATCCAAGTAGGGCTGGGTCTTCTTCCAGCTTAACTGGTGATGGTGCCCAGTTGACAATACCAAGTCTTTATCTCCTAAACAAGGTCGTCTCGGCAGGGGAAGAGCAGTGGAGTCTACGAAATCCTGCATGATGATGGCAAGGGTCTTCTTCCAGTGCTTAATCACGCATTATTTGATTGCTTCAATTATGAAATCATTAGGATGTCACTTGAAAAAAATATATGATGGCTCTCGGTCTCTCTCTCTCTCTCTCTCTCTCTCTCTCTCTCTCTCTCTCTCTCTAATTCCTTAAGATTCCTACCATATACTTTCAGATGTATTACGTTCAACCATTTTTGTCACAAGCATAAAAAAGAAGAAATAAATAGATAAAAATAGCTAAAACGAAACGAGGAATAGCACAAGCATTTTAGAAAACCATCTCATCAAGAATCTTCATCCAGGGAATATTATGGTTCTATCAGAAGACTCATTTTTCAAAATAACGCCAAAGGCCTTCGTTTTTATTTCATTTCTTCATCTTAATTGAAGAAAATTGCCTCAGAAAATGAGATACATATCCTCCTCCTGGGAATGAAAGTAATTGACATTTTTTTTTCTCTTAATATTCTTGTCGCTAGAAAAAGTAAGTTTTTTTATGCTGTTATGCTTGACGTTTAGGCTAGTCTTGTTGGACTAATTATAAAGAAAGGCTGGAATGTTTTGAATTATTTTAGAATAATTATGACTCGTAAAATTATTGAGGGATGTCAATCAAGAATAATTATGGGCAATTATTATAATAATTGCCATAACACTTCAAATACAAGAAGTTGATATTATGTTAACTGTGTATGCTTACACAAATGGATATACCAACACACACACACACATATATATCTATATATATATATATATATATATATATATATATATATATATATATATATATATATATATATATATATATATATAAAATACTGTATATGTGTTTGTTCGCAGAAATGACGAATATCAAAATACGCGATATCAGAGTAAACACAATCTTTTATGTATCAAACAAAGACGATAAAGTAACCGTGCGACAAGCAAAAAGTAAAAAAATAAAAAAATAAGGTAAAAATACTCAGCAATAACATGTTTAGAAGAATAGCGTAATAAAGTTCAAACAAAAACAATCACAAACAAAAAATGTTGCGCGTACTAGAAGGGAAAGCCTTTTGATTACAAAATAAAAGTAATTTACCCATAACTCTCAAATATATATATATATATATATATATATATATATATATATATATATATATATATATATAGATATGTATGTGTGTGTGTGTGTGTGTGTGTGTGTAAGAAATTATAGCTTGCGTCAAACTCAAAATTGAATATATAAAATGACGAATAATAAAATATTTTTATAATTAGTTTTTAATGATTAAAGTTTTTAAGTTAAATACTTGAATTAACGTAGTGTACACACACACACACAGACACACACACACACACACACACACACACACACACATATATATATATATATATATATATATATATATATATATATATATATATATATTCATATACATACACAGATACACGTATGTTTTAGACACCCTTCATATGTATGTCAATTCATTCCATTAATATGAAAGACAGAGACAAATATACAGAGAAAAAACCGAAATTGCATTTCATGCCTAATAAATGACCCTCCATTGAAGTAAAAGAGTCCAAATTACTCAACTGATCCTTGATGTCGTTCTGTGAATCCCTTAAATGTAGTCATCCATATCTTCGCTAATTTTCAGCTATGTTATTTTATGCTACTCTACATGGCAACAAATGCCATTAATATCTCTCTCTCTCTCACACACACACAAGAAAAAGTCTTAAACCTTATTCATAACTTTCGAGTTGAATGGAAATGACTGTTTCCAAAATATGTTTCATTTCTCAGAAATGGCAGGAAATTTCATTTCACCTCCATTGGGTGATTCACATCCTATTCAAGGCAAAGAGATTATTAACTCATTTGCAGAGAGAGAGAGAGAGAGAGAGAGAGAGAGAGAGAGAGGAGAGAGAGAGATTCATTAGGCAAGCGCGTACTCTTCCATAACGCCAAACACTACAGAACTAAATATTTGTCAACAATACTTCCACCTGAATTAAACATACAAATGTAATTAAGACAGAATGAGTTCAAAAGAAAGACAGTTCATTAATTACAGCATAAACGACCTCTATTTCTCCCTAATGCCTATGCAAGAACTAAATATCCAACTGTAATTCACAGCAACAGTCCATTAAGCCTTCCTTGAGCCAGCTCATCATAAAAGAACTTCCAGGAATGAAATAAAGCTTCGAAGAAGCTCATTTCGAGGAAGAACAGCTGAACGTTCATTAAACGTTCTCACCTGAGGGAGAAACGGAAACTGAGTCTCTTGAGACGGAAAAACGTCTCTCATTTTATTTATGAACGTTGCCTCAGCACATGAACGTTCATTGTCGTCATCTTTGTTTATTTCTGGAGTCCTTCACTTCTCTCTCAGGCGGTTAGTTGGTTGGTTAAAATGAACTAAAGAATAGATAAACAGTACATTAAAATTTGTTGAATTAAAAATGATAAAAGTGAAATATTACGACAATAAAATAAATAGGGAAAATGGAGAGTTTATCGATATTTGTATGATTAAAGATGCAATTAAAATGTACGACTATACAGTGACTGAAATCCACAATTATCTTTGTGAATAAACCTGTATTTTAACTTCCTTTGTTACAAAATACAGTTTTGACTCATAAACATAATTGTGGATTTTCAGTCATTTTTAACCTATTGTTTTGGTGTATAAATTTAGATATGAATCAGTTATAAATTCAGAGAAGACTCAATTGTAGTTAAAGAAAATAGATATTTAATTTTTTGAATCGGCCCATTCTTTAATAACCTATTGTTTTGGCTTATATAATCAGAGAGGACTCGGCTGTAACTACGAAATATATAAATACTATATGATTTAGGCTCATTCTTCAATAGAACCCATTACTGTGGTTGAAAAAAAAAAAACGAATCAGTTGTAGCTACAAAATAGAAAAATAGAGTCTACCCATTTGTAAAAGTTGGGGAATGTGAAAAAAGGATGAAATAAAGGAAATATAAAATAAAGTTGGGAAAAGAGGCAATGAACCATTGCCCATGTACACAAGAGGCAAAGAATCCAATTTGCAACGGAAAGTAAACAGCAACAAATCCCTTTGAAGAGACGAAGATAAAAGTCAATCCCTTTTTGTGCCTTCACAAAACATGTCCCGCCAAAACAAAAACAACTCTGCCACAAAACACAACTAATCCCTTCTTTCTGTTATATTTTCTTATTCCCAGCACATAAATACACTCATGACAGTGTAAGCATGCAACCCCTTTTTCCTCTTATATTTTCTTATTCATTACTTATTCTATCTAATTTGTCCTTTTCCAGTTTATTTCATGAAGTTCTCTTTATATCTACATAACATTTTCTTATTTTTAAGTCTTATTCACAGTGAGTCTGGCAAACCAGGTGATTTAAGCATAAGGAGCGTGTCTGTCACAAGTGGTCGTTGACGATATCAAAGGAGTCCGGCACAGAACACGTATAGTAAGCTTTTTAAACTTTAATTAAAAACCTCGTTTTAGCTTTAGAGGAAATAGTCTGTTAGTTTTCTAGAGTTATTCATTAAGGAACGCTGGATTAAAAGTATATTTTTTGTTTATCTTGTAAATGAAGGGAAGGAGATTTTCCGGGATTAAACGAGATAGAGTTTTCTACTCTGAAGGATGTTTAAACTTGACTTTTTTGTTTTTGTTTTGTTAGGACGCGTGATAAGTAATGTGATGAAACGAAAACTGACGAAAATTAATTAGTTTTCGATTCAGAATCCCAGAGAGAGATCTATTTTTGCCACCAGTGAGTGATGAGGGCGAAGATGAGTGAAAAGAAGAAAATGGTACTGAATGGAACAGTATTGGAAAAATCATTTTCGTCAAGATCTATAGTTAATTCAATATAGTAAAATTAATACCGAAACACTTAAAATTTGATACAATATTTGATATAATAATTATAATTGCAATGTCAATATTAAAAATACACAAACAGTCAACAAAAGTGAAGAAAATGACAACATTAGGGAAATCTAAGATATTGCGAGAAGTTAAGAATAAAGGACATTACAGAAAAAATAAAGATTGGAAATTAACTACAGAAAATAAAAAAAATAAGAGAAATTAATTGGCTAAAAGATAGAATGCTTCACTAAAACCCCCAAAAATATAATTGCATTAACACTCACCAAAACCGAGACAGTGATGAGTTTCTGAAAATGCAAAAAAATGGAAATTATTAATGAAGTCATGATTAGTAAAATTTTAAAAAATATAATAAAGATTGATAATTGTTATAAGCGTATGTTATTGAGTCTGCATTTCAACTTCTCTCTCTCTCTCTCTCTCTCTCTCTCTCTCTCTCTCTCTCTCTCTCTCAGAGACACACAACCCCAGAACGTGATAAGAAGACGTGAGTTATTTCCATATTCCTGAGCAAAGAAACGGAGAGAGAGAGAGAGAGAGAGAGAGAGAGAGAGAGAGAGAGAGAGAGAGAGAGAGAGAGAGAGAGAGAGAGAGAGAGAGATAAATAATAGTCTAGACCTCCGGACATGTATGAGTGACAATGTACGTAAGCTCGTATGTTTATGTGTTCCGCGTTTGTGTATATACGTGTGTATATTGCATTATGTCCTTCTGACATAAGTCTTTTACGAGGTCCTCCTACAACGTCAAACAGCGAGGAAGCCTCCGAAGAGAGGAAGAGTGAAAGAAACACCTGAATAACGAAGAAGAAGAAGAAGAAGAAAAGTCCCTTCATGCTTGAGACGAGCCTCCTCTCAGATAAGACAGAGGCCCCCAGGAATGATCTCGTTTCATCTCACAAGAAATTCAAGAAATTTGCATAAAACTTCGGAATAATAATATGCAATGGTGACTTTATACTTGTTTCTAGCTGTCGGAAAGAGAGAGAGAGAGAGAGAGAGAGAGAGAGAGAGAGAGAGAGAGAGAGAGAGAGAGAGAGAGAGAGAGAAATATTTTGTCTTCTTTTTTAATATAACTATATAACTCTAAATTATTTATGCTATTAAATTAAATTAATTACTTTCCTCATTAAACTAATTTTGAACAATTGTTATTTGTGGTATCAGATTTAAATGTGCAATTGGTGGTCTAATCCAGCATCACATCTGAGTAAACAAACCCTCTTTATAAGTCTCTAGAAAATCACAAGGTTATTTTGGGCTCATCTCCTACTAACTTCGACTAAACTCCTTTTCAGCGAATCTTCTGTTCCCTAATTAAAGCCTTATTTCACTCCAGTCTCTATTTCCTTTGCAAGTTTATTCACTCCGAGGAAGGACTTCTTTGGAAGCACCTGAGGGTCAGTCAACATCGCTCGGTCTTCAAGACTCGATATTCAAATGACCTGACATCATCCTTTTGACTGATGGCAGAGAGAGAGAGAGAGAGAGAGAGAGAGAGAGAGAGAGAGAGAGAGAGAGAGAGAGATTCAGTTTTTTAAACTGATGTGTAAATAAATGCAGAAACTGAGGTTTGCTTTCTTGTGTATGCAAGACTGTATTGATAAGGCAGGACAGTGTCCGCTAACAATGAATAAGAAACAGATGACTTGAAAAGTAAGTAGATATCTTCATAAAAGCTGATAACCTTAATATGTGTTATATAGTATACACACACACACACACACACACACACACACACACACATATATATATATATATATATATATATATATATATATATATATATATATATATATATATATATATATATATATATATATATATATATATGCAAGTAATAATCATGATTCATATAGTCATTCATGTTTATGTACATTCAGTTCTAGCCTAAGTAATAAAACAAGCAAGCAGTTCCCCGACAACTAAGGTAAATATCTAAATAACTTTCCATACCATTAAAAGCTACTAATGCCTTGGGTACAAATACCCAGGGCAGAAACGATCAGATGGCCTCATCTGCATAATCGAACGCCCTGGAATTTAAAGGGAAAGAGACCTAGGAACTATTACTAGATAATGAATGATCCTTCATTATACAATTCGCATTACCGTAATGGATTTTGCTTCACAATTACAATAAAACAGAATGAAATATAGAATTCAGCGCTAGGACCTACGAGGTCATTCAGCGCTGAAAGGGAAATTGAGAGTAGAAAGGTTTGAAAGGCGTAACAGGAGGAAAACCTTTTGCAGTTGAAGCACCATTAAATTATTGTCTGCAGAGGGTTGAGGAGAGTAAGATGGAAGACAGGGAATATGAACGGAGGTACGGTAAAATAAATTCATAATTATAATACAATCTAAAATAACGCTTCAAAGGCTATAACAGTCAGTGGGATATGAATTTTATTACTGAATAACTCTCATAGTATGATATATTGTAGCATTTCATGAAATAATTTATAATAATGTTTACCGTACATTTACCTACACAGTATTCATGTGGACCGTTTACATTTTCCAAGGGACTAATTACAACCTCTAATATCTCATATTCCAACCTATATACTTCAACCAGAGGTTCCCCTAACGCAAATGAATAACATACTGTATAATTCTCTATTACAGCTCAGCGTCCTATTAAAAAACGGTCATTAAATACAGTTTGCATATCATTAATGTGATTACGAATGAGATTCCCTTTGATAAGAGTCATTCATCTTGAGGAGTCTAATAATAAGGCGGTTGTCTCTCTTAGTCTGAAGAACTGAAATAATAATTATAGCAGCAATATTTCCTCGGGTCACGTGATCTCCACCCGATTTCATTAACGATTTCTGAGACAGAATTGTTCTAGATGGATGTTCATTACATTACAAATTTGAAAATGAGAATAATCTCTCTTTTTTAGACGTCCCTGTTCTCCGACAAGATCATATTTTTAACAGCCCATTTTCAGATGAAGAACTTTTACGGGTTTACGGTCGAATTTCTATAGTTTTCGGTCGTTTAACTTGGAACTAATTCTATTTTCAGTCTGCTCATCCACAAGCCTCTCTTGTAAATCAACATTTTTCTGATAAAACGACCTCTGA
>NC_061095.1:50892036-50932036 GCF_015104395.2 Macrobrachium nipponense | reverse complement strand
GAGAGTTGCATCATAACATTAAAGTAATAATCCAGTCTTACAGACTAACTCAAAAATAGTACAATGTCACGTCACCAAAAAGTCTACACCCTCCGGGAACTCTTTTTGTCCCCGGTATTCCAGATCCGTCTGTTTCAAAGATACAGAACACATCCCGGTAAGTACACACACAAGTTTAAAGACAAAGTTAATAAAATGGAACATCTTACAAGATATCAAACAAGCCATCCCTTTGGCTAAAGCACTTGAACACTTACCCAGACAGCCGACACTAAACACTATGTCACAAAAAACTCCCCCGGCGAATGCCACGGCATCTTTGCCTGTGACTTGAAGCCCTCTGTCAAAATCCCTCCCATAGGCTTGGGTATGAACCTATTTAACAGAAAGAGGCGCACACGCATGTACGAACACACAGTTTGATAGTGCCTCGCGGTTCTAGCTGCATCCAGTTTCCCAAAGGCACTTTGAGAAGAGTTCATAAACTGTCGTGCATTGACTTCCTGAACTAAGCACTTTTATCTCACGCCACCCCCAGAAACTCATTCATCAGCTACTCTCAGGTCGTCACTCCTGCACTGTTCTCCACATTCCATAGGTCACAGAGAACGCACGAACAATATATTATTAATCAAAACCCTAGGCCTTACAGATAGCTCGGCCTCGCACAAATGCTAGCTCCCGCCTAGCAAAAATTGCTTATAACACAAAAAACACTGGCCGGCTTAAAACAAAATATAAGTAAAACTTGCACGTCTCTGGCATTATAAAATAAAGTCTTATCACGCTTTATCTCCTTTAATAAAACACAAGACGCATTTTCTCTCATATTTTCTGCATTAGGATTCTTGAATATCCCTCTTTGCTTGTCTGCAAGTAGCTGAACAGACAGCAACAGGCTATAGCAGGCTGTAGCAACTGTAGGAAGACGGAATGCCTCCCTCATCGTAGAAGACTTCTCACGGCTTCTGTGGATCCCCAAAAAACACGCTGTAGAATTCTCTCGATCACCCATCATGAAATACTTGTAATCACCCTGGGGTAAAAATAACAGCAACCTCTCGGCACGGCTGGTGGACGTCTTGCTGGTTGTCAGGGAACGACTTTTTTGGCGTTAGTATGTCAGTCAAGTCACTGGTCAACTAAGAAAATTAACCCAGACATACTACTTCTATCAAACAATGATCTCCAAAAGTCAGAAATACTAACTGAATGTCTCCCAATTAACTCCCTTAATATGACTACTAAAATGATAAGTCATTATCGCTACTCTCTAAGAAAAAAAAAACATCAAGTTCTCCAACTCAATTCTCCAAACGCGCACATCAGCACACACACAACTCAGAAACCACAGCAACTCCACGGAATTCTGCCCTCACATTTCAAACTCGAATGTGCTCACAAGAAAAAAAAAAAAAAAACAAAATCGTAATAAGCCCAAGAAAGAAAAAGAATCACGTAACACACAAACCCAAAAATGTTCTCTCAAGTTCTGACATTTAAACAACCCACAAAATCAGTAAAAATCTCCACTTTTAACAACAGCAAAAACCCCTTTACTGCTCAATAATTAATTACAATGAGACTTATGTTAAACCCCCATTACTTAAGTAACAACCCCCGAAAAATTACATCTCCCGTAAAATCAAATCTCCCGTCCAAAAAGAAATGCCACTTAAGCTCAATCCCCAAATTATATCTCTCACAGAAAAGGAAGAAAAAAATATATAAAAAAAAGGATATCACAAGTAGATTTCCCCAATCACAAAATACATAGTACATGTATAATATGCATAACTCCCTCGTTTTCCCAAGAAATGCTCCATGTAAAAGTTATTGGAATTTGCCAGAAAGCAAAACTCTCACACATGCGCTTTCGTGAAATGCTATAGCCAACATTTCCAGATATTGCAAAAATTCTGATCTATCATCATCAGAAGAAAAGAAACAGCACAGCGCTCATCACATCGCTTGTCAGCAGAAAAATCGCCTGCGGACGCATGCTCAAAACAACAGCACAAAAATTGTCAAGTCAGACACATAAGTTTGGAAACTTATGATACCTCTAGAAAAAAAAAGGTCTAACTGACACATTTCACAGAATTAACTCCAGGATATGACTAATGTGATCAAAAATTTGTCTTTGACTTTTCTTTTCCCCAAATTATATTCTCCAAAATAACACACTTGTG
Source organism: Macrobrachium nipponense (assembly GCF_015104395.2). Taxonomy (NCBI): domain Eukaryota; kingdom Metazoa; phylum Arthropoda; class Malacostraca; order Decapoda; family Palaemonidae; genus Macrobrachium; species Macrobrachium nipponense. Next base: position 50,929,844 of record NC_061095.1, on the reverse strand, counting down.
AACATGAAAAATGCACACATCTCCAAATGACTCGTAATGCAGTAATGACACTCCGCCTCTAATAGTCACGAAATCAAAAAAGAGAACCACAGAAATCTCCTCTTGGCTCAAAAAAAACTCCATGACCACAAAAAGAGGGTCACCCGCCCAAGATTAATTCCAACTCCATATATAATTAGAGACACCATATTAATAATCACCACTCCGGTTATAAAAATATTTCCTCCATTTTGTTAATAACCAACCCCCTATTATCATTCTCTCTTATTTCTCCAATAGCCACATGTCAATAAAAAAAAAAAAGACACCACTCCAGGAATAGAGAATAATCACCTCTATTTCGCAAACACAAAATATTTACCTCTATTTCCCCAATACTCCATGTGAAACAACACAAGGCTCCAAAAAATATACTCCAAAAGGAATATCAAAAATGAAACCCATCTCCAAAAAATGTGCACTCAAGGCAACTAACTCACATACTCACAAAATATTGCCCCATAATCTCCAAAAATGTGTCTCCATTTGCAACAAAGATGGCTGCAAAATTAATTGAACTAAACATAGCTCATATCACATTATTGGCAAATATCAAAAATGGCCAAAAAAAATATATCTCCCATATATTATATCTCAAATCATAAACTCCAAAATAATATATACCTCCAATTATCTCTCCAAATATATCTCAATTATAACTCCAATTCTCCAGAGAATAACTCAATGTTATAGTAAAAAACTATAAAAACTCTCTCCATTCAGCATAACTAAAACTAAAAAAAAAAAAGGGCAAAAACTCGGCAAATAAAACTGTCTAGAAAATTCTAGAAAAATCACCAATGTGCCACAGTCATTATAACAGAACTCCAAGTTCACAGTGGTCCTAAGCAAAGACCTTCTCCATATGTACTACGACATAAGCCACTAGAAAACTTAACCAAGTTTCCTATCTCTCACAAAGTTGTCACAAATACAACTAATGTATTGTGCAAGAAAAACTCACAATTTCTGGAACATAAATATCCAGAGAAAAATGTAGTGCCATTACGTTACATTCAAAACGTGCAAAAAATTCTCCCATATATTTCTCTATAGCATCAAATAGCTGAAACACGAACACTTTCTCGAACAATGACTCTAAGTCATGAACTGAGATAATATTCACACTAACTAGAGAAAAAATAAATTCAAATTCACCCTTGGTAAAAAAAAAAACTTGTGTCAGCGATGGCTAATTTCCAAAAAAGGAGAAAAGAAAAATCAACGGCACTGTTCACTATCTCCCGTAACTCACTAGATGTCAAGCAAATTGTCTGCTGAACTCATAAAAAAAAGGAAAAGAAAAAAACAAACTAAAATAATGTGTTGTTAGTTCCTCCCAAAATTCAAAAAGGAGATTTCACCTCCCTTGATAGCATTAAAACGCCCACGTATTAGTACATAAAAAATCAGTATCAGAATATCATTATCACAAAATCACCAAAAAAATTGCTATCATCAAAATCATCAGTATCAGTACAAAAAAAAAAAAATATCACCAATGTTAATGCTTGTCCATTCTCCAAAAATTCAGCACAAAACTCAGCAAAAGTTCAGCAAGATTCCACACAATTCACCAAGATTCAATCAGATTCATCAAGATTCAGCAAAACTCATCCCGTGAATCACTGAAAACTATTCTCCAAAGTTACAAAAACTCAAACAAATTAATTACAAGACTTCTCCCATTAATTCATTGTAATAATTCTCCTTGATAATTATCTGTAATAATTATCAAATAATCTCCCATGAAATATCTCAAAACTCTCGCAAAACAAGTCTCCCGTAATGATAATTATACTTACAAGCAAACCTCCCGTGACACATCTCAAGTATATAATTATTAATAATAATAATAATAATAACTCTTCATAGCAACAATTCTCTTGCAAAAATCTCAAGTAAGGGTGAAATTCAAATAGCTTACACTGGTATTGCTGAATCCTATGACATACAATTTCTCCAGCATACACCACCATGACATAACACCATTGCACACAACACGATATACACCAATCATCGGCATTTCAAAGTAATTTCTCCAACACAATAAAAAAAAATAATCTGTGTCTCCCCAATATATTTGTGTCTTTCAAGGCACCAAAGAAACATATAACAACATCCCGTGCATGTTAACTACTTTTCCCCTCATTCACGGAAAAGAAAAATCTCTTTTTATGTCCTTTTCTCTTCGTCCAAGAGAGAGAGAAAAAAAAATATCTTTTCTAAAAAAAAAAAAAAAAAATACTCTACGGGCGTTTTCACTTCATCAACTAATCAATCAGCTGATATCTTAGCATCCAATGTCAAGGCCAAATCCATCCCCAACACTAAGAAAAAAAAAAGGAAAAGGTGGGAGTTCAACCCACACTGAGAAAAAAAAATTTCTCACCCCCCCCGTGAGAACAACCCCTCAGTAAAGCGGCAGAATAGCCCGAGGTATACACCAGTGCCCATCCCTGCACTATCTCTCGATGGGAGGCCAATGGTACCCATGCAATTAACCCCCGCCCCCGAGGGATACTAGTACCCTCGCAATACAACGCGCTTCTCTGCAGAAATGTGCTGAGCCCGTAAAATTGTGGCCGCTGTCTCTAAGCCAGATATGATTATCCAAGCACAGTTTCACATGCATAGAAAAATACACCTTAATACACTCTTATATGTTTAAAACAAAGACAAATACGTCTATTACAACACGTGCAAATAAAGAAAACACGTCACTATGGGGCAAAGACAAGAAAATTGTTGACCTCTTGAACCAATCCCCATTTCACTGAAATATTAAACAAAAACCCTCTCCCTTTGATAAACAATAGTTTTTTATACTCACCACTCCATAATGGGAACAAAAGGAACTCGAAATTCTTCATAAAACGCGGTAGTGATATATGCATTAAACACAACACCCGCACGGGTATCTCTGAATACACTCGCCCATTGCACAAGCAAAAGTCATACTGGGTGCGCTCACTGCTTCTAGGCTGACTCCCTGGGAAAAAATAAAAAAAGCTGAGTCCCATAAAAATCCTTCCCTCCCTTTAACACAGTTAACAGACAGATATTTTCTCATTTTTTATCACTAAGTAACTGAACTAACAGTTTTAACGATTTTCCACAATCCCACCCAAGCTTTGTCGTTCGAAACTATCGCTAAGAGCCATAACCCCTTTTATTTTCTAACTGGCCACCCATCTCTACATTGGCGTTCCTAGGCATAGAAAGAAAAGAACACTTTTATATCCCCTCTTAACCGTCTGCCACCACTATAACATGGGGGAAGAACCCCCAGTATCATAAGGTAAGCGTGGACACGAAACGGAAGGCAGACCCACACATCCCATTACTTATAACCTTTCTCTCTCTCTCTCTCTCTCTAGCACCGACAATCTCTCTCTCTCTCTCTCTCTCTCTCCAAGGAATCTCTCCATTCTAACAGGTAATGAAAATGAGAGAGTTGCATCATAACATTAGCGTTTATTAACAAGAATAAATAAATCAATCAACCAAGTAATCCAGTCTTACAGACTAACTCAAAATAGTACTATGTCACGTCACCAAAAAAGTCTACACCCCTCCGGGAACTCTTTTGTCCCTGGTATTCCAGATCCGTCTGTTTCAAAGATACAGAACACATCCCGTAAGTACACACACAAGTTTAAAGACAAAGTTAATAAAATGGAACATCTTACAAATATCAAACAAGCCATCCCTTTGGCTAAAGCACTTGAACACTTACCCAGACAGCCGGACACTAAACACTTAATGAAAAACTCCCCCGGCGAATGCCACGGCATCTTTGCCTGTGACTCGAAGCCCTCTGTCAAAATCCCTCCCATAGGCTTGGGTATGAACCTATTAACAGAAAGAGGCGCACACGCAACGTACGAACACACAGTTCGATAGTGCCATCGCGGTTCTAGCTGCATCCAGTTTCCCAAAGGCACTTTGAGAAGAGTTCATAAACTGTCGTGCAATTGACTTCCTGAACTAAGCACTCTTATCTACGCCACCCCCAGAAACTCATTCATCAGCTACTCTCAGGTCGTCACTCCTGCACTGTTCTCCACATTCCATAGGTCACAGAGAACGCACGAACAATATATTATTAATCAAAATCCCTAGGCCTTACATATATATATATATATATATATATATATATATATATATATATATATATATATATATATATATATATATATATATATATATATATATATATTATAAGAATATGTGGAATCCAATGCCACTTTTGATAATAATTCTAGACATAAGTCAAATCCCCTGCCATTAATTATAAATATGCTAAGAATATAAAATCCAGTGCTAGTCCTTATATACATTCTAAGAATACGTAGAATGCACTCCACTTTTTCTACCAGATAAGCACATCATTCTAATAGCCACATTGCTCTCTGAACTTCTCGATTTTCTTACACTTTTTGATGAACCAGTCACTACGAAGCCTCAGATCCAAATGAAGAACAAATGACGAAATTCTGACCTTGGCGCCGAATCAGAATTTCCATCAGATAGACTTCAAACTTGTATCCACGCTCTATTCAGAGATCTCTATCTATCTATCTGCTGGTTGGCCCAAAACTGAGTTTCAGCGAATGTGGAAGCATCAGTAAAAAAAGTATTTTTTTTCTTGTGACCCCCCCGTTCTCTCTTCCCCATTTTCGACAGCTGACATAAACCGCATTTGATGTGAGCCTCTGTTGGCCTCCGCTTTGAGGAACGTTTTTCCGGAGAGGAAAGCGGAATTCCTCAACCTGGCGGAGAAGTAACGTTTTCCTCACTGGAGGAGAGGAGAAAGCGGAATTTCCTTAAGCAAGGAGGAAAAAGGTTTTGACTCAGTGTTTATCCTTCCTATCTGAGGGTCTAGGCTTTGTGGTAATAAAGACCGAAAATAGTCCAATATTGGTTTTTTTGTGGTGGGGAGGGGGGTTGGTGGTTGGTTGGTTTTATAAAGTTTCAAAGTTTAGGTGTAACACCAAGCACTGGGGCAGCAAAGGCCATTCAGCGCTTACTGTATAACTATGAAATTATAAGACGTTATATCATATAAAGCAGGTTTATTTCTTGAGATATTTTACTATATTTTGAAGTGGGGCATTTTCTCCCATAGTTCTTCAAGTGGTATGTTATATGTTGTTGGATCTTCGTTTTCTTTCGAATTTATTGCATTTAGTTAGTAGATGACGGACTGTGACCAGAGTACGACTATGGTCACAGTAAGGGGCCTGTCTTTCCTCGCCTTGCAACATCAAGTATTTGTGCGTTAAGTATGTGTCTATCTTAATCTTGTTAATATGACAATCTTCCCTTCTTTGACATTGTTGTCTATTCCTAAGGTTTACAGATGGTTTAATATGCTTTAATTTATGATTGAATTCTAGCCATTCTTTTTCCATTTTGATTGACAGTATTCATTTATTGTTGTTTTAATGTCATTGTAAGGTATTTGTATTTTTTTGATAGACTCCTTTTTTACTGCTTTTGGCTTCTTTATCCACCTCTTCATTACCCTTTATGCCCACATGGGAAGGGACCCAACATAGTTTTATATTTATAGATTTCCGTTTTACTATTATATCTATCCACTCCCTTATTTCTTCAATTACGGGATGAGAAACTGTGTATTGTGCTTAGCGCTTCTAAAGCACTGTAAGAATCCGTGTATATTACAAAGGTATCGTTTGCCTTTCCCACCATAAAGACATGTTTTATAGCCTCTAATATAGCATTTATCTCTGCAGTGAATATCAAGCATATTTTTGGAATTTTTCCCTTATTTTTATATTTTTTGTTTTTTGTACCACAAGCATAGCCTACACCCTCTTCGACTTGGAACCCATCTGTATAAATACTATATCCCGTTTATGTTTCTCCGGTGTGACAGAAATTCACTCTTTAATTGAGCATCTGTTACATTCTTATTAAATGATTTCTCACAGATTTCTATTTTTAGCATGTCTCCACGGAGGTTATTTTAGAAGTGGTTATTTTTGATATGCTACTTGTTCCTAATTTTAGATGTTCTATATCAGGTTTAATCTATTCTCCAATGGTTTAGAGGCTCTTGGTTTATTGTCATAATTATTTGTTGTGTTCTTCATATATTTGGTGTTTGGATTATCATTAAGGTTATTTATTTTAGCTATATATTTTAATCCCATTTCTTCTCTTCGTACTTTCAGGGGATCTATTCCTGCTTCTACATACAGACTTTCCACGGGGGAAGTTCTGTAGGCTCCAGTGCATAGTCTAATACCCATGTTATGTATGACATCCAGTTTTGTTAATAGGGTTTTAGAAGCACTACCATATACTTGACATGCATAATCAAGTTTACTTAGACAAATAGCCTTATATACTTTTCTCAGAGAGGTTCTATCAGCACCCCAGTCTTTATGCGCAATTACTTTTATATATTTAAGGATTTTCTCACTTTTATCGCCAGTTGTTCTATATGTTCTTTAAATGTAAGTTTTTTATCAAGTATTACACCGAGGAATTTTATCTCATCATCATATTCAATTATATCATTATTTATGAATAAAGTAGGAATTAATTCCTGTTTTCTTGATCTAGTAAATCTGACTGCTTTTGTTTTTTGCGGTGAAAATTTAAAACCCTTGTTATCGGCCCATTTTTTTATCCTATTTATGGCTGCTTGCAATCTGTTGGTTATGTCCAGCGCTTTTTCACACCTCTACTATATATGACGAAGTCATCTACAAAAAGGGATCCTTGGACTCCTGGTGGGATCATTTCAATTATCTCATTTATTGCTATTGCAAACAACGCCACGCTTAGTACACTACCTTGGGGGATTCCTTCCTCCTGGATAAATGATTCAGAGATTCTGCTCCACTTTGACTTTTATATATCTTTCAGATAGGAATTCCCTAATATATTCATATAAATTGCCTCCTATTCCCCATTCTATCATTTTTTTAAATCCCTCCCCTCCAGGTGGTATCATGTGCCTTCTCAAACAAAAAAATACTCCTATTGTTTGTTTTTACCAAACCATTGCATTTTGTATCTCTCTTGTAATCATTAAGAAGGGGATCTATGGTACTTTTATTTTTCCTGAATCCAAACTGTCTGTTTGACAATAGCTGTTTATTTTTTTTTCTAATACCCATATTAATCTGTTATTCACCATTTTTTTCAAATATCTTACTTAGACAATAGTAAGGGCTATGGCCTATAGCTGCTTGGTGACTCTGGGTCTTTTCCTGGTTTAAAGCCTGGTATGATTAAAGATTCTTTCCAGGTTTTAGGCATGCTGAGAGAGTGCCATAATTCATTTAAAAATTTCTAATAAAAAGGTTTTGCTTTCATCTGGAAGATTTTTTATCATTTCATATCTAATGGTTGCTTCCCCTGGAGCTGTTGGACTTGCAAGTTTCAGGACATTTCCAGTTCTTCCATGGTGAAAGGAAGATTATAGATTTCTGATTATTAGATTTTATTGGTATTGGGACATAATTTTTTATTTTTAATTGGAATTATTTTGTATAGTTCGAGATACTAGATGTTTTGGCGAAGCATTTACCTAATTCATTTGCTACTAGTTTGGGGTTTGAAATATAGTTGTTTTTCTTTTTTTATTTTTAATGTAGGTAATGGTTCTGGGCGATATCTACCCTGCCGTTATTTATTTTCTTCCAGATTTCTTTGTCTTGAGTTTTAGAATTTATATTATTAATATATTTTTTTCCATGAATTTCTTTTGGCTATCTTGAATATTCTTTTCTGCTTTGCTTTAGCTCTCAAATATGCAATTCTATTGTCTTCACATTTATGTCTCAGATATCTTCTAAAGCATGTTCTTGTTATCTTTTCTCGCTGCTTACATTCTTCATTCCACCAGGGTACCAGTGGTCTAGTCGGATTGCCTGAGGTAACTGGAATAGTTTCATTTGCTTTATCATCTATTGTTTTTACTAGATGTTCATAAGCATCTATGTGGTTTGTAAAGTCAGATAGTTTTTTGTTAATCACCGTTTTCTCTTTATATTAAATTCCAATTTGCTTCCTCCATTTTCCTCTTCGGTATATATGTTATATTTATTATTATTTTTTAGCTCAATTTGTATTGGCCAGTGGTCACTCCCAAATAAATTTATTATTTACTTTCCACTGAAATCTGTGGCAATTTCAGGGAACATAAAGTGATGTCTATTGCAGAGGTTCTTTTATGATAAACATCAAATCTTGTTGGAGAACCATCATTTAAAAATAATCAAATTTTTGTTATCTATAAAATCTAGGACAGTGTTTCCTCTCCTGTCAGAGATGTACTTCCCCACATGGGATGTTTGGCGTTGAAGTCACCTACTAATAGGTAAGGTTTTGGTAATTGTTCTATTAGATTTTCTAAATCTTCCACTTGTAATGGTCTATTATTTCCAAGATGATCTATTAAGCGACTTTCTAAAGATGGTTCCATGTATATTGAGCATATTGTTATTTTTTTTTCCAGGAATACTTGAACTGCACATCCCTGTATTACTGAGTTAATCCTAACAGGTTGGCATTTGATTGAAGAATGCGTTATGATTGCAGTTCCTCCTTGGCTGTTGTCATTTAAAATTTGTGTTTGATTTCCACCACATTATAATTTATGCCAGCATTGAGAACATTATTACCTATTTTTAGTTTCCTGTAAGCAAATGATATTTGCATTAAATTCTCTATTAATGATTTAAGTTTTCATTATTTGATACGTATCCTCTAATATTCCATTGTAAAATAGACATTTTAAAAAGGTTTTGGGTTTTGTTTAATATCTTTATTTGTTTTCCTGAACTTTGAATTTTATTGAAGTTGTATAATTTTGCTGTACTTTGTTCTTCTTTTGGTGGGTGATGTATTTCTACTATTGTTTTCTTTATTGGCTGAAGAGTCTCAGGTGTTTCTTTTTATTAGAGGTGCATTTAAATGGCTTTTGATCTTAGGTTCTATTTCAATACTTTCTTCAATTTTATCTGATGTTTTAACTTTCTCTTTTATTTGGGTTTCTCTTTGTTTTTTTTCATTTTTTTAGTTTTGCAAGCAATTTTCGTTGACTTGTCTTCTCGGTATTCATTTTTTTCCATATAGATTTTGGGTCTTACTGATTGTTTAATTTGTTTCTTGGATTTGGGTGGGGGGGTTGTTTCAAGTAGTCTTTTTTTGTCTTTTGACTTAGCTCTTGTATTTTGCTTGTCCTCCACATTCATCATGTCTTCTTGCATTTCTGGTGTTGGTAATATATATATAAATTTGTGTTGCTCATATGTTCTGTAGCTTCCGAGCTTGAATTTTGGGCCTTTATATTATGAGTATTTTCAGTTTGATTTATACTGTTCAATATTGTAGGAATTTGGTTTTGCGCTTCTTTATTTACTACCTCTTTATATGTGTCTTTCCTTGCTGGGTCTTGTAAACCTCTTACTTTTAGTTCTATCTTCGCTTCTCTTATTGACATTCCACTCCTTCCTTGTAAGATTTAGATCAGTGTTGTATAAGTAATATGCGCATTCCTTTGATCTTGAGTGGTGATTCTGACCACAATTTATGCAATTTGGGTTTTCACAGTCCCATTTTGTTGTGTGGTGTATGATCCACAACATGCACATCTTGGAGCTTCTCTACAATTTTTATTTGAATGGCCATATTTATTACATGATTTGCACTGTAGTGGTTTAGGGATATATGGTCTTATCTCTCTCGTCTGCCCTAATACTTTAATTGTTAAAGGGAGTTCGTTTCCTTCAAATTTCAATTTAGCTATCTGTATATTGATTTTGAATTTTTCCTACTTGGGATATCATAGATGTCACAGTCTTCAATGCTTTTATATCTTTTCTTAAGAGAGTCCATCAACATATTTTTATCTATTAGTTCATCATCATTATTTGGCAGGATTATTGTACCACAAATACTATTAAGTTTATTATCTGGTTGACTTGTATTTTTATGTTATCTATGTTAGTAATTTGTAAGTAGTTTTATGATTGGGCTTTAGTAGTGGTTTCCACTATCCATGTATTTGTTTGCGTTTGACGAAATTTCATGTTTTCTGTTGGGTATCTGGTCAGTAAATAATTTTCCAATTTTAAATTTTAAATTTTGTTTTCACTTTCTATTGTCAAAATCTTGTCCAACTGTCTTTTCCAAATAGTGATTCAAATAAAGCTAGCGAAGGGCTAGGCTGGAATTTTCTTTTGATAAATCTTTTTGGCCTAGTAAAAGGCTCCATAGTAGCTATATTTGGATTGAAGTGTCCAAAAGGTGTCCTTGTTCGTTTCCAGGGTCAGATGGTTATCTAGTGTCATGGGGTCACATTTTTCCGGGGGACTGAGTTCCAGAGTCATATTCCATTTTTCGTTTTTTTTTTAAATTACAGAGAAACCAACTGCAAGCCATGGTAAAAACTGGGTCTCCTCTCAAAGACTTCCCCCTCACCAAAGACACACAGCAGAGACAACTCCCATATGTCCACTCCCTACCCATACCCCGAAGGGATGGCTCTAACATAACATGATTCGCTCAAGTGTAAGCAAAACCCGCTTGATAGGACGAGGGCATAGCTAGTATGCAATCATCCCCAATCATGTTATTTTAGAGGCAATCCGGATAAATTGCCGAGAGTCCTACCGTGGAGACTATACCTCCCCGGATACCGTAGGCAAGTCCCCACATGTAGTCCGCCCCCAATAAATATTGATGTGGAATCACATCAATATCCTCAGGGTCCAAACATAATCGAGCGGCGGACCAAACCGCTATAGTCCCTGCCATTTGGATCAAGGTAAAGCCTAAGTTCAGAGACCCAGCTCCTACCTAACCTACACGAGGGTTTTAGTGAAGAGAAGGAGGACAAGCTAGGGGGAGCAACTGAGCGAAAGAAAGTAAGAGATTGGAAGATGATCAAGTAAGAGAAAAATTGAGACATTTAGATTCAAACTAGGAGATAATTCTCCCAGTTCGAAAGCCCTCTTGCCCGCTACGCAGTTTCAACCATAGGTTGGAAATGCGTAACTCCGTCAAGGCAGTCTCAAATCAAGAGGGTTGTGGTGGGGGGGGCGCCCATTTGTGTGATTATATTATATTATATATATATATATATATATATATATATATATATATATATATATATATATATATCAATCCAAGGAAGGGACAACTCACAGCAGCATTTCTTCTTTCATTTTATTGCACATGTAAACAAACAAAACCTTCAACCCTACAAGCAGAAACAAATGCTCAATCAGACAATATTACCAATAACCAACATAAACGACAACACAACTAACAAACAAATACATTAGTTGCGTTATAGTAACAAACAATTAACGGACAAATAAACAAGATTAGTTACGTTACAGTAACAAGCAATTAACGGACAAATAACAACAAACCAGTTATGGTACAGAGTATGCTCAGCGTATATGTAAGCCTACGTTGTACACAAGGTATATAAAATAAGGTACAGTAGCTATAGAATGAGCCTACTCAAAGTCCGGTAAATTTCAGGTCCGCATCTAATTTACATTTTTCTACTTATTAACCAGTGAATGGGTCGTTCCTCCGGTTAACAGGTCCGTGAAGGCAGTTCCGTTCATGCCGATCTATTTGGCCGTTCGTCCTCATTTGCTGTCTCGTTAACGGCTGTTATTGGTAACTAGTGCTGTGAAGATAAAAGACACTTGGCGGAGAACATACAGTGCTACACACACACACACACACACACACACACACACACACATATATATATATATATATATATATATATATATATATATATATATATATATATATATATATATATATATATATATATATCTTATTGTCAACCGAAACAAAAATATATTATATAGACCTTTTTTGGCTGCCTAGAATTTGTTATGGTAAAATTTTTATTTTAATATTTCTTTTTCATGACAACATTTATTAGACATGAATGCTGAGCAGGAATTGTTTATGCATTTCTTTTATACAATTAATAATTAATTTTATTAAAAGCTTCCACATCAACAAATTGTAAATCGATCAGAGATTTATTCACAAGAATCATCTAATATCGACATTGTGAAAAAGTTTGCTTTCAATAAAAACAAAATTCCTTTGCAGCAGCTGAACGCTTATGAATAAAAACATATAATACTTTTGGATTAAAGGGAAAGGAGTCTTTGCTAAAGAAGTAATATTTGTTTGTTTCTTTGTTGTTGTGCCGCTGAGAGAGCCATCTCGTTTGATTCTAAGGAATAGAAGGTACCAAAATACGTTATATTTGAGGTCAATGGACAAATACATCAGATTCACGACTATGAAACAAAGATATTAAATATTTTATTCTTCAGGATTTGTAACTTCATGAATGGAAATATCATTTTACCTTTTATGAAGAATTGACATTTGATTTCATTCCATTCTGGAGGAGCATTCGTGTCGTATAGCGAATAGTATGGAACTTTTCTCCGTACGGGGTAGAGCCGCACCTCATGCGGTGCACTGTAGGCATTACTTAAGGTTCTTTGCAGCGTCCCTTCCATGGCCCCTGACTGCAACCCATTTCATTCCTTTTACTGAACCTCCTTTCATATTCTCTTTCTTCCATCTTACTTTCCTCAACCCTCTCCTGACAATTGATTCACAGTGCCATTGCAAAAGGTTTTCGTCCTGTTACACCTTTCACACCTTTTTTACTGTCAATTTCCCTTTCAGCGTTGAATGACCTCACAGGTCCCGACGCTTGGCCTTGGGCCTAATATTTATATTTTGTTCTATTCTATTCCGTTCATCAGTTCAAACAGAATGATTTAATATCAAGGAAATTCAGGCAGTCATCATTTGATAGCATCGTTTCTGAGATGATTAACCTTTATGATTACTTCATCTCAGTTCTATTTCCGCATTTATATAAAGTTTTTGTCCAAGGTAAAATAATAATTTTATGTTATAAGTTCTCTGTATATCAATTTAAATCACATCTAAGTTCTATTTCTGCATTTATACAGTGTTCTTTCCAAGGTGAAATAGTAATTTTATATTATAAGTTCTCTGTATATCAATTTAAATCAAACTCCCAAACGTAAAATTATTATTTTTCGGTGTTGATTTTCCACAGGCAAAAGTGATATTTTTTCCAAGCCAGCAGTGTATGTATTTCATTCTTCCATAGAGATCGTGTTGTTGTATCTCTAACAAGTCCCTTTAAAATCATAAAGGGGAAATAACTGCACCGACTGATCTTGGGATATACCTGAAAATCAGGCTTTTTCCAGCTGTGATATCAGATTTCAGTTCCGAATTCTGACATGGCAGTCATTCTAAAGGACACTTCATCCAGTTAACGTCAAATTTCTCTGTCCTGAGGTTATTCTCTCAACGCATGATTAATTAAACTCGTGTTCGTCAGTGATTGAAATATCAGTTTGACCAGAGACTGAAATACATCAGATTCTGATAGACGGAAATGGTTGCAGAGAACGACTTTTAGTGTTGTCTCTCTCGTGATAAAGATTCTGAACGACCAAATAAACCTCAATTCACACAAATGAATTTGTTCCTTTTTGTTTGAAATCACGATTTGAGCTGAACCATATTAACCTCGGGAAGCCATTCAATCAATCATTCCTGGAAGGCAAAGGATTTATTGGAGCCCCAATTTTATTGAGTGATGTTGGCAACCGCCGGACTAATTGAGTCGATGGTTCTCTCAGCTTCTGACATCTTAGTCTGTGGAAGGTTGAACTGTTCTAACTTATATTCAGACTGTAGATATGTCGTTTCAAAGCTAGATCTCTCTTTTTAACGTACACGCATACATACATATCATATACACATATATATGTGTGTGTGTATGTACATAGTATGTATGTATGTATGTATAGTGTTTGTAAGTATCTATTATATGTGTGTTACCAGTTTTCTGTCGAATATTATCAAAACATCTGTTACGAACTACAACAGCCGGTGGGTGTAACTTTCAAATAATGATAATAAAAGCTTATAACAAACTTTACTTTTGAAAAACAGTTACATATTTGTATAGCAGAAACAAGCCGAACTACGGTTACCTAACCAAACGGAAGTCAGGAAGACATTGATTAAGAAGTTATGGTAATTTACATCCTACCAAGGAAACGGGAACCTAATTGGGCCCTTCTCTGGGCTGAGGGGAATTGTACTTGCCCACAGGACGAAGCAAGGGGAATAACTAATGGTTATTCTCCTTAATTTAGAGGCGTGAACGATAATCCTCTTTAGTCTTCGGAGAGATCGATGACGTAATGGTTATGGAGGCAGTAATGAGACTCTTTCCTCACTTTGGTCTTCCTCAGGTGACGATTTCCTCACTCTGTCCAGGGCAGTTACCGGAGGTATATAAACATGATGTCTTCTTTTTATAGAACTTTTAAAATTGTTAAGCAAATAACTTTCCTTCGAGAATGTTCATGTAGCCTAAGGAATTATTTATTTTATTTCCTAACATCTAGACATTCAAATTACATTTTACATTACAGGTAGAAATTGTAGTTCTCTTGATTAAACTAAAGAGGTCCTTTGATTTGAGGCAGAATGTTTGCTTTTTAAGAAAGTTTATCGCGGGGAAATACTGCTTCACTTAATCTAAACGAACTATTAAATGGAAATATCAGGCTTATTTCACAATACTCTCGATGTCTTCTTTTTTCACCTCCCTCCCACACAAACACACACACTCTCTCTCTCTCCCTCTCATCAGTCAAGAGAGTGAGAGAAAAGACAGTTCTGAAAGGGGAAGCATGCCAATATACAAGATAAAATATGTCAGAGAGAGAGAGAGAGAGAGAGAGAGAGGAGAGAGAGAGAGAGAGAGAGAGAGAGAGAGGAGAGATTCTCCCCCTCTTTTGAATTCCTTTCACATTTCTATCTCCATTATCGACTGCATTCAGGTCATATCCATTCAAGGCTGTTGCTTCTCCTTATGCATACGTTAGAACACACCACACACACAAAAGCATTCGCTGATTGCATACGCTTCGTTGACCTCAGACGCTCTCCTCAGAGAGCAGATTCTTCTTTTCGGCTTCCATCGGTCGTTGGGAGGAGACGCTTTGGGATCTGTCTTTGTATGATATGTTTATATTAGCGGCAGAAGAGTTGGTGGACTTGTTGCCTTCGTTGCTTGATCTATACACACACACACACACACACACACACACACACACACATATATATAATATATATATATATATATATATATATATATATATATATATATATATATGTGTGTGTGTGTGTGTGTGTGTGTGTGCGTGTGTGTGTACATAATGTATAACTGAATCACGAAAGTTTGGAACGTGATAATTGCATAGATAAAGGTATAAGCCACGAAGGAAAGATAAACAACGGAGGTACTGTAAGATCTTTCGACTCAGTATCCTTTACTTAGCGACAAAACTGCTAAGTAAAGGGACGTTCAGTCGAAAGATCTTGCAGAAACTCCGTTGTTATCTTTCCTTCGCGGCTTATACCTTATTATATATATATATATATATATATATATATATATATATATATATAATAGATATATATATATATATATATATATATATAAATATTATTGGGCTTGTGCCTTGGTATGATAAGGCGCCCTATGAGGTAATGTTAGACTAGCGATAATCTATACGCTAAGTCGGTTGGTATTGCACTTCCATCTTCAATGGAGTGTCTGGGGTTTTGTAGATCACTTACGAAGTCGGTATTATCTTTACGACGATGTGTTAAACTCATGGTTCGGTGAGGTTCTTGTAGAAAACACTAAGTATAAAAAATAGATATAATTTTCTTCTGAAGTTTTTACATGCTGAAGATCGATATGATTGTACAAGTCTTCTAATAACGATAGCTTGATTGCTTCTGCCAATGATAATGGCTAATCCTATTCCTCTACATGATAAAGCTTAGGTAAAGAGGTACAGGTCTTCTAATGACGATAGCTAACTCTGTTCTGCCTGTCTACCATCTCTGTTACAAGTTATGAAGGAACAGACAGTAGTTCGAACATATGAACATACTATCAGATGACATAGTTTCATACGAACACACAATCAAAATGAGACACGCTACAGATCACGTAGGCCGTAGTTGTCTCAAGCAGGGAGCTTGGACTAATGTTTATAAACAATTGAATGACTACAGGTGACGGCATGTTATCTTAGCCTACATACTTATTGTATACGTCATCTTTAGCGTCTCTAGTCTGATCACATTCCTGCAAGCAATCTGGTTGACCTCTTTAGTTTTATTCTTTTATATATATGGACTAACATTCCATATTTTTATTATGTAAACACTTACATTAGCTCGTCAGCTACCAAAACCAACTACTGAATATTACTCAAACTTGACTTGCATTTGACTTATAGGAGTGTGATACAGACACTATGTGAATATATATATATATATATATATTATATATATATATATATATATATATATATATATATATATATATATATATATATATAAGTAAATAAAAATTCATGGTGTACATGAATTGATTCAAGTAATAAAATATAAAACAATGATATTGGTAAATAATAGTGATCACATGATATATATAATGATACAGTTTTCACTTCATCTCATTAAGATACATATGCTACAGAAAATACTAATGTACTCTGATAATTGCATAGAATGAAGATTAACATGATAAAAATCATATTTTAACTGATAAAAAATTTCATATATGAATTGATAAAATTATTAATGTTTATGCTGATTGATTCGTTGCTTTTTATGCTAACTGTTATATATCTGCGGATATTGTTAAGGTAAAAGGTAAACTGATTTGATTATTAGGCTACCTGTTTTGTTATACATAGTATAGGGATTCATATAATTATGATTAATATATGTGCACTTTAAATAGATTCCTATTGCGTACACGCAAAGATATATTTTAGATTCTGTTATTTATGATCAATTTATATAAGAGATTCCTATTGCGTACACGCAAAGATATATTTCAACTCTGTTATTTATGATCAACTTATATATAGGATACATGATACTTTATATATATAGGATACATGACCGAGGTTATACTACTTCACTTTTAACTAGCTTTCGAACAACTTTTCGTCCATTACACAGTTCCAGACAACCACCTTTAGCCAATTGAAACGGCCTTTTTCAATGGTTAAAACAAGGGGAAAATTTGCCTGGGCGGGTCCAACGTTCTATTTTGCGCTCATACTTATTCTCTGCATCCTAAGCTACACGATTCCGTTCGCGATTGAATAGATCATCCCAGCACGAGTCCTTCGCCAGCAAAGTAGAGTTGAATATCCTTCGGGTCGTAGTTGTCGGAAGTATGTCCCTTTTTGTAGTCGAATTCCGACAGCCGCTGGAGCGTTCCGCATTAAAACGAGATTAACGACGAGATACGGTGTCGGTCGAAGAAGTCCATGAAATTCCTTTCACATTGTAGGCGGTTGTTACTTGACTGTAGTCGTCCGCTGCGACGAACGATTTTTTGAAGTTGCTATGTGAAACTCTCCCCGTACTGCAGGATACTGTAACCGGTTCCATTAATCAGCCTGCAAGTGAAATTATATTCTTGTCACAAGGGCAAAGTAAATTCAGACGACATCCAAATACAGGGGAGGGGAGAGAGCCATTTAGACCAGACTTAACCCACATGAATTCGCTGATATTTGGAATTCAAAAGAGTCCGCTGTACAAACTTTTTTATCCATGGCATTAACAATGAGTGAACCTATCCAGGTCTATGATGACTTGTAAAAATATCCAGAATTATAAAAAATAAAATTGCGTATCATTACGAATCTCAAAGAAAATTCGATATTACTGGTAGTAAGTTACTAGACAAAGAAGTGGCAAAAACGGGAGCTAATTGTAAGATTGCCAGGCAACATAAGAGGTCAAAGAGAAGATTAATCATGATCTATGTGCCCTAACAAAAGTTTCATATTCAATTTTCTCGTGCGCATCCTCTGAGGTTAACTTTTAAAACATTATTAATAGGTAGGAGATGCAACGAAAAACCCACTATGTAACTAATTTCTATATAAACTTTAGGGTTTTTCAAGAAATGTGACATTTTCCCAGAATGTTTTACTTGAATTGTAATAGGCTAATGTTGCAAGTAAATATTTCATATCATATCGTGATACTTCCAAATGTCTATGAGGTCAGAAAAAAATTAATTCATTTTGATGTTATAGAAATTCTATTTCCTTATTTTGTTTATTAATTTTAAAATGATTGCAAGTTGCTTTGCGCATACCGATAGACACTTGTACCTAACGTCTGCCTTGCCCATGAGAATTCGGGCTAAGCATTCCTTTCTCCAGTCAATCTGCGTTTGCAAGCAGAGACGACACACAGATGAAGCCTGTGTAAGCAGATTATTGAGGTTAAAAGGAACAAATGCTGATACGGCAATGATGACGTCGTCACTTGGCAGGAGATTGCTCTCAGCCAAACTAAGAGTTACGTTACTTGCTGTAAGAGATACGACTTTAGTATTTTCAAATGATATTTTTAGTGTTTTAATTCTCCACCCGCATGAGAAGAATGTCTGAAAAAAAAAAAAACAACAGTACCAAAATTGAACAATATATTAGTTTCATGTTGGCATTATGTTAAATAAATATTCCTTATTCAAACTATATGAAAAAGGTTTTTCCATACAAATTCTATATATTCTTTTATTAGCCCTGTATAAGATTCATATAGGATTATTCCATAGATAACATTTTCACTTCTAGACTTCCTGACTTTAAAATCTCTTTTATTTTATTTTATTTATTTTATTTATTATTATTTGTTTTATTTATTTATTTATTTTTTAAATTTTTTTTTTTCATTGACTACGAATATAAATCACCGGGACAGACAATATGTCAGTAGGTTTTGATATGTGTTTGAACTTTTAGCTTATTGTCCTTACTAAAGCGTTAAGTTAGAGTGCAAATCTTTACGCATATATATTTGGATATTTAATGGTTACGTTTTGCTTATTGATATTATCGTGATTCCTTTTTTATTATAATTTGTAACCCTTCCGACTTCTTACAGAGTGTATTATATTGACTCCACTTGTATCCATATTTATTTTATTTTTTTTTATTTATTTATATTTATATATACACAGGGGAAAACCTCCATGTATTTATAAGGTAAGCGTGGGACACGAAACGGAAGGCAGACCCCATAACTCCATTTACATACACAGCCTCTCTCTCTCTCTCTCTCTCTTCTCTCTCTCTCTCTCGGCAATCACCCCATCTCTCTCTCTCTCTCCACATCTCTCTCTCTCTCTCCCTCTTTTCTCTCCATTCTAACAGGTAATGAAAATGAGAGAGTTGCATCATAACATAACGTTTATTTACAATAATAACTAAGTCGATTAACTAAGTAATCCAGTCTTACAGACTAACTTAAAACAACTCATTGTCAAGTCACCCAAAAGGTCACACCTTTCCCTGGGAACTCTGTCCCACCGAAATCCAGAACCGTCTGCCAAAGATACAGAACACATTCCGGTAAGTACACACACAAGTTTAAAGACAAAGTTAATAAAATGGAACATCTTACAAGATATCAAACAAGCACCCCTTTGGCTAAAGTAAAGGTAACACTTACCCATTCCCAACCGGACACTAAACACTATGTGGACAAAAAAACTCCCCCGGCGAATGCCACGGCATCTTTGCCTATGACTCGAAGCCCTCTGTCAAAATCCCTCCCATAGGTTTGGGTATGAACGCTTTTAACAGAAAGAGGCGCACACGCACATACGAACACACAGTTCGCTAGCGCCTCGCGGTTCTAGCTGCATCTAGTTTCACAAATGCACTTTGAGAAGAGTTCATAAACTGTCGTACATTGACTCGACAAACTAAGCATTTTTATCTCACGCCATCCCCTAGAAACTCATTGATCAGCTATCCTCAGGTCGTTACTCTGCACTGTCCTCCACATTCCACAGGTTACAGAGAATGCACGAACAATATATTATTAATCAAAACTCGATGTCTTACAGATTGCTCGGCCTCGCACCTATATGCTAGCTCCCACGCCTAGCAAAATTGCTTTAATACAAAACACTGCCGGCTTAAAACAAAATAAGTAAAACTGCACGTCTCTGGCATTATAAAATAAAGTCTTATCACGCTTTATCTCCCAATAACACAAAACGCATTTTCTCTCATATTTTCTGCATTAGGATTCTTGAATATCCCTCTTCGCTTGTCTGCAAGTAGCTGAACAGACAGCAACAGGCTATAGCAGGCTGTAGCAACTGTAGGAAGACCGGAATGCCTCCCTCATCGTAGAAGACTCTCACGGCTTCTTGTAGATCAAAAAAACACGCTGTAGAATTCTCTCGATCACCCATCATGGAAATACTTGTAATCACCATGGGCAACATGGCAGCAACCTCACGGCTGGTGGACGTCTTGCTGGAGTCGGGGAACGACTTTTGGGCGTTAGTATGTCAGTCAGGTCTCTGGTCAATCTAAGAAATTAACCCAAACATACTATTCTATCAAACAACGATCTCAAAAAGGTCAGAAATACTAACTGAACGTCTCCCAATTAACTCCCTTAAATATGATACTAAAATGATAAGTCATTATCACAAACTCTCTAAGAAAAAGAAACATCAAGTTCTCCAACTCAATTCTCCAAACTCGCACATCAGCACACACAACTCAGAAATCACAGCAACTCCACGGAATTCTGCACTCACATTTCGAACTCGAATGTGCTCACACACAAAAAAAGAAAAAATTCGCAACGAGCCCAAGAAAGAAAAGAATCACGTAAAACCCAGACCCAAAAAATTTCTCTTAAGTTCTGACATTTAAATAACCCACAAAATCAGTAAAAATCTCCAACTTTTAACAGCAAAAAACCCCTTTACTGCTCAATAATTAATCACAATGAGACTTAATGTCAAACTCCCATTTACGTAAGTAACAACCTCGAAAAATTACACTCCCGGTAAAATCAAATCTCCCGTCCAAAAAAAGAAATGCTATTTAAGCTCAATCCCCAAATCATATCTCTCATAGGAAAAGGAAGAAAAACAATAAAAAATAAAAGGATAATCACAAGTAGATTTCCTCAATCACAAAATACATAATACATGTATAATATGCATAACTCCCGCGTTTTTCCCAAGGAATGCTCCATGGTAAAGTTATGGAATTTGCCAGAAAGCAAACTCTCACACATGCGCTTTCGTGAAATGCTATAGCCACATTTCCAGATATTGCAAAAATTCTGATCTGTCACCATCAGAAAGAAAAGAATCAGCACAGCTCTCAGCACACGGCTCATCACATCGCTTGTCAGCAGAAAAATCACCTGCGGACGCATGCTCAAACAACAGCACAAAAATTGTCTAGTCAGACACATAAGTTTGGAAACTCATGATTCTCAAGAAAAAAAAGTCTAACTGACACATTTCACAGAATTAACTCCAGGATATGACTAATGTGTTCAAAAATTTGTCTCGAAGACTTATTCTCTCAACATGACTTTTCCCCAATTATATTTCTCCAAGAATAACACACTGTGAACATGAAAAATGCACACACATCTCCAAATAACTCGTAATGAAGTAATGCCATTCGCCTCTAAATAGTCACGAAATCAAAAAAAGAGAACCACAGAAAACTTCTCTTGTCTCGAAAAAAACTCCATAACCACAAAAAAAAAAAGGGAGTCACCCGCCAGAGATTAATTCCAACTCCATTATGAGACATCATATCAATAACACCACTCGGTTTATAAAAATATTTCCTCCATTTGGTTAATAACCAACCCCCTTATATATTCTCTTATTTCTCCAAAGCCACATGTCAGTAAAAAAAAACACCACTCCAGGAATAGAGAATAATCACCTCTATTTCGGCAAATACAAAATATTTACCTCTATTTCCCCCATAACTCCATGTGGAACAAAACAAGGCTCCAAAAAATAATATATATCTCCAAAAAGGAATATCAAAAATGAAAATCCCACCTCCAAAAAAATGTGCACTCAAGGCAACTAACTCACATACTCACAAATATTGCCACATAACTCCAAATATGTGTCTCCATTTGCAACAAGATGGCTGCAAAATAATTGAACTAAACATAGCTTCATACCACTATTGGCAAATATAAAAAAATGGCCAAAAATATATATCTCCCATATATATATCAAATATAACTCCAAAAGAATATATACTCCAATTATCTCTCCAAAATAATATATCTCAATTATATCTCCAATTCTCCAGAGAATAACTCAATGTTATAGTAAAAAACTATAAAAAACTCACTCCATTTAGCATAACTGCTAAAAAAGGGCAAAAACTCGGCAAATAAAACTGTCTAGAAAGTTCTAGAAAAAACCACCAATGTGCCACAAGTCATTATAACAGAACTCCAAATTCACAGTGTCTAAGCAAAGACTTCCCCATATGCACTACGACATAGCCATTAGAAAACTTAACCAAGTTTCCTATCTCTCACAAAGTTGTCACAAATACAACTAATGTATTGTGCAAGAAAACTCACAATTTCTGGAACACAAAATATCCAGAGAAAAAATGTAGTGCCATTACGTATGCATTCAACATGCAAGAAATTCTCTCCTATATTACTCTATAGCATCAAATAGCTAAAAACACGAACACGTTCTCGAACAATGACTCTAAGTCACGAACTGAGATAATATTCACACTAACTGGAGAGAAAAAAACAAATTCAAATTCACCCATGGTAAAAAAAACTTGTGTCAGCGATGGCTAATTTCAAAAAAGGGAGAAAAGAAAAATCAACGGCACCATTAACTATCTCCCGTAACTCACTAGATGTCAAGCAATTATCTGCTGAACTCATAAAAAAAAGAAAAAAAACTAAAACAATGTGTTGTTAGTTCTTCCCATAATCACAAAAGATTTCACCTCCCTTGATAGCATTAAAACACCCACGTATTAGTACATAAAAAATCAGTATCAGAAGTATCATTATCACAAAATCACCAAAAAAAATTGCTATCATCAAAATCATCAGTATCAGTACAAAAATTATCACCAAAGTTAATGCTTGTCCATTCTCCAAAAATTCAGCACAAAAAATTCAACAAGATTCCACACAATTCACCAAGATTCAGTCAGATTCATCAAGATTCAGCAAAACTCATCCCCGTGAATCACTGAAATATTCTCCAAAGTTACAAAAACTGAACAAATAATTAACACAAGACTTCTCCCATTAATTCATTGTAATGATTCTCCTTGAATAATTATCTGTAATAATTATAATAATTCCCATGAATATCTCAAATCTCTCGTAAAACAATTCTCCCGTAATGATAATTATACTTAAGCAAACCTCCCGTGACACATCTCAAGTATAACAATTATTAATAATAACAATAATAATAACTCTCCACAGCAATAATTCTCAAGTAAGGGTGAAATTCAAATAGCATACAACAGTATTGCTGAATCCTATGACATACAATTTCTCCAGCATGCAACACCATGACATAACACCATTGCCACACAACACAGATACAACACCAATCATCGGCATTTCAAAGTAATTTCTCCAACACAATAAAAAAAATAATCTGTGTATCCCCCTTATATTTGTGTCTTTCAAGGCACAAAGAAACATATAACACATCCCGTGCATGTTAACTACTTTTCCCCTCATTTTCGGAAAAAAGAAAAAATCTCTTTTTATTTCCTTTTCTCTTCATCCAAGGGAGAGAAAAAAAAATATCTTTTCTAAAAAAAACTCTACGGGCATTTCACTTCATCAATCAGCTGATATCTTAGCATCCAATGTCAAGGCCAGACCCATCTCCAACACTAAGAAAAAAAAAGGAAAAGGGGGAATTCACCCACACTGAGAAAAAAAAATTTCTCCCCCCCTGAGAACAACCCCTCAGTCGAGCAGCAGAACAGCCCGAGGCATACCAGTAGTATCCCCCATCTCCCCTTGAATAGTGTCTGAGGACCCCTACCCAAGGTATACACAAGTGCCCATCCCCTGCACTATCTCACGAGTGAGGCTAGTGGTACCCATGCAACTACCCTCCCAAGGGATGCCCATACACCCTCGCATGCAAGGCGCCTCTCTGCAGAAATATGCTGAGCCCTTAAAATTGTGGCCGCTCTGTGTCACTAAGCCAAATACACTCCTATGTTTTAAACAAAGACGAATGCATACGTCTATTATAAACACGTGCAAATAAAGAAAACACTTCACTATGGGGAAAGAAAAAATTGTTTTGACCTCTTGAACCAATCCCATAACCCTGAAATATTTTAAACAAAAAACCCACTCCTTTTTGATAAACAATAGTTTTAACCCACACACTCCATAATGGGAACAAAAGGAACTCGAAATTCTTCGTAAAAACGCGTAAATCTCGTCGGCACAATACCAAACGCGACCGTGAGATGACCACTAGCAACACTCAATCATGAACTAGACTGAGTTGATTGTCCTCACCGACTCCCACCCTGAAGAATCTCGGTACGGCAAATTTGATGACCCTAATAGAAAATCTTTCCTCATCCCCCCATCCCACGGACGGACATTTTCTCTACCCCTTTTTTTTTCTAACTGGCCAGCCATCTCTTCATTGGCGTTCCTAGGCATAGAAAAGCAAGAAAACTTTCATATCCCCTTTTTAACCGTCTGCCAACCACTATAAACATGGGGAAAACCTCCATGTATTTATAAGCGGTAAGCGTGGACACGAAACGGAAGGCAGACCCCATAACTCCATTTACATACACAGCCTCTCTCTCTCGTCTCTCTCTTCTCTCTCTCTCTCTCTCTCTCTCATCTCTCGGCAATCACCCCATCTCTCTCTCTCTCTCCACTCTCTCTCTCCTCTCTACCTCTTTCTCTCCATTCTAACAGGTAATGAAAATGAGAGAGTTGCATCATAACATAACGTTTATTTACAATAATAACTAGTCGATTAACTAAGTAATCCAGTCTTACAGACTAACTTAAAACAACGCATTGTCAAGTCACCCAAAAGGTCACACCTTCCCTGGGAACTCTGTCCCACCGAAATCCAGAACCGTTCTGCCAAAGATACAGAACACATTCCGGTAAGTACACACACAAGTTTAAAGACAAAGTTAATAAAATGGAACATCTTACAAGATATCAAACAAGCCACCCCTTTGGCTAAAGTAAAGGTAACACTTACCCATTCCCAACCGGACACTAAACACTATGTGACAAAAAACTCCCCGGCGAATGCCACGGCATCTTTGCCTATGACTCGAAGCCCTCTGTCAAAATCCCTCCCATAGGTTTGGGTAGAACGCTTTTAACAGAAAGAGGCGCACACGCACATACGAACACACAGTTCGCTAGCGCCTCGCGGTTCTAGCTGCATCTAGTTTCACAAATGCACTTTGAGAAGAGTTCATAAACTGTCGTACATTGACTCGACAAACTAAGCATTTTTATCTCACGCATCCCCTAGAAACTCATTGATCAGCTATCCTCAGGTCGTTACTCCTGCACTGTCCTCCACCATTCCATTCCCCAGGTTTACAGAGAATGCACGAACAATATATTATTAATCAAACCCTATGTCTTACATATATATTTGATAAATTAATGGTTGGCTTGAATATGTGAAAAGTGTTCTACGGCGTACCGTATAAGGCTACTTGCGGCATTAAATTTCTATAGATACAAGATATAACTGATAAAGGTATTTAAAACCGCGAGAACCGCTATAATCTGGTTCGGATCCAATATCACGAGTTGTACTTGTAAGACATTGACAACTTTTTTATTTATCTCTTATTCTACCAAACCGATTGACTCTGGGTGATAAAATATATTATTGGTTTTCTTAATGGAAAGGAATTCACACAACGTGTTAAGGAGATTATTATTGATTTACACCACCCGAGTCACAGATTATTATGTGTTGAATTTCCATATTTATTGATTTAGCACTCATAAATATTCGTAAGCACTCAATTGCGGTGTTTGTTTTTAGTGCTATTAATTCTATATAACGTGTCAAGGAACTAGTAACACTAAGAAGTGTTTATTCCTCTGTCAGACTCGTAATTCTGTTAATAATTCTACGTATATTCTTTCAAGGCATGATTTGGCACAGGATAGGCCCTTAACTGACAGGTGTCTTAGTGTGTCCCTTGTTTTTCATGACACGTGTTACAATCAGTTATGTGCTTTTTATATCTGTAAACATTGTAGGCCAGTAAAACATGGATTTGGCTTTCTGTGACATAGTAGGGAACCCTGGATGACGGAATGCAACCAGTTTATGACGATTGGTATGAAAGAGATTATTACTAATACCTGGTCGTTAGTCATCCGCTGTGTTCTTCGGGTTTACCTCGTCACAGACCTACATATAATATTACATTTGATTACATTATTCTAGACACATACTTTAAATATACTTTTGCTTTAGGGTTTCTGCTCGAAGTTTATTGGTTTGCTTAGCCACTGACCCTGTTTCCGTTTCGAAGTGTTTATTGTTTGGTGTTTATTGCTGCTGACTCTGTTTTGTTCAGTTTGTAACAGTTCTGCGCTCCAACCCAGATATTCAATGCTCGCGATCTCTTGGGTTAAGGAATTTTCTTGTTTAGATACGGTTTTAACAATAGGTACGGATGGTTCTTTGCGGTATGGTGCGGGATTGCGGGATAATGCGTCAGCTATGATATTTGCTTTCCCAGGTAGATATCTTATCTTGGCTCCAAAGACCTGAATGATCATTTGTCACCGAGTTCCTTTTGGACTGTGATTAAAGCCTTTGAAAAAAACTCGGTAAAGGACTCATGTTCAGTAAGGACTTTATCAGGATTGCCATAGACTATGAACTTAAAATGTACTAGTGAGTTTAAGATACCTAGCCCTTCCTTGCCTATTACTGCATATTTACTTTCAGAGGGCTTTAGTTTACGTGAATAAAAAGCTATAGGGAAGAACTGTTTATCATATACTGAAGTAGTATCCCTCTTACCCCTTGGTCTGAGGCGTCTGTTGCAATAAAAAAAAAATTCCTTATTTAAATCAGGGATTTTTAAGTTAGGTAAGCTGCATTTTCCGCTTTTAAGATATCGAACGCCTGTTGATGCTTTTTACACCATAATAAATCTACGCTCTTCTTCGTAAGATCTGTTAAAGGAGCTGTCATGATTGAAGAGTTTACATATTTGCATACGATTGTAATACCCACAACAGCGCAAAAGTGCTGTATCCCCCTTTACGTTAATAAGTACCGGAAAGTTATGAATAGCCGACACCTTACATGGACTACTTTTAAGACCTTGACCAGACACATAAAACCTAGATAAACATGTTCGGTTTTAAAAAAAACTCACATTTAGATATTTTACTCTGAGATTATTTGTCTTTGTCTCTGTAGCACTAGCTCTAGTTTATGTGAATGTACTTCTAAGGTATTAGAAAAAGATTATAAGACCAACCAATAGGCATGTAGAGTATCCCCTAAAAGTCTCCAAACACTATATTGTAATGGGGCGCAACGTAAGCCAGAGGCATATGTAAAATTTGATAATGTCCCCTTGAGTGTGCTGAAAACGGTAATGAGGTGACAAAATTCACTTAGGTAAATGGTATCAGGTAAAAGCCTTTAAGTAAGTCCAAGTTGGTGAAAAAAAAAAAAAAATTTATTCTAACCTAACAGAGATAAGATGTCGTCGGTACATGGCACTGGAAACTATCGGAGTCGTTTCCCACCTTTGTTTAAGCGTCAGAAATCTACGCAGATAAGCCAAGTCCGATCTTTTATGGCATGACATTTGAGGGAAAAATTATATGGGCTTATTTGATTTCCTAATGACTCCTATTACTAACTTTTTTCAACTTCGTCATTATCTCTATTTTGAAATTTCATTGAGAATCTATACGAAGGTACGTAAATAGCTTTATGTTTGGTCCTTAGACCGTGTTTTGTGTTAAATTACATCCGTTTTTTTCCAGAGATCACTCGCCAGTGGAGAAACTTCCTGGTATTCAGGTAGAAAATTAAAAAAAAATCTGCTGAATCACCTCTGCTTGAATGACTTTACGGATATTACTTTAGATAGATTATCAGAGATTCATCCACGATGGTTGGGCGTGATTAAAAATTAGCAACAATAAAAATGCGATATTTATAACTTCCGTATCCCACGATATGCTATACTTTTAGGGCTTTGTTCGCGGAAATCGTTATATTTCAGAGTGTCGGGGAGGATTAAAATTTCATTTCCCAGCAAAGTCTTTTTACACGCACTAAGACATTCGAGGGTGCATGCTTTCTCGAGATTTTGCGTGCGAAGTGCGACTGCGGTTGTGGGAGAATTCTGTTGGGTCATTTGAACAATGTTACGATTTATGAGACAAATGTATAGTTCCTTTATATAAGTTATTATTTGATTAACTGTCTCATTTTTGTTCAAACGGGTTTATAGGATTTCCCTTTGATAAACACGCCTTATTTTGCAGGATGTAAGATAATATTTGTATGCCCCTAGATGGATCTTACAATTACACTAGATACAGATCAATGTTTTTTATAACTATAGAGGTATCTGTAAGCGCTCGCTTATCCGGAATTCTCATTAGGGAAGTTCGAACAACAGACGTGGTGAGTCCGTTAAATTACAGGATAATACGTGTACTAATGAAATAAAACAAGTTGGGTTTAATCCACCAGTATTTATTATAACTTATGTATTAAAAAGAAACGAAAACCTGCCTCTGATTACTTTATACGGTCGTGTGTTCATAGGAAAAATCCTTTTTAATTCAAAAAGATATCGGTATCGCTTTTCCCCACTCTGCTAGAGTCGCTTATTGTGTGGAATTTGCTTTGCTTTGAAAACTCGGCAGATTTAACTAACCTTGACCGCTTGACTAGGTGACACAGTCACCGAGTTTGCTTGTTTGATTCTGAACGGGCTACTGTTTCTATTTCTTTTGTAATAATTGGGATCCTTCTCTTTATTACCATCGGCAACGTATTGTGTGTTTTAGCATTATGTTGCTGGTTACGTATAAAGCAATGAATGACGAACTATTAGGAACTGAGCGATTACTAATAAGGCAAGTTATCACTACTGCATACAATATTAACTGTTTGTACTTCATTCTTTGCTAAAATTTGAAATAGTGAGGGATCCTGGTCAGCGCATTTAGCTGATGAAAGTTTTTTACAGACATGTTATTCCTTGCAATCCAGCCATATTTTTAAAGTTAAGTTGAGTCATTGAGGTTCGATATTTTATATAACTCAAAAAACTCAAGGCTAAAAACTGCGATCGGGCTTTGCAAAGGAGCATTTTTTGTCATGACCCGAAATAGTGTTACCTCTAATTTATCTAGATTTGTACGGGTGTTCCACTTGTTTTTGTGTGTTTTCTAATCACTACGGTGCTTAACGACCCTATCCATGCATCTGTATAAATACAGACGTACACTGCGTAAACGCATATTCACTGTTTAATATGATTTGTTACGTAAGGGATTAATAATCACCCCAAAATGATAAAATTAACATAGTATATGATTATGATATTTCAGTAGAACTTCTGGAAACAGACACTCAAAGATAAAAACTCGCAGTAGCGAAATCTCAATGATGTAGATAATTTCTGTAAAAAAGTAAGATTAAGAATGTCTCGTAACTTCAGCCACAGGAATAACGAAATTCGACCTGTAAAGGAAACACTCAAAGTTACTCCAAATGAAATAAAAATTGTACTTAGCTTGCTTTTGTGGGAAGTCACGGTGTTCGATAACGACACACGGCCTTGTCCTCCTTCTCAATTTAGCGGATGACCTGGTTTGGCTTTGAGTTTCCTCCGTGCGCGTTGTTTCGATGATTCGAGCCCTTGAAAGATCCGATGCTGCAGACACGTTCGGTTTGTTTCTTGGAGTGCCGGAAACGCTCACTAACGATGTTTTCTTGAATGATTCTAATGAGAGACGAAGCTTCCGTTGCCGTAGGAAAAGGACACGTCGGTTTTGTTTCTTGAAGTTATTCACTAACGATGATACTAAGTTGCTTGACGAATCTTGTTGTTTTCTGAAGTCGCTCACTAACGATGATACTAGGTTGCTTGACGAATCTGCTGCTTCCGTCGTCGTTGACTTCTTATGATACATGATTTATTATTCTGGGTTTTTTCTTTCGTAGGACGTTGTAGAGTTCTTCTGGTCCGCTGGCCACCAATATTAGGGCTTGTGCCTTGTATGATAAGGCGCCCCTATGAGGTAATGTTAGACTTGCGATAATCTATACGCTAAGTCGGTTGGTATTGCACTTCCATCTTCAATGGAGTGTCTGGGGTTTTGTAGATCACTTACGAAGTCGGTATTATCTTTACGACGATGTGTTAAACTCATGGTTCGGTGAGGTTCTTGTAGAAAACACTAAGTATCAAAAATAGATATAATTTCTTCTGAAGTTTTACATGCTGAAGATCAGATATGATTGTACAAGTCTTCTAATAACGATAGCTTGATCGCTTCTGCCAATGATAATGGCTAATCCTATTCCTCTACATGATAAAGATTAGGTAAAGAGTACAGGGTCTTCTAATGACGATAGCTAACTCTGTTCTGCCTGTCTACCATCTCTGTTACAAGTTATGAAGGAACAGACAGTAGTTCGAACATATGAACATACTATCAGATGACATAGTTTCATACGAACACACAATCAAAATGAGACACGCTACAGATCACGTAGGCCGTAGTTGTCTCAAGCAGGGAGCTTGGACTAATGTTTGTATAAACAATTGAATGACTACAGGTGACGGCATGTTATCTTAGCCTACATACTTATTGTATACGTCATCTTTAGCGTCTCTAGTCTGATCACATTCCTGCAAGCAATCTGGTTGACCTCTTTAGTTTTATTCTTTATATATATGGACTAACATTCCATATTTGTATTATGTAAACACTTACATATATAATATATTATAATATATATTATATATATATATATATATATATATATATATATATATATATATACATATATATATATATTATATATATATATATATATATCATATAATTATATATTTATTTATATATTATATATATACTTTATATTTATTAGATATATATATTATATATATATATATTATCTATATATATTTATTTTATATATATATATTTATATATATATATATATATATATATATATAATAAAGGGAGTGGAGTTCCCTTCAGCACTGTAGGCATTACTTAGGATTCTTTGCAGCGTCCCTTCGGCCCCTAGCTGCGACCCCATTCATTCCTTTTATTGTACCTCCATTCATATTGTCTTCCACCTTACTTTCCTCAACCCTCTCCTGACAGTTGATTTCCTCCTGTTACACCTTTTACACATAACTAATATTAATTTCCATTGCAGCGGTGAATGACCTCATTGTTCCCAGCGCTTGGCCGCTGGCCTAATTTCTCTATTCTGTTCTATTCAGCTGGATTAATTTGGAATTCTCAGAGGTTTCCAGAATCTTTATAACCTGCCTCTTTTCATCACTGAAGGGGTGTTGTCAATTTAAAAAAAGCTCCTTATGGCCTTCTCAGTGCTCAATCCTCTTGATGGTGACGAATTCAGGTTCAAAAAGTCACAAAATTCTTTCCCTGAGGGAATATCGGACGACTCTTCAATTTTGGAAGTGTTATTTCCTTTGGGTCTGAGGTAAACAGGCTTAATGAGATCCCAGTCCTTCCTTTCCTTTCCCCTCTTCTGCCTGAAGGAGAAAGTGCCACTTTCCCCTCGTTCCAAAGGCTAAGCTGACTGAGGAATCTTCCCCATATGAGGTTTTTTATGGAGACTTTCTTATCTGTTTCACGAGAGACGCCTACCAGTATTTTGTTTCTCTCTCTCTCTCTCTCTCTCTCTCTCTCTCTCTCTCTCTCTCTCTCTCTCTCTCTCGTTAGAACATTACTCTTAGATGCAATGTCTGATAATGTTGACCAAATAATACTATGAGCATAATCCTTCAAAACAAGTAGATTGCCACGTTCTCTCTCTCTCTCTTCTCTCTCTCTCTCTCTCTCTCTCTCTCTCGTTAGAACATTATTCTAGTCTAGATGCAGTCTGACAATGTTGACCAATTAATACTGTGAGAATAAACACCGTACTTTCATCTCTAAGGTAATGGTAGTGTTGTGCCCTTTTACTAAGCAGTATCCTTGTTTTTATAGCAATGTTTTCATCTACTTGGCCTATTTAGAGAGGATACATCGCTAACTCTAGCGTTGTTTTGAGAACTAATCTCTGTCTAAAGGTTTTCATTTGATGTTTTGCACCCAAATACAAGCTTTAAATTAAATACTTTAACAGTAGGGAAATAATTCCCAAATCACAGCAACACAGGCATTATAACAGACTAATTTTAATGCTGGTCTATATTATCCTGATGACTTTGCAAACAGTTTCTGCAATTACATAGAAAGTTGATTGAAATGAGGCTGTTGATTCCTGTTTTCTGTAAGAGAAAGGAAGAAGCAATTTCTCTCACAAAAGGATCTGCACAAAGCGGCAAATGAAAATAAGGTTAAGAGATTACTTGAGTCAACGGATACCGAGTGTGTGTTGTTATTCCAAATGAAATTTCCTCTGACAGATTTCGCTGAGAGTAACAAATTCCTGGCATTCAGAAGTTTGTCATCATGTCTGTTTATGCTCAGCTCTACAGAAAACAAACGGGGTGTTGGCAAATTGTATGTTCCCTCTCCTGCCTCGTCCTTTCTATAACATTTTAGAGAACTAAAATATTATTATAAAATATCCAGATGTGTATGAATATGAATGTGGGTCTATGAAGAACACAACCCGCAGAAAGGACAGTGGACAAAGATATTATTATACAAGAAACTATTTTTCACATTCTGTCTTATCAAAAAGATAAAAATTAAATAATTAGTAAATCATACAAAGAAAACTCTTCTAAAAAACTTACAAAAGGAGAAAAAGTGAGATGACTGAAAGGAAACTCAACACAATAAGAATGGAAGAATAAGAATGAAAGAAAAGGAGAATGATACGAGAGAGAGATGATAAAAAACAACCAATGATTGATTCATGAATGAGTTTGTGTTATACCTATGCATAAGTGAGGCCATGGCAGTTCTATGTCCCGCTTTGTGGAAATGAAAACAGGAAAATATATACATATATTTTCATACCAGAAGCTTTCATACCGGTAATAGCGTTTTGATAAATTAATAAAACTTTTTTGTCGGTGAAAATGGCGGATGTATTTCGTGTTGAAATATGGAAAGCGTAAAATTAATGATAACTTAAAGAGTATGTGATGGAAAGGCGGCATTGTTGTATGTACATTTTATTATTCAGTATTCTTAATAGCTTTCCCCTTTTATAATATGAGCGATCTTCCATTAACTGTAAGTAAATGACCCCTCTCCCTTGCATCAAAACCATTACGAAAAATAATCTCCCTCAGATATCCATTCATTAAACATTTTCATTTTAACATACGAAATAGAAATTATTTTTAAAAATTATATGAATTCATCTCCCTGTGACTACTTTTTGTTCTTAACGTCAGTCTGTTGAAGAACCCTAGAAGACTGTCTATGGAATGATGTCACCTTCTCTCTCTCTCTCTCTCTCTCTCTCTCTCTCTCTCTCTCTCTCTCTCCCCAGTATCATGAGCGACCATATATTACTCTTGAATGATTGGAGGTAATTTTTTTCGCCTTATAGTATAATTATTGTTCTAATCGAATCTTTGTTCATTTTGGGATCATTGTTTTATGTGTCCGTAATGGTCTGCTTAAAGGCAGGTGAGTGGCACAGTATTTGTGAGGGGTTAGACGCCATGCTGATAATAATAATAATAATAATAATAATAATAATAAGTAATAATAATAATAATAATAATAATAATAATAATAATAATAATAATAATAATAATAATAATAATAATAATAAAGAAGATCTTGTAGATCTCCTAACATAAAATATTATTACGAATAAAACTCGATGTGGAAACTTTCTGCTTCCAGCAATTGAGATGCGATGTCAAGTTAGAATTGCATCAGTCCTTTGTACTTTACTGAATGAGCTACATTTTTAAAAGAGGCTTGCAAATAGAGAGAGAGAGAGAGAGAGAGAGAGAGAGAGAGAGAGACGACAGCAATATCATAATTCCCCAGTCTCTAGCATTCATAACACGCGATTATCGCTATTCGCAAAAATTCATGCGCGCGGAAGTTTGCATGTCTCTCTCCGAAAACGGGTTCCTCCGAATTATGTTCGAGATCCTTTGTTACGAGAGAAGTTAGGAATATCTAGTTCCCATGCTTGCCACCTTGGCTGAAAATTCTTATTGCTTAAAGAATTCATACGAGTTCTCCTCTTGGACCCATCTTTCCCGGTATCTTCATGTGCTCGCTAGAAGAGCAAATGCTTGATTCGTGTCCCCTTAGTTACCATCCACTTTTTTTATAAAAGGTATGTTGACGACAGGTTTGCACTCTTTAGAAGTCGGTTTGACGCCGAGAGGATTTTAACTTTCATCAACTCATTTCACCCTAACATCAAATTCACCATTGAACACGAAACCAACAATCAGTTGCATTTTTTAGATATTTTAATTACACGCTCCTCTCAGGGCTTCTCGACTTCCGATTTTAGAAAAAAGACATTCAATGGTCTTGGTACACACACACACACACACACACACACACACACACACACACACACACACATATATATATATATATATATATATATATATATATATATATATATATATATACATATTATATATATATATATATATATATATATATATATATATATATATATATATATATATATATATAGATATATATATAGATATATACATATCTTTTTTTAGACATCTCTCATATTAATCTCCTTTCATTTTTTCATTTCTTAAAAGCTTCACATTTAATCTTATCACGGTATCAGTAACCTAGACGTTGTGACGCCACTTTTAGTAACCATAAATCACTCAATCAATCATAATCCAAACTTGAGTGATTTCAGAGAGGTAACTCGAGTGTCGAGGGATGATTCTCTCTCTCTCTCTCTCTCTCTCTCTCTCTCTCTCTCTCTCTCTCTCTCTCTCTCCAGCTATTACTGCTTGACATGATATGGCATAAAGAGAAGATCTCCCTTTAATCACTTTCTCAACTTTACGTAAATCTCGCCTCCGTGTCTCTGAATATTTGTAAATCCAGATGAAACTTCAAACATTATAATCTTATTATCTTTTATGACAACCTGACAAAAAATGATAAGATTTTGTGATCTGTATCGTGAAAGTTAATCAATTGTTGAGTTTTGGAAAATACGAGACTAACCAGTAATAAAAAATAACATTCTTCCTGTTTGTATTGAATGGTTACGAAAAAAGCCACCGTAGAAACAGAGAGTTTAAGTGAATAAATAAACAAATAGGAGCTTTCAAACTTCAAAGCTGAAGATAACCTTTAATGAAGGTCTAAATTTCCCTCTATTATTTTTGTGCATATAAACTTGTTTTCTATTGCTTTTTTTTAATCATTCATGACAAAAATATGAACGAATAGTTACAGACAAGAACAAGTAAACACACGATGTACAACATCCGTCTAAAAGAATAATAAATAAATAAATTGCGACACAAACAGAAACAAAAAGGCTTAACGAAAACAAGCGTCGAATGAAATAACTCAGGCTGTGGTTTGATTTGTGTTGAGAATTTGAAACACTTTCTACCTTTTGTAGAGACAGGCCTTTCTTTTCCAATATTAGTGTTTTTTTTTTTTTTTTTCGTGTGTGTAGATAGAGGGAAGGAAGGCAGATTTGGCGCAAATTGAGATCTGGGCGGGGAAGTGTTATTAGCTTTTTGTGTGACACCATTGTCAATAAAAGGCTTTATTAAATCTGTCTATCAGACAAAAAAGGCTTTATTCCATCTGTCTATCGGCGCCTCAGTGGCGTGATCGGTATGGTCTTAACCTGCCACCTCGGTGGCCGGGAGTTCGATTCTTGGGCATTCCATTGAGGTTTTAGAGATGTGTATTTCTGGTGATAGAAGTTCACTCTCGACGTGGTTCGTTAGTCACGTAAAGCCGTTGGTCCCGTTGCTGAATAACCACTGGTTCCATGCAACGTGAAAACACCATACAAACAA
Source organism: Macrobrachium nipponense (assembly GCF_015104395.2). Lineage (NCBI taxonomy): Eukaryota > Metazoa > Arthropoda > Malacostraca > Decapoda > Palaemonidae > Macrobrachium > Macrobrachium nipponense. The sequence continues at coordinate 50,893,554 of NC_061095.1, read as the reverse complement.
AAAAACAAAAAAATCCATCCGTCTATCACGGGTGAGTTAATTCTCTCTTTCATTCTGTCTTCAACACTGGAGGTGGTGAAAGCTGGTGGCATTCAGTGGGGAAGACAGGAATGTGTCAACTAACATTTTTGAAAAAAGTCTCGTGCAGGAGGGAAGGGTTTGCTTTGTGTAAGACAGAAGTTTGCATATTTTTTTAAGCCTTAATTATAGTTAAAAATAATTTTTTAAGTACTGTATAGAACCTTTGCATTTGCAGAAGGGAAATATTTGTTTTATGATAGATAAGTTTGTAATAATATTATAAATCCTGAAATTAATTCAAAAGTTCTTTTGTTTACATCCTTTACAGAACAGTTAGATACTTTATTAGTTTCTATCATTCACGAGTTGAAAAAAAAAATTTTCCACACCCCTGTTTTAGAAGCTTCATAGAATACTTGTGACGTAAAAACAGGTAGGGAGAATATGGTTCCACGTTCCACAAGATAGTTTGAACATTTTACAAACTCAAAGAACTTGCTTCTTCATATTGACAAAATATAGTTCTACAGAAGGAAGGAAGAATGATGCCTGTTGTTGAGACGTAGTGACCAGTTTCATGTCGAATTTCACTCCTGGATCAGGCTGTGGTTCTGCCTGATAATTTGAGTAAGGAAATATAATTCTTTTCTTTCTTCAGACATTCATATTAGGTATCCAGGTATTCTGGTTGAGGTGTTATCAAAGGGAGTTGTAGCTTCGTCATAAAAATTATCTCTGTTGACCCTGTATTCTAATCAGTGTTTAGACGTTTATTGACATGTCATGAAAATTGTTATTAGTCATTTAGAATTTTTATCAATATAAATTTCTTATTGCAAAATCTAGGTGTTTGGATGTCTTTCCAATGAGTGGAGTGTTGCTGTAATTGATGAAATTTGATCAAAAAATAGCTTTTGCAAGTTTTATGTTTTTTTGACAATATATGTTCCCATTATTTTGTATAATTTTGTATCATACACCATTCGATACTAGGTCGATTAACATCAAGTTCGTATGCATCTAAACACAAATATATTTGCACGCGACTTTCCCATGAAATAGTGATTGAGAACAGGCAACGTTGAGTAACCACTAAAATAATGTGTGTGAGCTGTTTCTGTTGGTAAGTAAATACAATTCTTGAAAACGACTGCCAATAGAATTCCCTTTCGGCTGACTCAGTCCACCAGCCGCCGGAATATTTGGAAATCCACCAGTTTATGAAACAAAACAGCTCGAGCGTGAAGTGTGCTCGTGTTCGAAGCCTTCGTCTGAGGCTGCTTCTCGCTTTTCCATGGTTTTGTTATTGACTGTCGAAAACAAACAGCGAATGTGTGTGTGTGCGTGTGTGTGTGTGTGTGTGTGTGTGTGTGTGTACAGTATAAACAAAACAATCGTATCCATGAAACTGACGAAGCATTTGATATTGAGCCGCAACAGCATTCATTAAAATGGGCTGGATTTCAGATAACCAATGTCGTAAAAATATTTTTCCGA
>NC_061095.1:50872036-50882036 GCF_015104395.2 Macrobrachium nipponense | reverse complement strand
AGAAATTAATGAAGCTGATATTGTGCAGGCAATTAATGAAATTAAAAATGGAGCTGCTGCAGGGCCGGATGGAGTCCCTGCTATTTTGTTTAAAGAAAGTAGTTCATTCTATCGCAAAGCCACTTGCAATATTATTAAGACAAAGTAGATACAGGCAAGATTTATGATGACACAAATTAGCATATATCACCCCTACTTTCAAAGTGGATCAAGACTAGAGGCAAGTAATTATAGGCCTGTGAGTCTAACATCACATATTATAAAGTGTATGAAAGGGTAATGAAGAAAAATATTATGAAACATTTAATAAAAAATATTTGTTTAATATAGACAACACGGTTTCGTACCCGGAAAAAGTACACAAACCCAACTGTTAGTCCACCGTGAGAACATTATAAAAATATGAAAAGCGGAAATGAAACAGATGTGGTTTATCTAGACTTTGCAAAAGCTTTTGACAAAGTAGAACATAATATATTAGCAAAGAAAATTAGAAAACACAATATCGTAGATAAAGTAGGAAGATGGTTAAAAGAATTTTTACACAACAGAAAACAGATAGTTATTGCAAACGATGAGAAATCGGATGAAACCAAGGTAATATCCGGTGTGCCACAAGGTACGGTGCTAGCTGCAATATTGTTTGTTTTTATGATTGAAGACATAGACAGTAATGTTAAGGATTCGGTAGTGAGTAGTTTCGCTGATGACACAAGAATAAGTAGAGAAATTACTTGTGGATGAAGATAGGAACGCTCTTACAAGAGACTAACAAAGTATATGATGGGCAGAGGTAAATAGGATGTATTTAACTCTGATAAATTGAATCAATAAAATTATGGAGACAGAGAAGGAAAGCTATATGCATATAGGGGACCTAATAATGAGACAATCACAAATAAGGAAGCAGTTAAAGACCTTGGTGTGATGATGAATAGGAACATGTTATGCAATGATCAAATAGCAATTCTGTTGGCAAAATGTAAAGCAAAAATGGGAATGTTGTTACGGCACTTCAAAACAAGAAAAGCTGAACACATGATTATGCTTTATAAAACATATGTTCGTAGTCCACTTGAATATTGCAATATGATATGGTACCCACACTATCAAAAGGATATTGCACAAATAGAGAGTGTACAAGGTCCTTTACAGCTAGAATAGAAGAAGTTAAGGACCTAGACTACTGGGAAAGACTACAATCCTTAAAATTATATAGTCTAGAAAGGAGAAGAGAACGCTACATGATAATTCAGGCATGGAAACAGATAGAAGGAATAAAACAGAAAATATCATGGAACTAAAAATATCAGAAAGAGCAAGCAGAGGTAGATTAATAGTGCCCAACTATACCAGGAAAAATAAGGAAAGCACACAGGACATTAATCCACTACGCACCAGCATCGATAATGCAGCGTCTATTCAATGCGTTGCCAGCTCATCTGAGGAATATATCAGGAGTGAGCGTAGATGTGTTTAAGAATAAGCTCGACAAATATCTAAACTGCATCCCAGACCATCCAAGATTGGAAGATGCAAAATATAACGGAAGATGTACTAGCAACTCTCTGGTAGACATTAGAGGCGCCTCACACTGAGGGACCTGGGGCAACCCGAACGAACTGTAAGGTCTGTAAGGTAAGGTCTCTCTCTCTCTCTCTCTCTCTCTCTCTCTCTCTCTCTCCCCTTCCTTTCAGGAGAGTTCCCTCAATGTTCGGTTCGTGGTTCCTCTCAACGAAGGAGAACGTCAGGAGGATTCATATTCAGTTGCCTCACACACACACACATACACACACACACACACACACACACACACACACATATTTATATATATATATATATATATATATATATATATATATATATATATATATATATATATATATATATATATATATACAAATATGTGTGTGTGTGGTGTGTGTGTGTGTGTGTGTGTTAATTTATATGTAGAAATATTTTTAACAGTAGTGTCATCCTACGAAAACAACTGAATTCGAAATTTGACAGAATGAGCAGGAACTAAACCTTGGAGGAGTAAGAGCTTCGCACACTTCTCACATCACCCGCACAAGTAAGTAGAACGCACACACTCACTCACACTAATAAGTTCAAAATATGCAGCGTTTTCCCAAATGGGTTTTGTCTTGCAACCAGAGAATATCTTTGTCCTGAATTTTATCCGCTGATTCGTTAACTACGGACCGTCCACTCGGGTCCACCCGAGTGGACGTTCGTAGTTAACGAATCAGCGGATAAAATTCAGGACAAAGATATTCTCTGGTTGCAAGACAACCCATTTGGGAATATAGTAACCTCCTGTTCGATTCGAGAGCCTCTGACGATGCTCAGATCCTTTGCCGAGTTCCTGTTTATTTCAGTCTGACAAAACTCTGCGAAACAGCTGATAGCTTTGACTCGCTATTATTATTATTATATTATTAGTTTTTTTTTTTTTTTTTTTTTTTTGCTCTATCACAGTTTTCCAATTCGACTGTTTGGTATTTATAGTGTGGGGTTCCGGGTTGCATCCTGCCTCCTTAGGAGTCCATCACTTTTCTTACTATGTGTGCCGTTTCTAGGATCACACTCTTCTGCATGAGTCCTGAGCTACTTCAGCCTCTAGTTTTTTCTAGATTCCTTTTCAGGGATCTTGGGATCGTGCCTAGTGCTCCTATGATTATGGTACGATTTCCACTGGCTATCCCATATCCTTCTTATTTCTATTTTCAGATCTTGATACTTATCCATTTTTTCCCTCTCTTTCTCTTCAACTCTGGTGTCCCATGGTATTGCGACATCAATGAGTGATACTTTCTTCTTGACTTTGTCAATCAACGTCACGTCTGGTCTGTTTGCACATATCACCCTATCCGTCTGATACCATAGTCACAGAGGATCTTTGCGTGATCGTTTTCTATCACTCCCTCAGGTTGATGCTCGTACCACTTATTACTGCAAGGTAGCAGATGTTTCTTGCACAGGCTCCAGTGGAGGGCTTTTGCCACTGAGTCATGCCTCTTTTTGTACTGGTTCTGTGCAAGTGCCAGGCATTCGCTTGCTATGTGTTTATGGTTTCATTTTTCGTATTGCACTTCCTACATATGGGAGAGATGTTATTTCCGTCTACGTTCTTTGAACATATCTGGTTCTTAGGGCGTGATCTTGTGCCGCTGTTATCATTCCTTCAGTTTCCTTCTTTAGCTCTCCCCTCTGTAGCCATTGCCATGTGTCATCGCTGGCTAGTTTTCTTTAGTCTGTCTCATGTATTGTCCGTGCATTGGTTTGCGTGCCAGTCCATCTGTTCTGTCTGTCATTCTCCTGTCTCTGTATATTTCTGGGTCTTCGTCTACTTTTATTAGTCCTTCTTCCCATGTACTCTTTAGCCACTCGTCTTCACTGGTTTCAGATATTGCCCCAGTGCTCTGTTCTCGATGTTGACGCAGTCCTCTATACTTAGTAGTCCTCTCCCTCCTTCCTTTCGTGTTATGTATAGTCTGTCCGTATTTGTTCTTGGGTGTAGTGCTTTGTGTATTGTCATATGTTTCCTGGTTTTCTGATCTATGCTGCGGAGTTCTCACTTCGTCCATTCCACTATTCCTGCGCTGTATCTGATTACTGCACTGCCCATGTGTTTATGGCTTTTATCATATTTCCGGCGTTGAGTTTTTGACTTGAGTATCGCCTTGAGTCTCTGCATATATTCTTTCCTGATCGTGTCCTTCATCTCTTGGTGTTTTATATCCCCTCCTTCCAGTGTGGAAGAGTAACACACTACAGTCAAGAGTGTTACCGGAATCAACAGCAGTCAAAGCCAGTTGGTCAAGTTGTAAAAAGTGACCAGGTGAAACAAACTACGAAGAGCAGTGTGGGAAAGAATCAGACTCCAGAGAAGAATGAAACTAAACAAGCTGAATGTTTAGCAACCAAAGGAAATGTTACCCTAAGCAGTGAGTGGCTTAGCAGTGTGGAGGCTTTTTAAGCCATATATCTATGAGGGTATGCTGTCAACTCAAGAAGGAAGTATGCAGGTACCAGTTAAGATATTACGTGATACAGGGAGTAACCATAGTGTCGTAGTACGTGGTTCTCACCCTCGGTTGGAGAAGAGTCTCACAGGAGATTCAGTTATTTTGAAAGGTAAAGGAGGAGAGGAAGTAACTCCTATATGCCGCTTACACCTGTCATGTGAATTGGTGACAGGGAATGTTGATTTTGCTGTAAAAAAGGACTCACTGGCTGTGGAAGGTGTAACATGTTCTGTTGGGGAATGAAGTTGGTGTGTCCATTTATTCCCTGTCCTGTAGTGACAGACAAACCATTGAGGATTAGTCCTACAGTAGAGTTGGAGAAGAATAACACCCCCCCTGTTTCCTAGTTGTGTAACTACCAGAAGTATGAAGAGGACTACGACTGCAAGTGAAGAAACTGAGGATTTACACACCAAGAAGGATCAGTGAAGGATCTTTGTGCTTAGAAGAATTGTTCCAAGGGAAGTGAAGTTTCCCATAGTGCTGACCAAGAAGAGATTTCCCAAGAAGATGAAGAAGACGACGACGACGAAGAAGAACCTGATGTTCCTGAAGAGACTCCGAGTAGTCAAAGTGTTGCTGAAGACAGTAGTAAAACTACAGTAGCTGAGTTAGCAGATATTGAGAATTCAACCCTTGAAGTTGGTCAAGTGACAAGAGAGAAGCTGATGGAAGCTGATGCATCGTTAACTGATTTGTTCTTCAGAGTTGTTGATCGAGAAGAGATGCAACAAACTCCTACCTGTTTTACTATCTGAAGGAAGGTTTGCTGATGAGGAAGTATAGACCTACAGATATACCAGGAGATGCTGTATGGGGCGAATATCATCAAATTTTGATTCCATATCCATTGAGAAAGCAAGTGGTTGCAGTAGCTCATGAGTCTGGACATATGGGAATCAGGAAAACTGTGGAGAAGATCATGAAATATTTTTTCTGGCCTGGACTTCACAAAGATGTTAGCAGGTTTTGTCGTAGTGTCATACCTGCCAGATAGCTTGGAAAACCGAATGAAACCATCAAGAAAGCCCCCCTACAACCTATAGAAAGATTTAGAGTAGAACCTTTAGCAAAGTGATTATAGATATGGTTGGACCATTGCTGAAGACAAAGAAAGGAAATGAGTTATTTGTTGACATTAATGTGTCCTGTGACAAGATATCCAGAAGCAATCCCTGTTAGAAACATATCTGCCAAGATAGTTGCTGAAAACTTGTGGAGTTTTTCTCAAAGTTTGGGATACAGAAATAGTACAAAGTGACAGAGGAACAAACTTTACTTCAAAGTTATTCCAGGATATGATGAATTTGTTAGGAGTGAAACAACAGTTATCTACTGCCTATCATCAGAAACTCAAGGTGCCTTGGAAAGGTTACCACCAGACATTGAAAAGTATGCTGACAAAGTATTGTTCTGAGTCAGGAAGAGAATGGGATGTTGGTTTACCATTAATGTTGTTTGAAATTAGGAGTGCTTATCAAGAAAGTATGGGATGTTCACCTAATGAAATGATTTTTGGAAGAGAAGTGAGAGGACCGTTGAAGATTCTTGCAGAAAATTGGGAAGAAAATCAAGAGGAAAGCCAAGGAGAGTATATGAAGAACTTAAGGAAAAGGTTGAAAGAAAAAAGAAAATTCTCTTTAGAAAACTTGAAAATGAGTCAAGAGAAAATGAAAAGGAGATTTGATGCTAAGACTAAGCTAAGAAGTTTTAGTGTTGGTCAACAAGTGTTAGTGTTCTTACCTGTCAAGAGAGTTAACCCTCACTAATAAATTTCAAGGTCCTTACTAGATAATTACGAAGTTAAGTGATAGAACTTATGTGATTGATACACCAGAAAGAAGAAGAAGACAAAGGAAGATACATGTGAACCTCTTGAAACCTTATATCTCAGAAACTAAAACTGAAACTGTGTCAGTAAACCAACAAACAACTTATCTACAGAAGACGATGATGGCTACGAATTGGAAGCTGCAAGCAAGATGAATAATTCTTCAATTTTGGAAAATTTGGATGATAAACTGAAACATCTGAGTGTTGAACAAGGTGAAGACTTAAGTGAAGTAATTAAGCAAAGTTTCCAGAATTTTTTTCAGATGTGCCTAGACGTACTGATCTGACCAAGCATGAAATCAAAGATTCAAGAAGATGGAAAACCTTTCAAGTAAAGAGCCTATCGCTTATCACCGATACATCGAGATGTTTTGAAGAAAGAAGTTGAGTATTTGCTGTAACATGGATTAGCAGAACCCAGTTCAAGTCACTTCAGTTCTCCATGTGTGTTAGTGAAGAAACCAGATGGTTCCTTTAGGATGTGTACTGATTATAGGAAGCTGAATTCTATCAGTGTGGCTGATAATTATCCTTTGCCTCTTATAGATCAGTTACTTGATAATATTGGGCAAGCCAAGTTTGTTTCCAAGATAGACTTGTTGAAAGGATATTATCAAATTCCCTTAGATGAGAATGCCAAGTTGCTGTCAGCTTTTATTACTCCATTTGGACTGAATCAATATACTGTTCTGCTGTTTGATCTGATGAATGCACCCGCAACATTTCAACGAGTGATGGATCAATTGCTAGGATCAATAGAAGGAGTAGGTGTATACCTAGATGACATCGTGATTTACTCTACAACGTGGGGAGAACATCTGAAGATTCTAAGGAAAGTTTTCAAGAAACTACAAGAAGCAGGATTAACAGTCAACTTAGAGAAGAGTGAGTTTGGAAAGGCAACTGTGCAGTATCTTGGGTTGAAGTTGAGAAAGGCCTTCTTGCTCCAGTAATGTTAATGTAGAAGGTATCCGTAAGGCTACCCCACCTACTACCAGGAAACAGCTACAGAGATTTTTAGGCATGGCTGGATTCTATCGTCGTTTTTGCCCAAATTTCTCAGCTGTAGTAGCTCCCCTGACAGACTTGACTAGTCTAAAGCTAAGTTTATTTGGACTCCAGAGTGTTAAGAATCGTTTGAGAAGGTAAAAGCCATTTTAACTTCAAGACCAGTACTTCAAGCTCCAGACTTCGACAAGAAATTTGTGATACAAGTTGATGCGTCGGGCTGTGGTGTTGGAGTTGTTCTACTTCAAGAAGATGAAAATAATATCTACCATCCTGTGTGCTTCATGTCTACAAAACTGATAAAAACATCAGAAAGTATATTCGACAATTGAGAAGGAAACTTTAGCCTTAATCACCGCATTGAAAAAATTTGAAGTGTATGTGAATAGACCTAGGAATGAAGAAATTTAGTGTGTCTGATCACAATCCACTATCATTTATCCAGAGAATGAAAAATCATAATCAAAGACTGACCAGGTGGTCTTTGTGCCTGCAACAGTATAACTTAAGAGTGCAGCACATTAGTGGCAAAAACAATGTAGTTGCTGATTATTTATCTCGTTGCGAATCGTTGGATTCAACACCGTGATAAAAAATCTTCTAGGGGGAGGTATATTATATATTGCTACTTTCAAAATGCATGTTTCCCCTCTTTGAAATGTCATGTAGAATTTTGCAAAATTTTTTCAGATTCCTAGATAGCTTAGAATAGGATTGTTTTTAAAATGTGTTCAGATTTCGCATTACATAATGTAAAAGAATATATATTAATGTAGAATGTAAAAAGAGAGAGATCTTCTTTGTCTGTTCGAAACTACGAATATTTAACTTTTATGTCGACACTTTAAGATTGGAGTGTCTGCGAGATCCACTTGCTTTCCTAAATCTGTCAACGCATGTGATAGCGAGAGAATTGAGTCTTGCGTTGTTATCAAAACATGTCAATCTTAATGGTCACTCAGCCTCCGTTTCGATCAAGTAGAGTACGTCTTTTTTTTAACAGACTGAACTCGTACGCGTATATCTTTGATCAAAGCCACGTGCATATTGCACATTTCTTTATGAAGATTGCATCAGATTTCAAACTTACTGGAAGCATTCGTGACAGAATGTTTTGTATCATATCTGCCTGTCCAGTTTTTCGCAAGGGAAGAAGATTTCATTAGATCATAGAACCTCGAGGCGGTTAGATCACTCTCTCTCTCTCTCTCTCTCTCTCTCTCTCTCTCTCTCCCTCAACATCATTGAGATTATATTAACCTAACGTAAATTGGTCATTCGTAACTTGTGAGAATTTCATATTTGATATTTCTTAGAATCTATTTAGTGTTATTTAATTTCTTTTGTGGAATCTGAACAAACATCATTTCGTAACGGCGCCTGGTTTTTGTGAATTGTGTAAGAAAAGACTGCAGCAGGGAGAAGTGGTATCACCAAAAAGGTAAAGTGTTATATTTTTATTAGTTGCAACTAATAACGGTTAGGTAATAACTAATAACTAATAATGGATAGGGAGTGTGGTTAACTAATAATTGATAGGAACTGTGGTTAACTCATAACAGATGGTTGTGAAGGTTTGGTAAAAACTGTTGGTTACAGTGTTTTGAGTAAAAAAGATTTACACTTTTACACATTGCGTATTTTTGTGTTTGTGTTTGTTCCACTGTTTGTGCACTTGTTCATTTTCTTATTGGAGTGTGTCTTTTTATTTTGTTTTCATTTGCATTCACAATTTAATTGACTTAGTTATTTTCATTGCTTATTCATTGCACATTTAATTAAATCTAACATTTATGAATTAATTTGCATTTACTTAGAATCTTTTCAAGTTTTGTTGTGTTTAGCACTTGTGAATTAATTTCAAATTTTTCAATTATTGCCTAACACTTTTGAATTTGAATGAATTAATTTTCTTTTCTTGATTTTGTGATAAATTAATTTTGATTTAATTTTACTTAATTTGATTCAAGAATTAATTAAACTTTACTTTGTTTTCAAGTAACAGTAATTTTCCCTGATATTGTGAATTTCACTTATAAATTTTGAATTTAATAGTAAATTTTTGTATTTAAAATTTGTATAAGTATTTTATTTTTATCCCAGTATATTTTCATTTGATTATATTGATGATAGGTAGAAACATAGGGTGGTAATTGATTTGCTTTCCTTCAATTTACTTGAAGTGACTTAGAAACAGGGAAGTACTTAGACTTCTGAAATCAGGGAAATACTTAGAGTATTAAAGTTGTTGATGTGTGATGCCCTTTGATTAATTTTAATTACTTACAAGATTACCTCACACCTGTTTTGATGAACTTAGTCTGATTTTCTGCAGTACTGGTAAGTGTTAAGGGATCATGTTTGCCTTTAGAGTATTCAGTCGTTTAAACGTGTTATGAGGTTCAGGTGTCTGGCTTTTGTGAGGTAACATTAATGAATGGCAAGTGTAGTAACCAGATACTTGGCACATCGTAACAATATATATATATATATATATATATATATATATATATATATAATATATATATATATATATATATATATATATATATATATTGCAACAAATCACTGTAGACGTGTGATGATCTATATGCATACAGCCAGGAGAAGGGTGAAATGAAATGACTTGAACCGAGCGCTTTCATGTATTTCTACACCTCATCAGGGTTCAGGTACAAGTGCCAAGAAAACAAATACAGAGTCACAAGAAGACTTCGTGGCAAGACAAATGATGCTAAAAAACAAACAACGCTAACAACTACCAGACAGTTCTAATACCTAATAGCCTACTTGTTTTTAAATACCCTTCGTTAAAATCTCATCAACTTGTACAAACCTAGGCTGATATTCAATAATTATCACAGTCATTGTTTTAATTATACATGATTCTATTAAATTTCTTTTCACCAAATCTCTACAAAACATAATTTCCTTTGAGTCTGTCCAGTTAATACCATGATCACTATTATTCATATGCACAATAATGCATTTGACATATTACCAGTTCTTACATTATATTTGTGCTGTTTTAATCGCGAACTGCCAATGTCTTTCCACTTTGTCCCACGTAAGTTTTATTAACAATTTTTGCACGGAATCTTATAAATACAACCTGTTCCATTTCCAGG
>NC_061095.1:50852036-50864536 GCF_015104395.2 Macrobrachium nipponense | reverse complement strand
AAATGTAGGAATTGGAGTGGTCCCCTGTTCCCCATTAGAGAGAATTTATAGCATCTTGTTTCTCTTAAGTGAAAAATACAGTTCAACTGAGAATTTATCCCCGAAAGGTGGAATGTATGCCAGCAGATAATACTTTGATATATCAACAATCATTGCCTCTTGTCGCGTTACTTTAATGTGCATCAACATTTAGCTGTAGATTTCCTGAACTTTGATCTGTCCTCAAAAAGGTCAAATATCTTAATATTGTCTTTCGTTTCGCCATTTCTGTATATCTTATAATCTCCGTTATACGATAGTCACCTTGATAATCAGTTTAGATTACTCAAAGTATTTCAGTGACACTTATTCTGGCTTCATCTTCTTTTACAGTAGTTTTACATGAATATTCAATGGAATTGATCTAATAGGAAAAGAATGAAAATCTAATAACGTTGGAGAACATATCTAAAAAGGGAAAGTCAACCAAATCTCATTCGGTAAAATGACAAAGCGATTAGCGACAGCAAAATGGAAGTAATTTCTCCCAAGACAATTTCCGGCCTCTTCAGCTCATGTGTAAAAGGCGAAACGTTTCCTTTAGCAATAAGGGAGGAGATAACAGTGGTTCCTGAAAGGGTGATAATGGAGGACTTTGGAGGTGGAGAGCGCAAAGCAACTCTTTTAGTCTCGTTAATCTTCTTCCTAATTTCGTCGTTTACGAAATCGGGAATTTGGACTCAACGGGAAGTCTGTGTTAGACATGAAGGTTAAGAATTCCAGTTAAAATAGAAAGCGTCTTTGCAGTAACCAAACCATAGCTCTGATTTTGGTACTGTGGCCTTTCCTTGACTGTTTTACTCTCTCCTCTCTCTCTCTCTCTCTCTCTCTCTCTCTCTCTCTCTCTCTCTCTGCGGGACGCATAAATCATAATGGTAAAGGAAGTTCTTATCTCGGTAGTCTGGTTGTTAGTCAGTGTCAAGAAGTCAGAAGCTCTCTCTCTCTCTCTCTCTCTCTCTCTCTCTCTCTCTGGAACTTGCATGTTGTTGCCTGTGTCGATTTACGCTTATTAGAGGCAACAACATGAAATTTCGAAAAGTCTTGGAAAGTTGAATTTTGTGAGAATGAACATCTCTGTGACTCTCTCCTTCCTCAGGATTCTCTATACAAGAAAGCCAAGAACCTCCCATATACTGGAAAATATGTTTCGTTCAGATATATCTAAATAGTCGAAGATACCATAATAATAATAATAATAATAATAATAATAATAATAATAATAATAATAATAATAATTTGTGTTATGGACAAAAGTTCCAAACAAAAGCTAAGACTTTGGAGCGAATAAGCGGTATTCCTCGTCAAATATTCTCTTAAATAATGATAATGATGATAACAGGAAAGTGTCTTAAGTAATAAGACTACATGTTACTCTCATTGTTATCTTTTCAGTTCTCAACTTTTGTCCATATTACAATTTATTGAAATAATTGTTGATTTTTTACGAACAAACACCTACTACATTATACTCAAGTATTATCATTTATGATAGAGGACAGCTCTCTCTCTCTCTCTCTCTCTCTCTCTCTCATAAAGTCTCTATGATATTCCCTTAGCCTTTTATTTAAACAGTTCGGGAGTTGTAGAGATTACTGATGTAATAAGATGGTCTGAACAGAATCAGTTTTTTTAAACTGAAATGGTTTATGCGCTCCTCAGTGGAACATTTTCTTTCTGTATTTTTGGGAGACCTTACATAATTAAATCATCTCGTTTGATGACCCTTTGACAAATACATGTTGAAAAGTGATGCCATCTCTATCCTCTCTCCCGTTTGAGCTATCTACGGAATCTATGAATTTTATCCTCGGTCGTCATGACATCATGCAAGTCTGGGGTTCAAGATTTATGAAAGTATCTTGGTTTTGATTGGGAATTCATGAATTAGACATGTTTTGCAAACGTACCAATCAGCTATCGAGGTGGAGAGAGAGTTGAAATCCTTTCTGGGTACAAAAACTGAACTTGGCAAAGGCACATTTACAGCAAATCCTATATCAGGTCATATCTCTCTTGATGGCTCTGTGACCAAAAGTCACTGTGCATCGTTGTGTCTCAACCAGGCAGCGGTTCGAATACCACTGGGGACGAAGCACTGATTAATTAATATTACTCTGGCCTGTAAGTAATTCCTGAGACATAGTGAATGAGATTTAGACGATATTTGTGCCTTTATATAATATATATATATATACATACATATATAATATATATATATATATATATATATATATATATATATATATATATATATATATATATATATATATATATATATATATATATATATATATATATATATATATATATATATATTATATATATATATATATATATATATATATATATATTATATATATATATATATATATATATATATATATATTATATATATATATATACATATATATATATATTATTATATGTATGTATATATGAAATTTCTATAAAATTTTGAATAAAACCATCCACGAGAGAGAGAGAGAGAGAGAGAGAAATTTGTTGATTCATAAGTTGCTTCAACGTTTATGCAATGAGGCTGCGACAGCGCAAATGAAGAATGCAAGAGGCCTTTTTACAGCAGAGAAAGAGAGTTTCCTCTCTGAAGAAGAATAAGAATTAGAACAAGAAGAAGAAGAAGAAGAAGAAGAAGAAGAGGCCTTGATTATTATTCAATGACCTGAAACCTTTCCACGAATTGTGCTCTGGCGGTGGATTCACGACTCCGTTTAAACTCCCCTGCTCTTGGGAAAGAGATTTTAGTCTTGGAATAAAAGGAACCCTGACTCATTTTAACTGGTTTCGTCATTTATTCATTTGATGGAAAGATGGGGAACTGGCTCTATTCTGCAACAAGTTACTCATCAATAACTAAGGATATTTAGTGTCTTTCAGAAATGAAATGAAAAATCTTTTATATGTGATCCATTCACTTCTATTAAAGTGATGGCTCGGAAACCGTTCAAGACCTACACCCAGTCCCCCTATTTATTCCCATGTGGTTATGTTTGATGAAAGAATCACGTGTTTAAGTGGAGGATATATATATATATATATATATATATATATATATATATATATATATATATATATTACAATATTATATATATACATATATATATATATATATATATATATATATATATATATATATATATATATATATAATAGACATATTGATATATATATATATATATGTATATATATATATATATATATATATATATATATATATATATATATATATATATATATATATATATATATATATATGTATATATATACATATAAGAGAGAGAGAGAGAGAGAGAGAGAGAGAGAGAGAGAGAGAGAGAGAGAGAGAGAGAGAGGATGTTTCTCGATCCACCACCACAAAAAATACGACGAGTAGCAAGTAGATCACAAACATAAGGTTCTTCTTAATTCGACTTATCAATTTTTATCCTAATAAATACAGTCGATGAGAGAGAGAGAGAGAGAATGTCGCCTGATGTTTCTGACGCTCGTAAAAAAAAAAAAAAAAAAAAAAAAAAAAAAAAAAAAAAAAAAAAAAAAAAGTCGCTACTGAGTAGGGGGAGGAGGAGGAGGAGCGACATCATCTGTCGTTTGTCCACAAACTTCACTTCCTCTGCTCTGCTCTGCTTTGCTTTAGTTGTCGTTATACTCAGTTTAGGGCTCTTTCATGGGTGGTTCTCGTTTCTTTACCTCCACGCGTGCGTGCACGCACACCCACCCCACACACACACACAAATATATATATATATATATATATAATATATATATATATATATATATATATATATATATATATATATATATATATATATATATATAATCCAAGGCGGGTCCAGGGAAAGGCACTATCCATATGCATTTTATTGAAATATATGCCGACCTTTCACAACTCCACATAGTTGCATTTTCTAGGCTGCAAACAAGCGGACATGGCAATCAATAAACTAATAAGATCCGAATTACATATAATTAAATTAAAACATTCAGAATGTAATTAATAAAACTTTTACTTAAAGAACAAGCAAATGGCTGGTGACAACTTACCCAGAAGGAAGTTAAAAGCACTACTGTACTCGTGTAGAGGTACAACGAGAGAGAAAGAGAGAAAAAAAAACAATAACAAACATACAGACAGAGAAAAACAGCTCAACAAGACCATCAGGCATAAACAATTGTGAGGATGACGTTTGGGAGTTTAACGGTGGTACGGTCAATTTGATAATAATGGATTCCAGTATTGTTAAGTCGTGTTCTTTTTGTACCTGTCCTACTATTGAAAAATCTTTATTGTCTATATAGGTTTTACATATTTTTGAATGGTTTTTAATATTGGATTGTTCAGGGCTAGACAATCTGCTCCCGGTTCTGAAGCTGACCCCTCTGTGAGCATCAATGCGCACTCGCAACAGCCTCTTTGTACATCCGACATAGATCCCCTGACTACATCTGGGGCACTTGTACTTATATATAACGTTGGATGTAAACAAAGGACTGAGCTTGTCTTTGAACTTGAAGAGAGAGCCAACTATCGGGGATTCTTAGGAATGAGTTTCAGGTTGAGGGCCGGTAATTCTTTTGAATGAGGGTTAAAAATTTCTTCCTGAAAGTGTCATCTTGTATGTAGGGGAGCGCCGCGGTACAAATTCATTTTAGGGACAGTGTGATATAGAGGAGGTGGCGTCATCTTCTTATTCAACATACTATTTAACTGTCTGAAGACAGCCTTGATGGAAAACAGTTGTTCCTGAAATAGTTTTGAAAGAGTTGTTATTTCTTCATGAAAGGTCAGCCAATTAGATGATAGAGTAAAAGCCTGTGGAAGAGGGTAGCAACAGCGTTTAATTTAAATTGAGATAACACGAGCTATAAAATTCATACCCAAACCCGTAAACGTACCTTTACGATATATACCCGTGTGGAATCCTACAGAGTTCTTGGAAACAAGAACGTCCAAAAATGGGAGTTTACTGTTAGATTCTTTTTCTAGCGTAAATTTTATGTTAGGGTGTTGGGTATTGACGAAGTCCAAGAAAGAATCTGCATTAAAATCTTGTTTAAATAGGACAAACGTGTCATCAACATAACGTTTATAAAATAAAGGGAGGAAGGATAAGGGGCAGGTGTCCATTATGTGCTCTTCCAGAGAGTTCATAAAAATGTTGGCGAACGTAGGTCCCAAAGATTCTTTCTTGGACTTCGTCAATACCCAACACCCTAACATAAAATTTACGCAAGAAAAAGAATCTAACAGTAAACTCCCATTTTTGGACGTTCTTGTTTCCAAGAACTCTGTAGGATTCCACACGGGTATATACCGTAAAGGTACGTTTACGGGTTTGGGTATGAATTTTTATAGCTCGTGTTATTTCAATTTTAAATTAAACGCTGTTGCTACCCTCCTCCACAGGGCTTTTACTCTTATCATCTAATTGGCTGACCTTTCATGAAGAAATAACAACTCTTTCAAACTATTTCAGGAACAACTGTTTTCCATCAAGGCTGTTCTTCAGACAGTTAAATAGTATGTTGAATAAGAAGATGACGCCACCTCCTCTATATCACACTGTCCCTAAAATGAATTTGTACGCGACGTTCCCCTACATACAAGATGACACTTTCAGGAAGAAATTTTTTAACCCTCATTCAAAAAGAATTACCGGCCCTCAACCTGAAACTCATTCCGAAGAATCCTCGAACAGTTGGCTCTCTCTTCAAGTTCAAAGACAAGCTCAGTCCTTTGTTTACATCCAACGTTATATATAAGTACAAGTGCCCCAGATGTAGTCAGGGGATCTATGTCGGATGTACAAAGAGGCTGTTGCGAGTGTGCATTGATGCTCACAGAGGGGTCAGCTTCAGAACCGGGAGCAGATTGTCTAGCCCTGAACAATCCAATATTAAAAACCATTCAAAAATATGTAAAACCTATATAGACAATAAAGATTTTTCAATAGTAGGACAGGTACAAAAAGAACACGACTTAACAATACTGGAATCCATTATTATCAAATTGACCGTACCACCGTTAAACTCCCAAACGTCATCCTCACAATTGTTTATTGCCTGATGGTCTTGTTGAGCTGTTTTTCTCTGTCTGTATGTTTGTTATTGTTTTTTTTTCTCTCTTTCTCTCTCTTGTAACTCTTTTCGAGTACAGTAGTGTTTTTAACTTCCTTCTGGGTAAGTTGTCACCAGCCATTTGCTTGTTCTTTAAGTAAAAGTTTTAACTAACTTACATTCTGAATGTTTTAATTTAATTATATGTAATTCGGATTTTATTAGTTTATTGATTGCCATGTCCGCTTGTTTGCAGCCTAGAAAATGCAAACTATGTGGGAGTTGTGAAACGTCGGCATATATCTTAATAAAATGCATATGGATAGTGCCTTTCCCTGACCCGCCTTGGATTGTTCTTCGAGCTGTTGCTTCGGAAATTGGAGTTATAAATATATATATATATATATATATATATATATATATATATATATATATATATATATATATATATATACATATATATATATATATATATAAATATATATATATATATATATATATATATATATATATATATATATATATATATATATTGTTCAATTGTTTCATTCTTCCAAAAGATATTTAATATAATCTAAATAGAAGACCACAAAGATTCCATTAATATCGTTCTTCCTTGATGATGGGAATGAGGCCCACGTCAAGAAAATCAGTTATCAGTTATATCATGTGACAATTCCCTTACTTGACTGGGTGTATCGGAGCGTGACAGTGACCTTCTCCACTGAGCCATCAGTTCATCTGTGAAGTCTCGACATAATGAGCTTTGGCCTTCCAGCATAATTAGATTATTACCCAATCATTCTCTCCTCTCTCTCTCTCTCTCTCTCTCTCTCTCATTGTGTTTTATCTCTTGTTGTTCTTACATTTCTCTTTTCTGGTTTATCAATTTTGTTATCTATTTTTGTCCAAATAAGTGATCTCCTCTATCTGTATTTCCCTTTACCTTCTGTTAATTCTTTCTGATGAACATCATAATATTCTTTAGCAGCTTGAATCTCATATCAGTGGCCCCTTTGGTGGGCATGTCCCATATAAATAGGGTTCTCCCGTCTTCTGAATAATAATAATAATAATAATAATAATAATAATAATAATAATAATAATAATAATAATAACAGTTTTCAACGAATTAATCTTACACTGGGACTTTTCAGTACTTCTGATAATACGTTTTTCTGACTCAGCTGGTTTGTTGAGTAGAACTCCAATATTCATATTGGTCATAATTAGAGTATTTGCCAATAATTTTGACAAATATCCAAATTATGACTAATATGAATAATGGAATTCTACTCGACAATGTAGCTGAGTCAGATAAACGAATTATCAGATGAACTGAAAAGCCCCTGTGTAAATCAATTCGTTGAAAACTGCCATTATTTTCAACAAAATAATAATAATAATAATAATAATAATTTGTACATGTGGAACCTGATTTGTGGTGTGGGATTGATCCAATGAGACGCTAACAACTTAGGATAATCATTCCTAGGAAAGTGAGTACAAAAGTATCTGTCAAAAAGATCATATATATATATATACTACAATATATATATATATATATATACATATATATATATATATATATATATATATATATATATATATATATATATATATATATATAGCTAGATAGATAGATAGACAGACAAACATAAACCAAGTCCTTGTCAGCTTTACTCTCGTGTTTTCAAAGATTAAACTTTCATGAATATGGAAGTACATGATTATGCGTGCTGGACCCTTGGGTGGGTGCAGAGTTAAGAGACAGCGTCCGGATGTTTTAGAAGCCTCCTCTCAACCTCCTAAGAGCTACTCGACTCATTTTGTTGGAAAAGGTAAAAAAAAAAAAAACGGAGATAATTTGCACAAGCATCATTTAAGTTTATGGTTCTAGAGATTTTACTTGATTTTCCTAGTTTTTTTTTTATGGTCTCCTAATAGCATTTTGAGAATATATTTTTATACACCTTAGGTAACCTTTTTTGGACTGATAAGGCAGGGTGAAAATGAATATTATTTGGAGCATACTTTTAAAGATTTAGTTAACTTTTTGTTGATAAATAATAAGGGAGGGTGAAAGTGCAACTTTTTGTTTTGATATATAATAAGGAGGGTGAAAGTGCAAATCAATGTTATTCACGTTCTTTGAAAATCACGATAATTCATTCTTTTGAAAATCACAATAATAAACATAAGAAATATCTTCGCTTGCATTTTTGAAGAGGTTACATCAGTTGCATGGAATCCTCAGCTGGGAGGCTGCCCCACATTCCATCAGTGGGAGAAAATAGGAAACCCCCCCCCACCCCCCCCCTTTTTTTTTATATAAAATTAACCTCAAATAATGGCCAGACAATACCATTATATCAGTATGGCTGCCAGAGTTTGAGTCGTTCGATTACCAGTCATATTCATGAAACAGACAGGATTAAGCAATATATAGTTAGATATTTTTGTGTGGTAATTTAAATAAAATCGGTATAATGTCAGTGGAGCAGTGATTCTCCATAAAGTTTTATTGTTACAGTAAAAAAGGGTTCGATAAATCTTGTTAAACATTTGCAATGTGATGCATTGCGTAAAGTATATTAATTATTTTTTCTAAGGTAATTTTAAAGCAAAAATTTATTTTTTAAGAAGGCTTATGCCATGATTGTTATAATAGATTGGAAGTGATAAATTCAGATGAACCCAAATTCAGTGAGTTCTTACTTACTGAATTTGAATTAGTTTGAATTTACAAGCTACAAACCAATATACACATTAGGGCATAAACCTTCCTAAATAAAAACCATTGCTTTAGATGGCATTAAAAAAATTATAAATCATGTACATTACGTAATGCCAGCGATTGCAAATGTGATACGATATACTAAAATCTTTTTTTTACTTGCAATAAAACAGCTTATGGAGAATTGTTGTTCTATTGACGATAACACCACAGTTAATTTAAATCATTACGCCAAAAATATCTCACAAAAATATGGCTAAATCCTGTTCTGTTTCATGAATATGACTAGTAATGGAAAGAGTGAAACTCTGGCAGTCATACCCGGTATTATCCTCTGGCCATTTTTTCAGGTTATTTTTATAAAAAAAAAAATTTTTTAGGTTGACATTCTCACACCGGGGGGGTTGGGGGACCTGTGGAAGGAACAGCCTCCCTTCTGAGGAAGTCGTGCAACTGGAACTTCTTCAGAAGTTTAAGCGAAGATGCAATGCATTACTACCCTCATACATTTCTCCTTGCATTTTAATAATTTACTTTCATTTTTATCAATTTTTTTCATTTATTTCTCGACAAATTATTATAATTATTATTGTTCCAGTAGATGAACCCTGGAATAAGAAGCCCACCAAATGGGCCACTGACTTGAAAATCGAAGATTCCAAAGAAAAGTTGGTTTCAACCTCCCACAGCTAAAGAACCCCAAAACACGCAGCAGTAACTGTTCATGATACAGAGCCGGTGATTTTTCTCGCCCTGGGAAGATGCGAAACCCCCCGCGACATCTAAGTGCAAGCCCCACGACATGACCACTATACCAGCGGAAAGAATTAGTGGAAAAAAGATGAAATGCGAAAATGGCGGACGTCTTTTACTGTGAGAAGGGGAATCAGGACAAAGACGAATGCAATGAAATACAATGAAAGAAAGAATGAGGGCAGCCATCACTTGAAAGAACAAAAGGAATATTAAACATAGAATGAAAAGGCACAATCGTTCATTCCGTGAATCCCTTTGAACATAGAACCACTCACCATTAGCATGAGTGCTCTCTCTCTCTCTCTCTCTCTCTCTCTCTCCTCTCCTCTTCTCTCTCTCTCTCTCTCTCTCTCTATCGTTCACAATGCCTTTTGGATCCCAACCAACAACCGATTTAGTGTGGGGATTCTGCTAGTGGAAGAAGAAGAAGAAGAGGAAAAGGAATTAATTTTGTGGCTTAGGATTTATTTCGGGGATTCTGGGGATTTAAAGTGTTCCTTTTGTGGCGCCACAATTGTCAAAAGACTTTCCTATTCTGTGGAAAAATGTGAAAATTAATAATTAAGGGGAGGAGAAGAATGAATCTGAAAGAGAGAGAGAGAGAGAGAGAGAGAGAGAGAGAGAGAGAGAGAGAGAGAGAGAGGTTCTCTGAAGGTATCTCATAATGGAGGCTGAACAGATTCAAACAGAAACCAACATTTCAGGAAAATGCTCAATCCATCAGAGATATGCAAATGTTCGCTGTTCCATTATGGATTTGAATCCACGATGATTTCTAAAACAACAATATTGCGAATACTACACAAACGACATGAAATTGATGCAGATATGAATATTGCATGACAATGATGAACTTTGATTTCGTAACTATCGTCTCCTGCCTCTTCGGAATTCTGAGGTTTTGTTTCAGCTTCTCTGTTTCCTGTATGGGGTCCCCTGCTGTCACTCAGAGAGAGAGAGAGAGAGAGAGAGAGAGAGCATTAGTATTCTAATTACCCATAGAGTACGTTAATAAACCTCCAATAGGAAACTCACATCTTTGTTCAAGATAGAGAGAGAGAGAGAGAGAGAGAGAGAGAGAGAGAGAGAGAGACCATATTATTCTAATTACCCATAGAGTACGTTAATAAACCTCCAATAGGAAACTCACATCTTTGTTCAAGATAGAGAGAGAGAGAGGAGAGAGAGAGAGAGAGAGAGACATTAGTATTCTAATTACCTATAGAGTACGTTAATAAACTCCAATAGGAAATCACATCTCTGTTCAAGATTGAGAGAGAGAGAGAGAGAGAGAGAGAGAGAGAGAGAGAGAGAGATCGTGGAAGTACATAAATATTTGCTTAGCCACAGAGTATGGTGTGGAGTTGAGTATGAGGTGAGGGGTGATGTGCGGAGGTGTGGGAAGTGTGGGGTTGGATGTGGGGTGGTGTTTAGGGTGTGGAGGTGTGTGTGTGGGGTGTGGGTGGGATGGTGTGTGAAGGTGTGGGAGGTGTGAGTTGTAGGATTGTTTGTGGTGTTTGAGGCGTGGGTAGGGTGGGTGGGGGTGGGTGGGATTTGAAGTGGGAGGGGTGTGGGGGGGTGGGGTGGGGCCCCGGGGTGATGACAAGAATGAAATATGGGCGAAGGTTGACCCCCTTCGGAATTGCTCAGTTGATAATGAATTTAAATCTTCGGAGTCCTTTGAATTCTAGAAAAATGAAGAGGTTTTAGTTTCCCTCCCTGGAAAAGAAGGGGCGTGATGAGAAGGTATAAAATAATTACTAATTAATTCGATTCAAGTGCTTCCCAACCTCATACTTCATACCGGGGTGAAGGATTGAAGAAGGGTGATTGCAAGTATGATAACAGTCATTATTCTGTTCAAGATTATCTTTGAAGATAAGTTATTTCAAGCTCAAATATTTGCCGTCTCTTTTCAATATCGTCGTTCGTGTGATGGAAATGTCAATTTACTCACCAGTGACAAGAAACAGTATTTGGATATTTTGGATATTGCGGTCATTTTTTAGATATGAAATGAATTATCTCTCTCTCTCTCTCTCTCTCTCTCTCTCTCTCTCTCTCTCTCTCTCCTTTTAAAGCTCTGAACTGCCCCAGTTCATTCCTGAAAGACCTTAGTGAATGCCCATTCCGTATGGAATCTGCGTTCATAAAACTCCGTTACGCTTTTCCATCCAGCGTCATTTCCAGACCTCCACTGGACTAGAAACCGTTGGCGTTATTCGTGTAGATTCATCAAATAACGTTGTTAATCTTTTATTGTTGCTCTTTTTGCTGGAAACTTGATCCGCTTGTGTCTGGAAACTGGAAAGGTATTGCTGGAATTACTCCCTCGTGCTTCTTTGAGCTGTTGGGGAAATGGTTTACAGGATTGGAGGATTTGAATAAATGATTAAGTTGGAAGAGAACTTCTCCACCGAGAGGATGAGGATTTGCGGTTCATATCACAAGAATCGATGTATAAGACATCGATGGGCAGTAAGGCCATTATTTTGAACATGAAGGGCGTCTCACCTGATCTATTTCGTCATCAACCTGTTACGACTTCCTGGGATTCATGATATGTCATAGGGAGACGCTGGTATACGTGTAGGTATTTTTGTGTGTGTGTGCATACAGAGTATATCTGTGTGATGGCTTATGAGTGGTTTTATGCATCTCTTTCTGAATAGTTCTTAGTTACTGACAGTGATGAATATTAAGCAATAATATTTTGTTACTAACATTTCTAACACGAATGTTAAAAACAATGTTGATTTTATAAACAAATTGAATAGTTTAAATTTGAATTTTGATTTTAATATGGTTAGTTTTGATGTTGTCTCTTTATTTACAAAAGTGCCTGTAAATGACTTACTTGGATATTTGAAGGAGGAATTAGAACGTCATGACATTC
>NC_061095.1:50824536-50847036 GCF_015104395.2 Macrobrachium nipponense | reverse complement strand
ATGTTGACCATCTAATTCCTCAAGCTGAACCAAAGCTTCACTGTGTCTGCCAAGCAACAAGAGACACAATCCCAGTCTCAGCCTGTAGTCCACTTGGTCATCGGCCATATCCATTACTCTGAAGAAACATTCACAAGCTTCTTCCAGGCGTCCAAGCTTGTAAAGCATGTTTCCTTTCTCAATGACCTCTTCAACCAAAGCATTATTCTTATGCTTTTCAGTTGTTCCTCCTTTGGAAGCGACTGAACTCTGGCTTCCATGTTATGGACCCTTTGCAGACCTCGATTCTCCTGCGTCTCATGGCCGCGATTTTTCTCTAGATTACGATTTCTTGTCAGAACAGAGACAGGTTCTCGCTGTGAGACTCGCAGTCTCTCCTCAAGGTCTGTGGCGGCCTGGTTTAGTCTCTTTCTTTCGACTTCGTGGGCCTTTACCTTCTCCTCGAGGTATCCACAGTAGAAATCATTGTCTTTCAGCTTGTTTCTGCAGTTCTTTGTTTCGACTTTTTTCCTCGGTTTCTCCTGACATTCCTTCTCTTTTCCCTGCTAGTTGCTCGTTGGAGATTCTCTATCTCCTTTTCTTTCTGGATTAAAGACTCCTGCAACTCCTGAAGGAGCTTCTTCATTCAGGTTTTGTTTCATTTCTCCTCTTCAGCAGAGTCGCAGTCTTTACCTCGCTTTTCAAAATTGTGCTTTTCTTCCAGTAGCTGGTCGAGTAAGTCTTCATTCGTTTGCATTAGAACTGCTTCGTTGAAATTTACGTCTTCGATCTCATCACAAAGGAAAAGGTTCTCTTCCTGAGCCTCCATCCAGTCCTCCTTCAGGAAGGAGATCATTTCGGTGGCGTAGAAAAGGTCGTCGTCGGCGTCCATCCTGGCAGTTGCACCAGCATCTTGAGCAATCCGGAGAGCCTTCTGGCCTTCAATGCACTGATGTGCGCGGCCAAGAAGTCCTCCCAGAACAAGAGTTGCTGCGTTATTAACCAATAAATGATCCGAGGTTTCGAATTCCGTTAGTAAAAAGTAGTACCACTGATCCGGTATAGGGATCAGAGCCAATAAGTTTTTCCACAATCCTATTAACTGTACCAATAGCAAACATGGTTGCCTTTCTTTCCACCCGATCAAAAACGTTAGAATCGGAAAAAAAAAAAACGCCGCTAGAGCTCCGGGAATTACCCAGATCCTCATTTCGTCTTCACAACTTTGTTTTTCTTTTGCATCGGGAGATTCCTGGCGAAGCCTTCAGAAGGACTCGGGGTGACTGACTTCGACGGCTTCAGAAACCATGCAAATGGAGACGACTTTAAAAGTGAGTTAATAAATGTTGTCTCCGTCCGGAAAATATCTAAAAATTTAGCTGGAAACTTTGGCATTTCACTCACAGAGGATTATAACACTAAATAGATTTTAAAGAATTAAGAATTAAAGAAATAAAGGGCTTCTAAGCTCATTTGATAAGGGAAGCATAACATCCTTTAGTTCACTTGCACACACACACACACACACACACACACACACACACACACACACACACACACACACACACATATATATATATATATATATATATATATATATATATATATATATATATATATATATATATATATATATATAGTGTGTGTGTGTGTGTGTGTGTGTGTGTGTGTGTGTGTTGTGTGAATATAAAAGGCCCAAAAACCCCAAAAAGCACTATTCATGCTTTACAACCATATATTTTAGATACTTTCGTTTGTGTCTATTATCACTGGTAATACATTACCATGAGAGAGAGAGTGAGAGAGATATTAGGATGCAGTCTCATCGAATTATAAATTATTTTATTTTATTTATATAAATAAATGCAGTCGGCAATACCTTCCAAAAGGATTGATTGAATCTTGAGCTCATATCCTCCACCCAACTTCACCCCCACCTCCCCCCTTTGCCTATCCCCCACCCCCACCCTACCACCAACCCACACTTCCGCCAGGTCCACATAATCTCTCTCTCCCCCACATTTTGGAACAGTATCTTTTATCGGGACTCTCAAACGGCGTTTTAACAGCATCTAACTGCACTTTCAAACAGCGTTTTTAACAGCATCTTTTAAGAGCGCTTTCAAACAGTGTTTTAACAGTATCTTTTAACAGCACCTTCAAACAGCGTTTTTAACAGCATCTAACAGCACTTTCAATCAGCGTTTTTTTAACGCATCTTTTACAGCACCTTCAAACAGCGTTTTTAACAGCATCTTTTAAAAGCACCTTCAAACAAGGTTTTTAACATCATTTTTAACATCGCTTTCAAACAGCATTTTTAACAGCATATTTTAACAGCACCTTCAAACCGGCTTTTAACAGCATCTAACAGCATTTTGAAACAGCATTTTAACAGCACCTTCAAACAGCGTTTTTAACAGCACTTTCAAATGGCGTTTTAACAGCATATGTTAACAGCCCTTTCTAACAGCGTTTTCAACAGCATCTTTTAACAGCGCTTTCAAACAATGTTTTAACCGCATCTTATAACAGTGCTTTAAAACAGCGTTTTCAACAGCATCTTTTAACAACGCATTCAAACAGCGTTTTAACGACAACTTTTAACAGCACTTTCCAACAGCTTTTAAACAGCATATTTTAACATCGCTTTGAAACTGTTTTAACAGCATTTTTTAACATATTTTCATAGCCCTTTCCAACAGGGTTTTCAACAGCATCTTTTAACAGCATTCAACAGCGCTTTCAAAGCAGTTTTAACAGCATCTTTTAACAGTGCTGTCAAACATCGTTTCTTTTAGCAGCATCTAGCAGCACTTTCAATAGCGTTATTAACAGCATCTGTCAAAATTGCATTACCACAACATCATCTTTAAACAGCATTTTCAACAGCATCTTTCCACAAACGTTTAACAGCATTTCTAACAGCAGATGCGCCATGCCCATTTATTGTTGGGGTCGACTGGTAGGCGGTATTAAAGTACTACAGAATACAGCATCAAGAATATATTACTCTGGATTTGTGAGAAGAAGAAGAAGAAGACGAAGAAGAAGAAGAAGAGGAATATTCCATATTCCCGGGGGGAGGAACAAAGGGTCTGGGAGAGAGAGCCCAAAGAAGCCCGAGGGAGTAATTCCAGCAATACCTTTCCAGTTTCCAGACAAAAGCGGATCAAGTTCCAGCGAAAAGAGTAACAATGTTAGTTGATGGAACTACACGAATAACGCCAACGGTTTCCAGTCCAGGAGATGTGCTGGAAGTGACGCTGGATGGAAGTCCGGGTATTCCAACATAGAGTTTTACAAAGGTGGATTCCGTACGGAATGGGAATGCAAATAGAGGCAAAGAACGTTCAAGAATAAACTGGTGCAGTTTAGAGTTTTAAATGGATTGAGAGAGAGAGAGAGAGAGAGAGAGAGAGAGAGAGAGAGAGAGTTTATTTGATATCTAAACAATGACATTACTATCCAGGGATGTCTCCAAGTATTGTTTCTCGACATTGCTGATTAAAAAGATATTTTCATCGCACGAATCTTGTTGGAAATGAAACCGCAAATATTTAAGCTTTCAATAACTTGCTTTCGAAGATCAATTTAAATAGAATAATGACTGTTATACTTGCGATCACCCTGCATCAATCTTTCATGCCAGCATGAAATATGAGGTTGGGAAGCACTTGATTCGAATTTAATAGTCATTCTATTATATAGAGGCAGCCATTTCATTCTTTCCGGGGAGTGAAACTGAAACCTCGTTAATTCTGAACTCAAGAGACCAAAGACACAATTCTAAATTCATTATTAATTTATCAACTTTAAAAGGGGTTGAATTTCCAGCTTATATCCAATCCTGACATCCCCCAACACACCCCACCCCACACCATACACACCCCCTCCACCTTACACACCAGCCGACTCCACACCCGAGCCCGGGAGTGTACCGGGACCGAGCATGAACCGTCTATGAATGTCTTTCCCAGAAGATGTCTAAAGCTTCCGTAAGAAGAAGAAGAAGAGGAAGAAGAAGAAGAAGAAGAAGAAGAAGAAGAGGACAAATGAGGGGAAATAAATCATGATTGAATTGACAGAGGATATTTCTTTGGTCTTCGACAGACGATCTCTCTCTCTCTCTCTCTCTCTATCTCTTCTCTCCATTTCCTTTCCCTGACATAATGTAGATATTGTGTTCCCATAAGTTGTAAAAAAAAAAAAAACGGAATATATGTGGTAGGGATATTCTCTCTCTCTCTCTCTCTCTCTCTCTCTCTCTCTCTCTCTCTGTTCCTGTATATCTCTTTCTCTCTCATCGTAATGAAACGTTTAAGATACCTCTATTCAGGGGTGGCCAAGAAAGCATAGTTATATATCTCTCTCTCTCTCTCTCTCTCTCTCTCAAAGTTTTAAGATAACTTTTTCTCTATTGCCATTTGAGGAGGGGGGGGGGGGGCGGTGAATGGGCGGCCGCTTGGTGTGGTGCCCATAATGCAGAGGATAACTCTCAATAAGACCCCTTGCAGTCTCCCCTCATAGAGACCAGCCATTTTTTCCACCGTTCACCTGGGAGTTGAGAACCGCCTCCTTGCCACCTTCAGAGAATAACCGATCTCGTTTCCCTCGTAAGACCCGCAAGATCGTTCCTGGGTACAACAGATGCTGAGCTCGGATCTTTGCTCTATAAAAGCCGCTGATCGAGCATAATATGGCCGTTTTTGCGCCACTTGAGGCGTAGAAGGAAGTAAAGAGGAAGGAATAAAAGGGTATAAATGGGGAAATGATGGAACGACAAAGGTTCTTAGTCTGGCACAGATTTGTTTTATTTTTATGAATGTGGGTTTTGGGATGGGTGATAAGAGTGCCTCTCTCTCTCTCTCTCTCTCTCTCTCTGTCTCTCTCTCTCTCTCTCTCTCTCTCTGTTTACCTTTTAAATCATGATAAGCACGACCAACTGTTAAATATACGAGATAAATCATTTTTCCTCTGCACAAAGGAGAACCTCTTATCTTGAAAACACGAAAAGTCGACTCCATCTAAAGGAAATATAAATAGAAATCCTTTAAAGAGGCTAAATATTTTCCCTTCTGTGCAGAACATCTCTCGGGGCAACTAACAGCTTCTGTCTGTCGTGAGTGGTTGATATCACATTCCAAATCCTCTCGAGGGCAGGAGGAAAAGGGAGAGCGATTACTGCTGGAGGCCGCTACGGGAGAACAGAAGTTCTTTGTTGCTCTCAATTTTTCCTTTCTGTTTCGTCGTTGATTAAATTTTTGGGCAGACTAGACACAAGACAGCTGTGAGTCTCTCTCTCTCTCATACATATATATGTGCGTATGCATGTATTTATGTATGTATATAAAGTACGTATGTGCATAATGCAAGATGAACTTGGTACGTGTTTGTGCTTTTTTGTTTCGTTTGTGACGCATGTTTTTGTTTGTGCTGAAGAATTATTATATGTGTGTTTCCAAACATTTCTTTACTCCTAACCTTTAACAAATACTTTAAACACTTCAGTATAATCACTCTTCACTCCTTACGCCGGAAGTGGCCCTCAGCCTAGTTTCATGGATCAAATCCTCCCATCAATAAACTCTCAAAGTAAAAGGAGTTTTGAAATTGTTTTTCATTGATCAATTTCCGCGGATTCTTCGGCTGGATTTGTGTTCAACCTCCATAAAAGCTGTAATTAATTTCCATTGTAATTTCCATCGTTATTTTTCCGAGTAATCACCGTTGATGGCCCCATTTGTACATAAAGCGATGTAATTTCTCTTTTTTTTAATTGTTTCAGTAATGAACTGGAATCACCTAATGGCTGGACATTGATTGATCTGCTCTGGAATTCCAGAGTTGAAATATTTCAATTGTTTGTGTTTTCCCTTCACTTCATAACTTTGGTTTAGTCAATTGCTCTTTTGATGCTTTCAGTAGGATTTCATGGATCACATCTGTCTAGGGCATGATTGTTTGTTTACACGCCCACACACACACATACACAAGACACATATGTATGTGTGGTGTTTGTGCGCATTATATTTCCCATTTAATTACCGCCGGAAGTAGGACGATCAATTTTGTCAGTGAATGTGAGTGAGATAAGGTATTATGCACACACACACACACACACACACACACACACACACAGAGAGAGAGAGAAGAGAGAAGAGAGAGAGAGAAGATGAGAGAGAGAGAGAGAGAAGCTATTCCTTCCCCAGAAGAGGCCCTTGAGAAGAAGGTTCTGATGAGTCATAACCTCTCCTGATGATCGTTCCTTATTTGCGGAATCTCCCTTTCAGGAGAGGAACTTCCCTTAGGACCCTGGGTTTGTGTCTTCCCTTTAATTGGTCTTCGTTTCAACAAGGGAGACTGACTGTCTGGCTCATATCAGGCAAAGGACTTGATAAACTGTCAATGTATCGAGGTTCCTTCAGATTGAAGAACACAAGGAAAAATTTCCTGGTATAATCGAATTAAATCGACAGTAATAATAATAATGATAATTTTATCGTCTATGCAGCATGTTTGTGTAACTTACCAATGAGTCTTGATACGAATTGTATATCACTCGTGAAAATAAGATAGAAATTCTGAAAAAAGGTATCAAAAACAGCAGAAATTATTTCCATTTTCCGACAGACGAATCCTGTGAAATGGTCTTCCTGTATCGGGTTTCTCATATTATGTTATTTATCGACGTCTTTGAACCGAAGGAGAAAACGAACTTCTTAGGAACCGAAAACTTTCTTTATAGAAAGTTTAGTCACTTTTTCCCGAGGATGGGACTAGCAATGGCCACTAACTTTCTTCCGAAAGCTTTCTAGAACCCAAATAGAAAGTAGATAGAGAGACAGACAGACAGAGACATACGGACGAAGTGGGGAGGGAGAGATGGACAAAGAGGAAGAGAGAGCTATAGCAAGAGAGAGAGAGAGAGAGAAGAGGAGAGAGAGAGAGAGAGAGAGAGAGCAGACCTAGAACAACAAATAGTCGACTGCAAGCATATATGCAAAAAGTTACATTGTAACCGTCACGCTATTCACAGTTTGCCCAGTATGTTTTGGAAGGCGTGTGAGTCTTCTTCTTCTCTTCTTCTTCCTACGAAATGAATTCATAACCCACGGAATGCGTCTCAATGGATTAAGATAACAAATCCCCATCCATTCACTGGCGTTGGGAATTATGCTTTCTCTCATTCATTAATTCACTATCCTCATGCGTGTATAACAACCTCCAGGCTTCTCAAAAAGTCCTTCGGGATGTTGCTGCTACCTACTCACCCTATTTCTTAAGCCCAGCAGACTCTAAAACCCATTTTCGCCTGTCTCTGTTCTCATATTTTCCCAAAGCCATTAACCTTAATACCTCCGCGGGCGATATTTATTGCTGGAATATAATTGATAAAGTTTATTAATATAAATCTCTGTCCTGTTCACATGCGTCTAGTTTTCTTCCAGTCTCATATTTCTGGTCGGTGGAACTTCTCTCTCGCTCTAACATCTACGTTTTCTGATAAATCGTGTTGTTTTGTTTTAATATATTTTCGCGCCTGTTCCCGTTCCGTCCGATTGTTCACATCTGTTCCACTTGAGTAATTGACGCAAAGAGATTGTTGGTCCCACACGATGAAACAAACGATCGGATGACAATCGTGTAACGTCATTACTTAACATCAACTGTTCATTTCCGAAGTCTCGTTGATGTATGATGCTGTCATTCCTGGTCAGATTAAAATACGAAGGTTTTTATAAAGTAATGAGTTTTTATTTACATATATTTTCATATTTATTTTTTCTTTGCAATGAAATGAAATCTCTTCTCTCTGTATTTCCTTTTACCTCCTCTTTACTTCTCTTACCCCAAATGAACGCCATAATATTCTTTGGAAGCTTAAACTTCAAGTCAGTGGCCTCTGTGGTGGGCTTGTTCCATATATAATAATAATAATAATAATAATAATAATAATAATAATAATAATAATAATAATAATAATAATAATAACTTGATTTTCAAAAACTTTCTGTGGATTTGCCAACAGCTAGTCATTTTTTATTTTTAACCGACGTTTTCCCAAACCCTGAACTAATGTTTTTTTTTTTTTTTTTTAATAAGTACCACATAGCCAAAAAGTGAATGTTAAGTGGGTTAACTTATAACATCTTTTTCATGAATACAATCCATTTGTTTGATTTTCACTAAAAGCAAAACTTTTTCTAAGTGAATTAAGACCTTTTCATATATTTTCGAAAATATGAACATTTTACTAAGAGTTCATCGTTCATTTGCATACACACACACACACACACACACACACACACACACACACACACACACACACACATATATATATATATATATATATATATATATATATATATATATATATATATATATTTAAGTCGTTTATGAATAAAATCTGATAGTTCATGCTAAGAATAGTTATTTTAGGTTGCAGGGACAGTGACATTTAACTAAAAAATGAAAATAATAATTACTTGATAATGTAATTCCAGATTATTTACACGCAAGGTCTGATGGTCCATTTTATATTTATTTATTTTTTTTTTGAGTTAAATGAAAATACTTCATGTTAAGAATGCTTACGTAATTTGCAAGGTTATTGACATTAACTGAAATCTAACTACTGTTTACTTGTGCAAATATATCCAAGTTATTTATACACAAGTTCTAATGGTCAATGTTAATTTTTTTTATTAAAATTCATACTCCATGTTAAGAATACTTATTTAGGTTTTAGGGTATATGACATAGCTAAAATACAACCAACGTTGATTTTGTGCACATATATTTAAGTCATCTATACACAAAGTCTGAAGGCGAATGAGTTTTGTTTTTTTTTTTAGTATTAAAATGAAAAGCAGAGGAAAATGGTTATTAATACCAATACAAAATCATTTAAGCTAATTTTTCTCTGCTGATATCTGTGCAAATTTTCCCCTTTGAACGCGCGAGAATCACCAAAGATTCCGTTGCCGATGCAGGCAGGCATGAAAAACAGTTCCTTTATAGTGCTCTCTTACTGGGGATATCCGCTCCTGCCCCCTACCCTCCCTCCCCCCCAGAAAAAAAAATGAAGGCTTAACCATCCATCAATGCCCAGAAAGAAATGAAAGGCTCCTCATCATTGACGTATATATATAATATTTCGGGTGACAAACAGACCTGTCGTTACAGCAAATCATTCTCTAATGCCTGAGGTTTACGGAGAATTGACGGCCTTGCCAAAACACGCGATCGACCCTCCTGTCGGTAATGGTAGAGGCGACGCCAAAAGTGGCACAGGTAACACAAGACGAGAGAGGAGAGAGAGAGAGAGAGAGAGAGAGAGAGAGCGTGTGTGCTTTGAGTGAGTGTAATTTGCATTGGCAATTTTCTGTTCGTGTTGCGTGAGCTGTTCTTATTTGCGTTCCTGGGCTGAGAAGAAGAAGAAGAAGAAGAAGAAGAATGGAAGGCCTTTGCTTTGATTGCTTTATGTTGAAATCCTCTTGTTTTAGCTTATTTATTTATGTTTTCTTATTTATTTATTAAATTTGGTATTTATTCATTTTTATTCATCAATTTATTAAATATATTTACTTATTCATCAATTTATTAAAATTATTTATTTATTTGCTCATCAATTTATGAAATTTATTTACTTATTCATCAATTTATTAAGCTTATTTATTTATTTATTTGTTCATCAAGTTATTAAATTTATGTTTATTTTTAGTCATGTTCATGAAATTTGACTGTTTATTTGCCTATTTATTCATCAGTGTATTTAAATTATCTAATTATATTTACTTACTTAATATCTATTTATCAATTTCTTGAATGCATTTATTATATATTTATCTATTAGATTATCTGTTTATCTATTTATCTATTTTTATACTTATTCACTAGTTTATCTATTTGTTTATTTATCATTTTATTACTTGTAAATCGGGGGAGAGAGTAAACCAAGCAGATTGACCTCTCCTTGACACGAAGGCTCCACTATCGAGAGAAAATTTTTTCGAAAATTTTTCGTCTCCCGTTAAAAGAAAAAATAAGATCAACTAATCGAACCTTATCTCCAAACAAGAGACGAATACAATATACTGACTCTATCATAAACATGGCTGTTCTGAGCTTCCAGCCACACGATCATGTTAAGAGGCAATGTTATTTTTGGTAAACTCATTCAAGAAAGTTAACTCCAAAACAGTTAGGGAATATTCCTATTTAACTCAATCCCCCTCCCCCCCCCCTCTCTCTCTCTCTCTCTCTCTCTTCTCTCTCACTCTCTCTCTCTCTCTGTGTGTGTGTGTGTGTGTGTGTATGTGTGAACCAGGTCACACATTATCTAGCTGCCATGCAACATTGCAATATTTCAGATAATTTGGGACACTGCATTTTTATGCGGACAAGTTGTTTCCTTGCTGTGATTCTCTCTCTCTCTCTCTCTCTCTCTCTCTCTCTCTCTCTCTCTCTCTCTCATAATAACTGATGACAATGATCAAAATCCTATATATATATATATTTTTGAAACAAATGTTTATTTTGACACATATTTTGAGACCGCCCAATGGATAACTTTCTCTCTCTCCAATTTCGATAAAGTCTCTTCAGGAAGAATTATTGATATATTAAACAAAAACGGAGACCATTACCAAAGGTCGAGGCTGGAAAATGGCAGTATCGTGATATCAGGACGTCAATCTATTGAATGGATGGCACTGGACATAAAGTGAACTGTAGAGCTATTTCTAGATGCGATATTGCCGTGGCGGTAGCTCAAGTTGCTGCAATATAAAGAAAAAAGCATGTAATAAATTTAATGTAATTATTATTATGAATTTAGCTACTGTGCCCCAACATAATTGCAAAATGAACACTACAATTTCGTGTCTGTACTTTAGAAGACTTAGGTCGGTCATTTGCAATGCATGACTACCCTATAACAATTCACTTTGCATTCTAATCCTTTATCTATATGGTTTTCATGGACCTATTTATTAACTTATCTTTTTTTTATTTCCTAAAAAACTGATCTTTTCTTTCTGCATTATATATATAAGTGCGTGTGTGTGTGTTTTGGTACATTTGTTGCTTTACGTCCAAGTATTTATACAGACATGGCATCATCCCAAAAGATAAACACAGCTGTACAGTAAATAAGTATTCTAAATTTATGTAGTTTATCTATGTGAAATTCGTTTTCAAATATAATAAAATTTATTAGTAAATTACTTTGAAAAACTTTATTCAACACATTAACAAAAATTGAAACGACCATTTATATAGTCACATGCACGCACCATCGTCAAAGATGCATTTTTAATTTAAGAAACCTAGAAAATCCATCATGTCATCCACATAATTTCACTCAAATCCACAAGGTAAATCCAGGATCTTTCATCCAAATCTGAGTTAATCTCGAAATCTACAATCTGTAATTATAAAATAGCTTCAAAAATATCTATGAAATTCATTATCACTGGAACTTTTACATCCTGTGCCAAACTCAACTGTCAACAGAATTCCGTCCAAATTCGAAAGTAAATTGAAAAGCAACAGACACAGAGATGGACAGAGAAATCAACGTTAATTATTATCGAACAAAACAGAACGTCTGCCATCTTCGCTGGTTTACGTCAGAGCTGAAGAATATTGAATGAATTTCGCCTCCTCTTGTGAGGGTCGGACAGCATTGAAATTGATCAATTATAACAGATTTTATTTAATGGAAAACAACTAACGATTTCTGGATGAGATTTGAGCATCGGGGGGGGGTCGGTCTTTGTCTTAGTGGACATTTTGTTGCCAATAAATTCTGTTAAAACTTTAATTTCGGTTCTCGTTTTGTCCAAGACAAAGACGTTCAGTCGTGTTGTATACATAAGCATCTCTCTCTCTCTCTCTCTCTCTCTCTCTCTCTCTCTCTCGGTCTATTTCTCACAAAAACTAAAGGTAGCGTACTACCATTTCGCTCTGGGAGAACAGGAGTAGTTATTTAAGGTGGAGTAAACACTAATATGGTAAAACTAATATTATTATTTTGTTTTCCGTTTAGGCTCAAAATAAAAATATAAACTGACTGAAAGGGGAAAGTCAGTGGTGGTATATATTTCCGAATAACTCTTAGTTATTCTAAAGATACATTCATTACGGCCGTTGTACAAACATAGGAGTTGATTTCTTAGTTACATTAACTTGTTAGAAATCGAATATAATCTTTTTTTCAGAAACTTCAATGATTTTACAGGCTGGATGTCAGACTCATTTGCATGGTAGATGTCTCGTCATTTATCACGCAAGAATACTTAATAACCCAGACATAATTAGGCTTAATTCTTGTGTAGACAAGCGCTGGAAATAAAACTGCTGCCTAAACTCTAAACTCTCTCTCTCTCTCTCTCTCTCCTCTCTCATGCATTCATGGCGCCCACGAAAGACAGATGTTTTCCAAAACAAACAAGATCACTCAAGTGACTAGAAATTTGATGAGAGAATTGCAAAGCTTCTCCACCAAGTCCTGGAACAAGCGCTTCCATCTTTCTATTTTAGCCCTGTCATTTCCTGTTTTTAGCTGGTCAGCTGGTATAGTTTTTTAGTGTCCGTGGAATGCCCCTCAGATGTGGCGTGTTCGTGTCCTCCCCCCCAGGGCGGTGAAAAAATTACTGGCTCTGAAAAATGATCAGTTACTACCGCAGTTGTTGGGGGTCTTGAGCGGTGGGAGGTTGGAACCAACTTTCTTTGGAAGCTTCAGTTTTCAAGTCAGTGGCCCCTTTGGGAGGATTCTTTGTTCCATGTGATCTGGTTTCGTCTACTGAAATAATAATAATAATAATAATATATAATAATATAAACAGCTGTCATATCTTGTTTTTTTATTGTTGTCATATACCATTGTCATATCCTGTTTACGCATATTCTAATGAGCGTCTCCCTTCTATAGGTAAAGAGGGGCGAGAGAGAATAAACAGAATTTAAGGTTTAATAAAGGAAGGTGAAAAGTAGAGAGGAGGAGGAGATCCAAAATTCACTTATTCATACGCTTTGTAACTCAAATATTATTGGATTCCTGTCACCACATTTCACCTTTTAGTCTGGTGGCAGAGGGGTGTAGGTGTGTTTTGGCGTACATACAATGTTTTTATTGTGATTCTGGTAAAACAAACCATACAGAACCCAAATCGTGTGATGCCACTCTGTCATCCTTGAGCACTTTTTTTTACTGCCAAAATTCAAAATGGCCGAAACCGAGATCACCGAAATTCGATTTTCGCCTATACCTACGCCAAAAAAATGGACATAGAGACTGATTTTGGTGTCTAAAACATATGTTTTAAGGGTCTGGGAATCCATTAGAAACACACAAATAAACTCTATTTGCCTTCTGTGAATATAGATTTTCACATTTCGACGATAAAAGTGCTCAAAGTGTGATGCCAGTGATGGCTGCATAGGGTTTAGACTTTAGACAAATATGGGTTTAGCAAAATGTTTTAATTCACACTTATATCCCACAGTTAAGCTGAAAACATATATATTCACACGGTACAGTTATCGTGATTAACAGTCATTGGGATGAAAGAAACAAACAGCAGTCAAGAAACGGAAACAGTCAGTGAAATAACCAAGCAGAGATCCGTTGTATGCAAGACGGAAATTATATGCTAATTTGCCAACATAAACCACGCAAATCTTGTGACAATCCCAAAATGTCATCATTAGTCTTCATCCGAATCCTCATTTGCCAGGATAGATGATTTAGTTAATCGTTGCCCGCAGTCTTCTCACCGTGACATCCACAGAAAACGAACACGAGAGTCTCGCTGCAGAACACCTGCACTTGGCTGTTGTGCAAGGCGGCACTGAACGGCAGCCACATCTGATCATTGTGAGTACCTCATCCGGGGCGCTTGTCACATTCGGAGGTAAGTGTGTATTGGTAAAAATGTGTTTGATGTCTGGTCTGTTGTCCACCCGTGTGTGTGTTGAAATGCTGGAGGGTCAAATTCAAGCGCTGTACGCCACACTGCGGCTTGAAAATGGCTCTGTGGACGTGTTCAGTGAACGTCTCAGTTGTTGGTGGAAGGCTCTTAAGCTGTGGTGCTGCCGTGAGTTTTTTTGTTTCCCATCTTTTGTGACCAAAATGTCGAAACGAACTGCTGTCATGTTGTCTCTCTCCTTTGATCCATAACAGGCAGCAAGGAATGATGTCGCTTCTGATATGACGTCCGAGAAATCAGAATCAAGGTGACCGAGGCTCTTCAGCTGGTAGCCCCACCCATCATCAAGCATTTTTACGACCGTGCCTTTGCCTATGCCCCACAGGTAAGAAACAGTATATCACACCTGAGACGACATGTGCAGCCAAGATCTCGGAGACAAAGTCAGCACACTTCTGGACTGTTGCCTTGATATCTACTGATGTTTCGCTATGACAGGTTCCTAACATCACTAGATCACAGGTGAGAGATTCGGACTTGAAGAAATGGAGCAGCAAAACAAACACGTCAGTGTAGTCTGAGATGACTCGGATGCTTGAAGCTCCTGTTAGGGCTACGTGAACCAACCATTTGCTGGACAATCACAAACATCTGCTTCCTCGTGAGTGGTACGAAGGTCATGTCCGCAGTGTCACCTTCCCGTTGGACACCTCAATGAGTTGGGTCTTGTCTAGTTACGACCAGACGGTTAGTGGCTAGCACTTCTGCAAACTCTTGATGTAGGTACAGATTAGCTTGATAAGTTGCATTTTGTTGTTCTCCGTGACATTGAGGACGACCTTTTGAGCGGGGAGAGGTGTATGCAGGTCCAATTTGTGTCGACGGCTTGCCTCCTTGCCGGCACGTGCGGTGCGTGTTGCGTTCTTTATACTTTTCTCATAGTATCTGTCGAACACCAAGTATGTATTGCATGACTTCAACCTTTCATTCACGTAGCCAAGCAGGTTCAAGATGAAGTCCTCCACTGTTTCCCTTGGTTGGCCACCGAATAACCCATAACACTGCACAACCGTCAATTATGAATGCATCTGGACTGGATGACAATCGATCGGATACCTCTACTTGGAGTTTCTTCTTCAGGATTGACTTTTGTCTTCGTGATGCGCATGTCACCGTTTTCCTCAAACATAGATGGAGGTGTTGCAGCTAGCTCAAACTTCATGACAATCTTTGAGATTGACGTCCCTCACATGCTGAAGTCCCAGTACTCCTCTACTCTCTAGTAATACCAAAAAAAAAAAAAAAGGATTTGGTCATACACATCCTCTTGTCCGACTTTTACATGCTTGCGGGGGGGCTGGCTGACATGGTGACAACTTTTTTTTTTTTGCTGAGAGGTTTATGAAAGCTACTTGGCCAATGATCTTCATAATCTTTCATCTGTTGAAGCCCGATCTTTGCAGCAGTATCAGCATTCACAGCAGCTGGAGCAAGCTTCCCTGGTAACGATATTGACAAGCTGGTCTGGGTGATTCATCTGGATTCAGAGGATCAATGCACGTGATCAATCTCTCACGAAGCTTCTCTCTGTCAGTAGCATCTGTTTTCTTTCGGGCTGGCATCTCTTCCTTGTGCACTGTAACTGGTACCTGATGATTCTCATTTCCCATCTCTGAGACATCTTGTACAATGTGGCTGCAAACATGGAGACTGAGTGCCCATCTCTTTTAGAGTTGAAGGTTTCCAAGGTGATGCCGATGATACCACCTGGACTGTGGCCGTAACGCATAAAGGTCGACTCGATGAACAGTCCGTCCAAATAGCATTCCATAAGCCAGGCTGGTGTCTCGTCACGTGCTTGCCTTGGAGGAAATCTGGAGTACTGGACTGGACAGTTTTTTCCATCGAGCGCAGGTAATACAAGCAATACCTAGAAAGGAAAATACATCAACTTGCTGCATATTAACATCAATATTTTTATGAATGATATAATATATTGATGAGATTTTTATCATATTAAAACTATGTGTTTGTTCATATTGTGAATTTTTATTAGTATGATAGCATGATTTTGACAAATGATAATGTTCAATTTTTATATGTATCCTGACTTTGTTGTTGACTGTATATGTGTATGAATGTGCTTGTTCTGAAAATTTTAATGTAGGAGTGACTGTATTGTGCGGTAAAACAAATCATCAGAGGGGAGATAGAGTTTATTTGTGTGTTCTAATGGATTCCCAGACCCTTAAAACATATGTTTAGACACCAAAATCAGATCTCTATGTCCATTTTTGGCGAAGGTATAGGCGAAATCGAATTTCGGTGATCTCGGCTTCGGCCATTTTGAATTTTGGCAGTAAAAAAAAATTAAAAATTGCTCAAGGATGACAGAGTGGCATCACGCGGATTTGGGTTCTGTAGGTGTTTGTTACCAGAATCACCAATAAAAACATTGTATGTACACCAAAACACACCCAGGCAAAAAATCCTCATTCTGCCACCAGACTATTTTGAATGACTCTTCCTTAGAATTACCAAACCATATACAACAGACAGCTTCTCTCTATCTCTCTCTCTCTCTCCTCTCTCTCTCTCTCTCTCTCTCTCTTTCACACACACGCACACACACACACACAAACACACACAAACCACGTACAATTGACCTTTTTTAGACTGAGAAAGAATCTTCATGATTTGACGTCAAAAGATGAAGTATTTTTTGAAAACCATTTTTTGCTCAGTTTATTTTCCAAACCTTTGCAAACGTTTTTTATCTGCAAATAGTTTTAAGCTGATAAATTTTGCCCTGACTAAAAAAACTAAAAAAAAAGAAAAAAAGGAGAAAAGATTTTGTTTATGCCGAAACAAAATCAAAATAAAATATTTAGCTACGAATCTTTGAACATGGGCCAAAATGGTTATTTTTATGCGGAGGAAAAATGTTTTTTATAAAAATTGTGAGAAAAACGTTATTAAAATCCCCACAAGGACCTATTGTTCATTTTCGTGAACATCGGGAGATGATGAAGGTTGCTTCGTGGCTGTGAATTCAACCATGAGTTATCCACGCACGTATTTCAGGACTACACACACACACACACACACACACACACAAACATACACACACACACACACACACACACACACACACACACATATATATATATATATATATATATATATATATATATATATATATATATATATATATATATATATATATATATATATATATATATATATATATATAAACTGGTTATCAAAATATAAATGAGACACGAACGTTAATTCATAGCTATATGATTTATAGTTAACATTGTTATACTATTTCTTCTAAGGTTGCTTAATACTGGTTTCAAGTGATCTTAAAGTAATTTCGAAGAAGCTAATATCGTTGTGAAAGGAAAAGCAGAATAAAGTGCAAATACGAAAATTATCCAATAAGGTAAACACAACGGCTTCGAATCTTTTGTCGAGAGCCTTCGATAATACGTTTTCCTCCCCGGCTAACAAAGTTGAGGTATCTGGTTTATTCCCTTAAGTGAATTGTTGCTATATTATCTTGAGAATGGAATTTCATGAAGCAGTGATTGCCTATCAAACCATGTTCATATTTGATCAAAAATGTCTTTTGAAAGTTGTATCTGACTCATTGATAATATTTGTTTCTCAATTTATTTCATACAAACCTGTGTATCATATATCAGTTCTGGAAAAGATTATGACATCCATTACAGGCTTCACAACACATATTGAAATACCTGTAATTACAGAACGTAACTGAATACCTTATGTGTGGTGTTGTCCCATATATATATATAATTAATATATATATATATATATATATATATATATATATATATATATCTATATATATATTATATTATTTTATATTATATATATATATATATATATATATATATATACTATATATATATATATAAAATGTGTAAACAATAGAAGTCTCATCAAACGCCCCACAATTTTTTCCCCGAAAATGAAATTGCAATTGTGGACCATAAAAGCTTATTGATCAGAATTTTTCCAAAGTTTATTTACTGCGGTGATAAAATTAAGTCCGTCGTAATGATATAAAGGTTAAAAAAAAAATTAAAATAAAAAACGCTTAATCGATTTTAATTCGATAGTTAAATTTTATTTTCCCTTCATCAGGGGATTTTTGGGGCACAAAGTAAGTCAGTGGGAACATTTTCTGATGTATGATACACTGAAATGGCTTCAGTGGGGCTACAGAACAATGGAGTCAATATAATAATGAAGTGAATGTAATATGCATGTCACATCTAAAAAGTGGTCTGTTCACATTCTCAGTCCTGTTTTCTTCTGGCCTGGGCATCGGAAGGGTATGATAATGGAAAGAAATCTCTCCTGTCCCAATTATCGTGTTCTCTCGCCAGAAGTAATTCAGTTCATCCCACAGATAATACTCCATTCATAGGATGATTTGACCAAGAATAACGACTCCCCAGAGGTCAAAATGGCTGACCCAATCATTCCCTTTCACGTCGATAACCAAACAGACTAACCAGTTGCCTCTCTTCTACGTTCTTGTCTGTCCTGTTCCTGCACACACACACTCACTGCCCTTTCATCTTCGTCTCGTCACGCCCTCAGAGGCAATGGGGGTAGAAACTGAAGTTTAGTTTTGTTACGTTTATGATAATTTATACATGATCCACGTATATGTGTGGGTGTGTGTGTGCGTGCGTGTGTGTGTGTTTTCTTCACTGGTCATGTAATACTATTATAACTAAACTTATGTTTACATGAATCTAAGCTCAAATATATTTGCATGCGAGCCTGTTATTTTCCCACCAATAAGTTATTGAGAACAGGTAACGTTTCGTATCCACCAAAACAATCTGTGAGGTCTGTTTTTATTGGTAGATAAATACAGCCTTTCTGTGGGATTGCCAATAAAATTCTCTTTCGGCTGACGCAATCCATCATGCCGCCGGAATAGCTGGCTATGTTAAAGTTTATGAAACAGCGCAGCTCGTGCGTGAAGTTCCCTCGTATTCGAAGCCTTCGTCTGAGCCGCTTCTCCGCTTTCAATGATTTTGTTATCGACTGTCGAAAATAAATGGGCATATAGCGAATGTGTGTGTGTGTGTGTGTGTGTGTGTGTGTGTGTGTATACAGTATAAACAAACCAACCGTATCCATGAAAATGACGAAGAATTTGGCATTGAGCTGCAACAGCATTCATCGTAAAAAGTGGGCAGGATTTCACACGACCAACGTCGGGAAGTTCATTATCCGAAGGTTACGAGTGACGTCCTTTTCAACCTTTCGTGAAATTGTTGGTTTGTTTTGAGAAGAACTTACACTTTAAAGCTAAAATGTGAAGGAGAGATAGCCGACAATATAAGGAAAATGCAACGATTTTAAACGAGGTAATCGAATAAAAAAAGAGAGAAAAAAATGAGCATATGAAAGTGAATTGTGTGTGTTTTCGTAGAAATGGACAGGATATCAAATAACCAAATTTTGAAATATATTTTTCTGAACGTTCTCTTCCCAATTCTGAAAATAATATGTATTTCAGACAAAGGTTTAGACTTTTTAAACTAAAACCCCATCTAGAATACACAACCGGTACATTTATCAACTAATTTAACTCAAAATTGTCAATGGCAAAAGAATAATCTCTGCAAATAATACCATTTTCAGCAAACAAAAACTGAGCTTTGATAAAAAAATTAATTTAAAACAAAATATTAATTTATTTTTGCTTTTGTGAATCTGGTTTTAATTCTACCAATCAAAATTATTTTTTAGCAGACTTAATAACCGACTTTTTGACGGGAGATATAAATTATGTCAGAATACTAAGTCACTTTTCTGATAGTCAGGTATAAGGAACAATTTTGTCGTCTTGAAACCTCATAAACATATTATTTAGTTCATTTGACGGTAAATTGCAGTTATATCATCCCCTTCAACGGACCTATAAATCTTACCACTAGTATCAATCATATTACGTCGTAGGACTGACATAGGTCATCAAATTAACTTTTATTTGCTCTCCTAAAACCACAAGTGAGTTTTCATCTTACTGTTTTGGCTTTCTGCCTCGATGTCACTTCTCGAC
Organism: Macrobrachium nipponense; assembly: GCF_015104395.2. Classification (NCBI taxonomy): domain Eukaryota; kingdom Metazoa; phylum Arthropoda; class Malacostraca; order Decapoda; family Palaemonidae; genus Macrobrachium; species Macrobrachium nipponense. Next base: position 50,827,002 of record NC_061095.1, on the reverse strand, counting down.
TTTTTCATTAGACTGCTATTTTTTTTTATTAGACATATAGTTTTTTTTTTATTTTACTAAATAGGGAACTTGATCTTACTCAGACTGTTATTTTTTAGATATGAATCTTTATTTTACAAAATAGGGAACTTGTGCTTACTCAGATTATGAAAAAAAAAAAAAAAAAAAGATTAATCCTTATTTTACTAACCTAGTCTTAGTCTAATTTAGATGGCGTCTGGTGACTCTGGTTACAAGCCACGTTCTTGCTTTAAGGATTTCCTTTTAAGGATCACCTCTGGCTTAGATATGAACTCCAAAGGAAGAGTTGCTGATTAGGTCGTTTGAATTCTAGGGGATACAGCACCATACGAAGTATATGATACTCGTGGATTATAAGTTTCTCTCTCTCTCTCTCTCTCTCTCTCTCTCTCTCTCTCTCTCTCTCTCTCTCTCTCTCTCTCTCTCAAAGAATGTTATCATAATGACTGGGGACTTTGATAGGAAAACTTCAAAATCATATATGGTGGAAGTTTAAAAATTAGTCAGTATCAGGATTCGAGTTGTCTTTCACACACACACACACACACACACACACAGAGAGAGAGAGAGAGAGAGAGAGAGAGAGAGAGAGAGAGAGAAGAGATTCAGTATAAATCCTACTGAACTCAACCGAGGGCCACACTGCCTTGACTCGGTTTTATATTCCAACGAAGCGAAAGACAGCAAAGCAGAATGAACTGAACTGTAGTTTCCCAAAGGAGTCAAGCAAGAATATTCCATTTGCAGTATTCTGTAAAACGAAGCACTGAAACATCCAAGACTGGACACAAAAGGTTTCTTTGAAAGTAGAACTACATTAAGAGGAAGTATTGTAAAGGGTATTAATATACCTTTCATTTCTAATACAAAAATTCTGGAAACCCTGAAGGAATCCTGAGGCCAAGTATTGACAAGAAAAGCACAAGACACAGTGAACTGTCTAATCAGGGTATCACCATCTCAGCTCCGTAACTTGGAGACCTGGTGCTCTTGGTAGGTGTCAGAGGAGACCTGAGAAGTGAGGAGAATTCCCTCTCTGCTATGAAGCGGAAAACAAAAGGAACAGAAACTTTTCTGAGCAGGAGAAAAAGTAGACCTATACAAAAATAACCTCACAACGGCTGCTTAGAAGTTTAGCCATTAATTCAGTTCTGTCAAGAGGGACACACAGTCACTCCATTAGCCTCCAAACGCCAAAACCTAAAGGAAAATAGGTGTCGTCACAGATTCCCCACAGTCACTTTGTGTTATTTCTAACAAAACCATAACAGAAACTAATGCTCTGATTGGCTGCTGTTCTGTTCGGTTGAATTAGTCAGCCAATAGGAAGGCATCAATCTAGCGACGTAACAAGGCAAATTCTTTGCTTATTATCCTCTTTGTTGCTTTTATTCTTCATACATCCTCATATATCCAAATTCACATTTAAGATATGTGCAAGTTTACATACATGGATAAATATTTTATGATATCATGGCATCCGTAAATGAATAATATTTTGATTTCCCCCTAAAATGTATTAGCAAGGACGTGGCAGGAGAGAAAACAGACCATTTGTCAAGACTCCGTTTATATAGATGTCATTTCTCTCTCTCTCTCTCTCTCTCTCTCTCTCTCTCTCTCTCTCTCTCTCTCTCTCTCTCCAAGTTTTCCGGTGGAACCGAGAGTGAACAGACACGATGGCAAATTTCTGATGTTCCTGAAGTTTGCCACTTTCAGCGGCGACGTCTCTCAGTCATCAATTTGTGTCAGTCGACTTCCTGGATAATCTCTCGTGACAGGAAATCTGTCTTTAAGTAAAAGTTTTTTGTTTGAGGACCTCTGACTCATTTTAGTTTTGCATGGAGAAGACTCAGGAAAAAGATAAAAAAGTTCGTGAATAACGAAAAATATTAAGGCAAAAGGAGGACGTTGAGATTGCCGAAAAAAAGCAACACAGCCATAATGGAAAAAAGGAGAACGTATGAGAGAGATGGTAAAAAAACAATAAATGCTTCATGAATGAGTTTCAATGTTATATCTGCAAATAGAAGTGAGGCCATAGCAGTTACAGATGCCGTTCTGTGGAAATTAAAAACAGGAAAAGCATTTATTATGCTTTTCGCACCAGAAGCTTTTATATTGGTGACAGAGTTGTGATAAATTAATAAAACTTTTGTCGATGAAAATGGCGGATGCATTTTTCGCTGAAATTGATCACAAGTTAAAGGGCATATGAAAGCGGCATTGTTGTACGTGCTATGATATATATATATATATATATATATATAATATATATATATATATATATATATATATATATATATATATATTGACCAGGGTCTCTTTGTGTTAAGGGGCGTTGGAGGCAACGATGATGATCATAACGTGAACCTGATGATGACAATAATTTAATAAACAATAAATGGAAAGATTAGTTCACAATCAGTATAACTATAGACATAA
>NC_061095.1:50772036-50819536 GCF_015104395.2 Macrobrachium nipponense | reverse complement strand
TTTATTCCAGAAAACCTCGCTGCTTTGTATAATTCCTCATTCATTTCTTATTTGTTTTAGCCATTTCCGTTCTGTTTAACCTTGAGCGCAAAAGATCCTCAACTATTCAGTTTAATATCTATATATTATTTGTTTTCAGGGCCACTCTCTCGGGAGGGAGGCCTAACATACAACCTAGTGTGGCCCACCTCAGGGGTGCATAACTTTGGGCAACTCATGTAATTTGCATAGCTCCTCCACCGCCTTAGGAATTCAAGGTTGTACCAAATGGTGGATTTTAATTTTTGAACTTTTTTTAGTTTTTCAGTTTTGTTTATATTTCATATCAAATGTGTGTGTATAATTAAAACGTAAACTCCATTAACACTCCTCCCCTCTCGGTCTGTCTGTCTGTCTGTCTGTGTCGTGACCCTGGGACGTTCCCTCTCAAAATGACACCTCATGAATCTCATGGCCTTTTCAGGAGGGACTAAATCGATCTCTCCATCTAAACTAAATCGTCTCTCTTACCACAAGAGCTTCTCGTGAAAGTATCGTAAAAAAAAACCCATTCAAGTAGTGGAAATATTCAAAGGAAGTCCAATCGTGTAATGAAATCATCTCAGTTTAATGAAGTCATATCATAATAGGATTTATAGAAGAAGAGTCGATTATAAACTGGATGCTACCTAATATTTCATATCCCGAATGATTTTGAACATACACAAATTTACCATCAACAAACTTTTGGCATCAGTTCACGCAAGCTTCAAGTAAAATCATAAATATGAAATGCAAATTATTCTTCCCTCGCATTCTGACCTTAGGGCAGAGATGCAGAGTGCAATAAACCGGGGAAGGAGACTGGAAGTCCATCTTTTTCCTCCCTGGAAGATCCTCTGGAATCTACCGGTCGCGACGCGACGGGTCACAGGCATCAGGACAAAATAGACACCGAGAAACAGGAGACACCAAGACAATGAAACAGGAGATACCAGGAAACAGAAGACACAAAGAACACAGAGGAAACAAGAGATACCAAGAAACAAGAGACACCATGAAACAGAGACACAGAGAAACAAGAGACACCAGTAAGCAAGAGACACCAGACACAAGAGACACCCCAGAAACAGAGACATCAGGATACAAGAGACACCAGGAAAGAAGAGATACTAGGAAAGAAGATACACCAGGAAAACACACACAAAGAGGACGAAGACGCCATAAGAAAGCAACTGTGGAAGTGTCAGGACCAGACGAAGGGAAAGAGAAGAAAGAGAGTTGGATACTAAGACGCAATGGAATGGTCGTGACTCGTGACCAGTGGGATGGAATGGAGATAGACTGATAACAAGGGGAGTAGAAGGGAATATATAAAAATACCGAATATTCCTCGGAAGACGATTCAATTCAAATGTTCGGTTATTGGGTTGGTTCATTTCGACTCTTATCTTGAAATCGACTGGTGCTTAAAATAAGACTCCAGTTAATTAAATTCATTAAATTCAGGAGGCAGGAAGGAAGTTCCGTTGGATTTGTATCGATAGATATTTGTCAATCATACGAAATAAATAATTTAAATAACGAACGTGTTTCTTCAACAGTTCCCAAAAGTCATATAGAATGTGCCTGAATACCTAACTGAAATGTTGTCTAATTTCACTTTCTATATTAGAAAGTCTTTTAATTATAAATGAAGTCTAAAACAGTGACAGGAAACTGGTTACATATGAATTCAATTCGCAACAATATTTGCTCAAATGAAATCACTAGTAAAGATTTCTTCAATTCTTGATATAATTATATTTTTGTGGAAATTCAGAGGTTTTTAATAGCGTTATTCTGGAATAATAATTATGTCGCTTGAATGTCATTAATGGTTTTGATGAAGATTCATATTCTGAAAACCAGAAGCCTCTGACTCTGCTGGTTAATAGGTTTGCACATTCTCCGTCTAGTATATAATATTCCATTCCATTCCCCCCCCCCCCCCTCCCACTCCCACTCCCCCGTTCCCCGCTTCTCTCTCTCTCTCTCTCTCTCTCTCTCTCTCTCTCTCTCTCTCTCTCTCTCTTTTAATTTGCAAGTGCCTGACAGAGGTTCATAATTAATCAAAGTCAGTTTCGTTCTGAAATGTGATGAATTTGTTTGTATGCTTATGGAGGGATATTTATTACAATATGAAAAATAATCTTTTAATTTTTTTCTTCCTTTCAGAAGTCCTGCATCGTCTCGGTTTGGTGAGTGTTAATACGTTTTTCTGGTGTTGAAAGGTGTTCGTTGTCAGTTTTAATTTTTTTTTAAGTTTTTTTTAAATGTTAAGTATCTCTGGGAGGGGAGGGGGTGTGGGGCGAGGGAAGGTTCTGCTTATTTCCTCTGTGAATTGTTTTTTATCCTGTGACTATTAACTTCTCACAAAATCTAAATTATTCCTAATGTTGTATTTATTTTATTTTTGCTCCTATGTAACTGGTTTTCTTATGCTATTATAATTATATTATAATATTAATTAATTAATTAATAATTATTATATTATAATTATAATTAAATAATTATAATTATAATTAATTATTATAATTAATGAATATAATTAATAATTATGAAAGATACCATTGGACAATTTCTTATTTATTGATTGAGTAATATTACAAACTTATTTTTTACAAAATATTTATGAAGCGCACAAAAAAAATACTCTTTCTTTGCGATATTGAGCCATTCACGTTCGATTTTTCCCTTTATCTATAACAACACTGTATGTACACAATACTAAGAATTAAAAGTAGTTTCTTGAAGGTATGTTTGAGCATTTATTTAAAATTTTAATTAGTGGTTATACGGAGGTATGCTTGAGTCATCACAAGCATTTATTTCTTAATATTTTCTATGTTCACGATAATGCAGTGTCCTCAAATGGTAAATGTTATAAAAAAAAAAAAAAAAAAAAAAACCATATGTAAAAAATCGTGGTAGTCCTTCCCAGGTGTCTGTCCGGACTGCTGTCTCCTGGACAGTCTCCCTAAAACATGTATTGGATTTTCGTGGAAAGGCTTCTTCTTCTGTTCCCTGCTCTGGGGCAGACTCTCTCTGAAACTGAATGTTTATGTTATACTTAGAGGCAGACTGTCAGTGATACTGAACTTTTATTCCCTGCTCCAAGGCAGATTCTGTGTGAAAATGAACTTTTAACATCATTTCTCAACCATACAGCGTTTGAAAATACAAATTAACAATAAGAAATTGCAAAAATTTTGAACTGACAAGGCAGCCATCTCTACGTTTATTTTCCTAGTTTCATTTTCATGTTTTGAAAAATCACTTTCTTCAGTTTCCTGAAGAATCTCTGGCGATCCCTTCACCTCAATAGGTCTGCTAACTTGATGGTTGGTCAACTGTGGTGGCTCCAGAAGTGTTAACGAAGGCTCTTTGCACCATAAGCATTTTCCCTCAGGAGGGAAGACTTCCGGGGGTGCTGCCCCAGTGGGTGGCAGTTAGTATTGTTTGGGTGAAGCTGCGAGGCCCATGCCCTGCCTCAGGGACATTTAAGGCTCTGATGTCATTAAAGATTTTTTGGTAGTCACCCATCCACGTTTTGTATATTTCTATTGTCGATAGAGATAAACTTTATGACTAGTGATAAAAACAGTGGGTGAGTAATATGTACTTTTATAAGTTCTGCACCTTAATTCCATTTGATGGTTAGCTTTGAAAAGAAAGAGAATCCTAATTTTCCAGTCGCTGGATGATTGATTATTTTTTCTTTACCTCAACAACAGGAATAACCCTGTCGTCATTAGTGCCTATTTAACCGATTTTGGACAACAAGGAAGTATCAGCCTCCTGAGAACTATATGAGTAAGAAACAAGATAAAAAAAAATTATTAAATAACTCGTATGGAAGTAAACAGTCCAATTAACTATAACTGACTATTGATAAATCATTCAGGATAATCGAAGCATCGTCTTCCAATCAGTGATTCAGAACAAAGTGACTTGTTTTGCCATCTGGCAAAGAATGATCAGTGAAAGAGTCATTTTTACAGCCTCGGTGTTTAAATGATCCGGAAACAGATGGCCTTTAAAAAGCACTAATTGGTCGGCAAAGTTTATTGGCTTTATAGTAAACGAACTGTTTATATTTGAAGGTTTGTAAGGGACGGTCGAATGGTTTCAAAAGTAATGGTATATGAGGAAATGTAAGTCGAATATAAGGCGAATATAAGTCAAATATTAGTTGAATACAAGTCGAATTATAAGTTTAGTTGAAGTCGAATATGAGTCGAAATATAACTCGATTATTAGTAGAATGTTTGTCGAAACATAAGTCGAAATATATGCCGAATATAAGTAAAAATATAAGGATAATATAAGGAGAAATATCAGGCAAATATAAGTCGAAATTAAGTTTAAATATAAGTCGAGGATTAAACACAAACCAGAACTGAATACAAAGCAAGAGACGAGAGCACCAAAGACCACATGGGCTGGAATAGAATTCCCAGATATTCCTTAGTATTCCATTCCCACTTTTATTCCTCCATCCAGGAGAAATTCATTAAAGCGGACAGGAGTCCCGAACCACATCCAGTGAAGGGAAGCTGTTTTGTCTTAACTGGGTAAAAAGGTCTGAGGAAGGAAACGAGAGTGAAAACGTTGATTAGTATCAAGTATTAGTAAAAATTCTACTCTAAGTTCTCACATGTAGATGTATCTTATGAAATAGTAAGTTCACGATAGACAGGGCATCTGTAAGTATTCCACTTTTAAAATTCTGTTCTGCAAGTTCCCACAATAGGATGTTAATCATAGAGAGGACGTCTTGTAAGTATCTTACTTGTGTTCAAGTTGTTTGTGGGAAGATTTCTTTAATGGTACTAAAGCACTTAACTCTGAACTCTTTTTGTAGCACATTTATCCTTGGTACGTAACCCAGTTCTTCGTGTACAAATTGTTTGTGGCAAAACACTGCCCCCAACACGCCCCCAAATCTCAACAAACACGCACATACACTTACACAAACACACAAACACGAATCCAGGTCAAGTAAGGGAAACTGAGACCAGAAGACTTCTTCTCTTCAATGTATTCCAGTTACGGAGGCGGAAATAATTTCCATCGACAGAATGTCTGACATATCACATTTGCATATTCTCTCTCTCTCTCTCTCTCTCTTTGCTTTTTTTATAAGGCAGTCCGCGTGGTTGGTCCCTTATCTCGAAAAGTGGACACCTCAGAATAGATCTTATTGTGAACGTTGCGTCTCAGAGAGAGAGAGAGAGAGAGAGATTGATTCCATGCCTGTAGAGCAAATATAAATGAAATTGTGATATGTTCTAAATAACTCAGATCACGAAGCGTTCAGTCACATTATCTGTTCCCTTTAAGGAACTCAAAATGATGAAGCTTAGTAATGAAAGCTCTTTAAACAGGCACATCATTCTGTCAGTTTCATTGAATAATATAACATAAATAAAAATAAATATATATATATAATAACAAATAGATGTAAATAATAGTCCATTAAATCGAGTGGCTCTAAAAATCTGTATTTCCTGGTCTTTTGGTTTGAGAAAACCTAACGACCCCATTTCATTATTATTATTATTATTATTATTATTATTATTATTATTATTATTATTATTATTATTATTATATTATTATTATTTAGATTCTAGCTTCGTACTCAGCTTTATTATCGAATTACCATATATGTTTTTTTTTATTTGTTTTTATTTGTTTCTCATGGACTAGAAATTTGTTTTTCGAATGAATTTGTCTATTCCAGTATTCGTTCGGAAATATGTTTGAATTTTCATTACTTCAAAATGTCAATTTCGTTTCACATAATTTATTGCCTATACATTAAGTGATCCCCTAAGATTACCACAAACACACTCACACACACAATCTATCTATCTATCTATCTATTCTATCTATCTATCTATCTATCCATCTATCTATCTATCTGTCTGTCTGTCTATAAAATCAGTGAAGAAAGTCCAGATGAGTAATGTCACACATCAGTCTTTAAATAAATACAAATGAAAATTCCATTTACTTATTCGAGCGTCCCCATCAGCCTTTTCCTCGTAAATGGATTAAATATGTACGAGTTCCATTACAGTTCGTTGATTAGTATGCAACAAAGTGGCTTATACATACCTCTTTACTTATTCATTATTTATCTCTATAGATTTTGCTTATTTATATACAGGGAAGTATCTTATATAAAACAAGACTCGATATATCTATTCTCCAGTCCTACCAGAATTCCACTTCAAGTCCTTTCATATATGAATGTAAAATCCAAAACTAAAAAGTGATCTATTTGATGTAAAAATGACTGTACAATAACTCATTCCTTTCCTATGATAAAATTAGGTATAATGTAGACAATGCTGAAAAAATCACAAACTCGGCTCTTTGGGGGTGCATATGTGTGTATGTGTGAGAGTGTGTGTAATCTTGCATTAGGCTGTTCCCACATACATATTAGTCATGATATGTTTAAGAAAAGTATCCATAAAAAGAAAGGCTAATTTTGTGGGTAAAACCACAGGAAGGATTCAGAATCCTTAAGGCCATTAAGAAAAAGCATCAAATTCATTCCCAAGTTCTAAAAAGTCTCAGCATTTTCCTCATAGGGAAAATACTCTGCAGGACAGAGAGAGAGAGAGAGAGAGAGAGAGAGAGAGAGAGAGAGAGAGAGAGAGAGAGAGAGAGAGAAGAGAGAAGGGAAATACGTAGGGGTAGAAACAAAGACAAATGGGGAAGGGCAATTTACCTTTACGTTTTCAACGTGTCAGGATTAGAGAAATCTCTTTAGTCTCTGCTTACCCAGAACAGAGATTCAGACCAACACCATTATCCTTTGTGCTCTATTGTTTATTGTCTGTCCCTTTTCCTTCCTTTGTAGCGATGATGGACAAAGGAAGACAAAAAAAGTGCTTCTACATAATAAAGAAAACTCGGATGCCTCCTTTGGGGGAAAAGTTCATCTCGCCTCTTTTGTTTTTCTTTGAAAGAAACCAGAAATAAATTAGTAGAAAAAATGCTGGGTATTAAATCTTCCTTCTGATGAATAGAATGGTACGAGGAACAGAAACATAGTAAGTAAGTAATGAATGAAATATTGCTAATTATAAAATATCTTTTCTAGAAAAGAAAATGCTCTCTGCTTAATAAAATAAAAATATCTAAGTGAACTTTGAACAGTCTGAATCACATTCGCTTAACCCCTGACCCAGGTCCTCCTGGGAGAGGGATTAAGGTCCATCTCGAAGTTTTGGGGAAGAAAGAATCCTTAACTTTTATGCAAAGCTGAGCATCCATCTCCCACCCGAGAGAATCAGGTATGACGCTAATTAATCTCATTAGAGAGCTTCTCTCTCTCTCTCTCTCTCTCTCTCTCTCTCTCTCTCTCTCTCTCTCTCTCCTGCGGAATAGTTTCCCTTTATGAAGAAACTTGAGACATCCCAGAACTTGTGAATGAATTTGAGTTTTTTCTCCCGCCTGATATAAAGCGTTAACTTTGATAATGGATTCTGAATCCTTCCTGTTGTAATGCTTTTTTTTAAAAGGATACTTTCCTTCGATGTATCTTGACTCATATTATGTTGTGGAAATAACGTAACGCACAAATAAATGCTTAGACTTAATGGCTATTTTAGCACTGTCTAAATTACGCCTAATTTTGCGAATGAAAGGAATGAGTTGATGAAGTTACTTTGCAAGATCGACTTAAAAAATGATGTTTGCTTTAAAACTGACCATCAATAAATAAACTGTAACAAAATGTAAATATCTGATTATAGACCCTCATATTATATCAAAAAATACGTATTTGAAATAGAGAAATGGAATACTGAAGCATATTTGAATATCTGCTCTTGACAAAAACAAATCATATTTGGTCATTACAGAAGGTAATCTTGGCATTAATAAGCACATTGGGTTCGATGTGAGTCCGTTTTTAAAAGTAGAGATTTATTTAAAAGAATATTTGTGAACTAGTTCTATTTTTATTTCGAAAGGCTAAATTTATATATTTCGTCTCAAAAAGACATTTTTATTAGAAAGTATCATCAAAAAGGACAGTTGACTTTTAAAAGAACATAATTTGAATGAGATAAAAATACACAAGCTGTTGATACTTTTCTCATTGAAATGAACAAATTGTAAAGCTACCTTGACTCTCATATTTATTTTGGTAATTGACACGAGATTAATTTTGTTTTTATGCTTCAGTTACATAATTATATTTTGGCTTAGGTTAGGAGAAGGTGACTGTGAAAATGGGATTTGCATATTTGATTTGATGGTGTTGACTGACATTTCACCGACCAGTGTCTTAAATTTCAATCTCCAAGTGATTCATTTCTCTTCTGTCTCGGAGAATTGTCAGATTAAGACTTGAATGTCTAGGAACTGTGCAAATTCTCATTTTAGTCAACTTTTTATCTTGAATATTCTGCTCATCTCATTTTCTAAGCATTTTATAAGTTTCTTCTTAACTAAGTTACAATATAAGATGGATGCTCAGCTTTGGATACAACTTGTTGAAAATTCTTTCCCCCCCCCAAAACTTCGTGATGGACCTTCATTCCTCTTCACCAGAGGATTTGGGTCAGAGGTTAAGTGGTTGGCTCTTCTTCTGCAGATTAGTTTTTTATCGCCTTGCAGCCTCCTTGATGGGGTTGGAATATCTTCTTTTGTGAGATCATGGCTTGGAAGTTAGAAAGTTAATTTTCTGCAACTTTTATGAAGTTCTGGTTCAAACTCGGTCTAATGGTTCATTTGCAAAGTCTTCTGCAAATTGCATATTCTTAGTAGTATTATCATGATGCATATCTATTCTTGTGAATGATATCGGCCATTCTTTACCGAAATTCCCTCTCGTTACAAAACCATTGCTTTTTGTAAGTTCCATTTTATCATCCTTGGGAGAGATGAAAAATGCTCAAACTCTCAGAGCTGTCATGAAGGATTTTTTAAAAGTATTCAGGTATTCAGGAATCACACTGGAATATCTATAGCATTTGGGAATGGGAACAATAGGAATCTGGTAGTTTTGGATGCATTCCACGTTCCGTCCCGAAGTATAACAATACTTCAGTGTTACGACCTTATTTACGGCCGTAATTTCAAGGGTTCTTGTCTCTACTCAGAATTTGCGGTCAGTAAAAAATGTAACACAGCAACTTAGGAACAAAAGAACAAAACACCTCAACAAAAGTTACAATATTTATTTACACAAAAAAGGTAATGGTTGGCAAAAATAATAATCAAAATGATAAAACAAGGGAAAACCAACCTTAAGATCTTTAAAAGATCACCTATAGCTAAACTAAACCCTAAACCAAGAAATAGGATATTTTTTAATATGACTTCAGGTAGGTAGTACATATATTCAAACTGTATATTACTCATAAGAATAAAGTAGAAATGCTGAAAAAAAAATTATAAAAAAAAAATGGTTGATTCCTATTTCCCTGGAGACCAACTCTTCGAAAGGTAGACGTCTTTGAACCGAAGGAGAAAACCAACTTCTTAGGAACCGAAAACTTTCTTTCTAGAAAATTTGGTCGTTTTCTCCAGAGGATTGGGACTATCAATGACGACTAACTTTCTTCCGATAATGTTTCTCCCAAATGGAAAGTATCGGGCCAGAGAGAGAGAGAGAGAGAGAGAGAGAGAGAGAGAGAGAGAGAGAGAGAGAGAGAGAGAGAGAAGCATAAGCATTGTCTAAGCGAAGAAGAAGAAGAAGAAGAAGAGAAGAAGCCCAATTGTCGTCTGATTTGAAATAAGCAGAGACAATTTAGCTGAGGCTGACGACAGCCTCCAGATCTGTGCTTTCGTGGATTCCCATTCCAGAGAGTGGAATGATTCCATCCCATTCCAGAGAGTAGAATAATTCCAACCCATTCCAGAGAGTGGAATAATTCCATTCCATTCCAGAGTGTGGAATAATTCCATTCCATTTCAGGGAGTGGAATAATTCCATCCCATTCCAGAGAGTGGAATGATTCCACCCCATTCCAGAGAGCGGAATAATTCCACCACATTCCAGAGAACAGAATTATTCCACCCCATTCCAGAGAGTGGAATAATTCCATCCCATTCCAGAGTGGAACAATTTCATCCCATTCCAGAGTGGAATAATTCCATCCCATTCTCGGGACTGGAATAATCCCACCACCAAAAGAGGAATGCTGGACACTAACCTATTTCATTTACATATTCACCGACAATATGTCAACATGATTGGAATGCTTGAGAGAGAGAGAGAGAGAGAGAGAGAATTCCCAAAAGCATTCATATACGAGGATTATCTTTGACATTAATCCTGTGACCGTGTCTATTGTATTGCGTAAACTTTGAAAGCAAGAGCTTAATGATTCGTAAAAACCTTCACGTTTTGGGGTCAACAGCTGAACAGAAAAAAAAGTGATAAAACAAAGTTCGTTCTGTCACTCCAGTTTTCTGTCTATATCAGAATTCGTAATAGAGATAAATAGTATTACATAGAGCAAAATCCAATTACACCCTGGTTCTCTTTTTTGATGTTATTCTTATTTTCTGAACGGACGAATAAATGTTTTAAAAAATTGCCACAAACACATATAATTTTCTAACTGTAGCGAGGTTTACTTTATCCTCCACCTACTCTCTCTCTCTCTAAAACCTTGTTCATCTGTAGTTAAGCAAAGCACAATTCCAGGATGTCCGTTATAGCTGACTGCACTTGACTTGATAGTGTTAAGGGTTTCTCTAATGGTTTATTTCAACGGATACATTTAACCCCAGAACTTGTATGTATATATATATTATAATATATATATATATATATATATATATATATATATATATATATATATATATATATATATATATATATATATATATGTATGTATGTATGTATATATATACACATATACAAGTTCTGGGATTAAATGTGCCAACTATACAGGAAGGTCGCCACCGGACCGTGGTTAAAGTTTCGTGGCCGCGGCTCATCTTATACAGCATTATACTGTGACCACCGAAAGAGAGATCGATTTTTTCGGTGGCCTTGATTAAGCGCTGCATCGGCTGTACTGAAAACTCGATTGCGCCGAAGAAACTTCAGCGCAGTTTTTTTAGTTGGTATCTTTCTAAAAAAGTTTTTTTTTCTTTTTTTTTTTTCTTTCAGTCGTAGATATTCATAGCAAATTTCACAGTCAGGGTGACTAGTTTGGTGATAAAATCAATTGTTCAGAAACTATTTTCCTGAAAGTGATCAATTAATTTCTTTCAAATCGCTTGAGAAGATTTTCAGCATCAAATATCTGAAATGCCTCCACCTGCTGTTTCTGTTCCTTGTTGTGTCGAAAACATTACCCTGACTGCTGTTGTGGACTTTACTACCAAATATAAGTACATATACACACACGTGTGTATATATGTCTGTAGAGAGAGAGAGAGAGAGAGAGAGAGAGAGAGAGGAGAGAGAGGAGTCTAGTATAGTCTGCCCCAAATCTAATCAACGACGAAATAAAAAAAAAATTCGTAGCAACAAAGAACTTCAGTTCTCGCCCGTTGTAACCTCCATCAATTCCTTTCCCGTTTCCTCCCTAGAGAGAGGAATTGGAATGTGATATCAGCAGCACTCAAACTAGGAGCTGTTCCCCCAAGAGAAGAAGAAGAAGAAGAAAAAGCAGAAAAAAGAAGAAGAGGGAATAGGGAATCTTATCACCCAAAGCATCTCCCTCGTTCCATCATCTCCCAACTTTTACGCTTTTATTCCTTCCTTCCTTCCTTCCTTCCTTCCTTCCTTCTACGCCCTTAAGTGGTGCAAATACGCCCATTTTACGCTCGATCAGCGGCTGATACAGAGCAGAGATCCGAGCTCAGTATCTGTTTTTCCCCCCCAAGAACGATTTTAAGGGTTTTCATATAATAATAATAATAATAATAATAATAATAATAATAATAATAATAATAATAATAATAAAGCCGGTTACTCTCTGAAGATGGAAGGCGGTTCTCAACTACAATAAGTCTAGGGTGGGGAAATGGCTTTTAATTATTGACAGTTATCTTCGGCGTTATGGCCCAAAAAAATGTGTAGTTGAGAAGAATGGTGTCTTAAACGTTTCATTGAGAGAGAGAGAGAGAGAGAGAGAGAGAGAGATGAGAGAGAGTAAGAGAGAATGTTTTACTGGCCAGACCACATTTTGTGGGTTCTTATTCATATCCCTAGGACATAGATTTCTGTTTTTTGTAACTTATGGTGAACACAATATCTAGATTATATCAAGAAAGAGAGAGAGGAGAGAGAGGAGAGAGAGAGAGAGAGAGAGAGAGAGAGAGAGATCATCTATGGAAGCCAATGAATCTTCTTCTGTCAATTAAATCATGATTTATTTCCCTTCAATTCTTCTTCTTCTTCTTCTTCCTTATGGAAGAAGGAACATATCGAGAAACTCACTCGTGTCTCCCCAGCAGCGCCTGAGGAGGGAGGGGAGTCAGAAGCTCTACAGGACATCATTTGGGAAAGAACTTCATAGACACTTGACGCTAACTCTCGTTGCTGTCGGGGTGTCCCGGGGTGGGGTGTGGGCTATGGTTTTGGGTGGAGGTGGCTGTATAGTGCTGTGGGATGGGGATTTTATGTGGGATGTGGGTGGACGTGGGGTGTTGGGGTGTGGTAGTGATGTGGGATGGGGATGGTGTGTATGAGCGGGATGAGGGAGTGTGGGGTTCGAAGGCGCGTCGGTGGTGGGAAGGGATGTGGAGTGGGTGTTTGGGATATGGGGTGGATTGGGCAGTGAGGGTGTGGGAGCGTGGGGTGGGGTGGGGTGTGGGGTGGGGGAGGGGTATGGTGTGAGTGTGTGTGTGTGTGAGGTTGGGTTTGGGTGTGGTGTGGGAGTTAGGGTGGGGGCGATTAGGATTTTGAGCAATGTGTGGGGATGGTTAAGGTATAGAAGGTGTAGAATGTAGGGTGTGTAGTGTGAGGGTAGGGTGTGCAATGGGACCTTGTGTGAGTGTGGGTGGGGTAAGGTTATGGAGTGTGGGATATGGGGTAGGGGGGTGGGGGTGTGGGCACTGAATTTAATGAATTAATAATGAATTAGGATTGTGTCTTCGGTTCTTGAGTTTTATACAAATAAGGTTTTAGTTTCCCTCCCTGGAAAGAATGGGATGGCTGGTCTGCATATATATAAAAATGTGATTAAATTCGATTAAAGTACTTCCTAACCTCATACTTCATACTTGTATGATAGATTGATGCAGGGTGATTGCAAGTATGATAATAGTCATTATTCTATTTAAAATGATCTTTTGAAAGTAAGTTATTTAATGCTTAAATATTTGCTGTTTCATCTCCAACAAGATTCGTGGGATGAAAATATCTTTTTAATCAGCAATGTCGAGAAACAATGCTTGGAGACATCACTGACAGTGATGTCCTTGGCTAGATATCAAATAAACTCTCTCTCTCTCTCTCTCTCTCTCTCTCTCTCTCTCTCTCATATATATATATATATATATATATATATATATATATATATATATATATATATATACATATATATATATATATATATATATATATAATTCAATCCGTTAAAGCTTTGAACGAACCCAATGTATTCCTGAACGTCTCTTTGCCTCTATTTGCATTCCCCATTTCCGTGCGGAATCCAACGATTGTAAAACTGTGTTGGAATACCCGCCTTTTTCATCCAGTGTCACTTCCAGTACCTCCGTTGAACTGGAAACCGTTGGCGTTATTCGTGCAGTTCTTTCACCTAACATTGTTACTCTTTTATTGTTGGTCTTTCCGCTGGAAACTTTATCCACTGTGTCTGGAAACTGGAAAGGTATTGCTGGAATTACTACAATTACTCTCGTGCTTCTTTGAGTTGTTGGGGAAATGATTTCCAGGGATGGAGGATTTGAATAAATGATTTTCTTGGAAGAGAATTTTTTCTCAAAAGGATGAGGATTTTTGGTTCATTTCACGAGAATCGAAGAATAAGACACCGATGGAGAGAGAGGCCATTATTTTGAACATAAAGGGGCGTTTCACCTGATCTATTGAGTCATCAACCTGTTACGACTTCGTGGGATCTGTGGTATGTCATTGGGGAACGCTTGTATAGGTGTACGTATTTTCACGTATTTGTATGAATACAGTGTATATCTCTAAGATGATTTATGAGTGATTTTACATATCTCTTTTTAAATAGTTCTTCGCGTCTGATAAGTGACAAGAATGATTAATCCTAAAATGTTAACCATGATGGTTCCAAAACAGTTTATCATTAGTTGGCGATATACTCCCAGATGTGCAACATTATATCTAAGATTTCAAAGTTGACTATACATCGCCCAATTCGATATATCTATCCAGAAAAAGAGTGGAACTTTTCCAGGTGAAAGTGACGACGCTCCTTTCCGAGGTTATACATCTCATTTAGTGAGAGACACTTCTCAAAGTTAAGAGAGAGAGAGAGAGAGAGTCTCATTATGGAGGCTGAACAGCTTTCTCACAGAACCAACATTTTAGGAAATGACTGAATCACCACCACAACAAAGATAAGCAAATGTCCGCTGTTCCATTATAAGATTTGAATCCAGAATAAATTCTCAAACAACAATATTACGAACATGTACACAATACAAAAGTGATAAAGATCGAATATTGCAAGAAATGATAAACTTGGACAAATAATAAAAAGTGGTAAAGATTTGAATATTGCAAAACAATAGTAACCTTTGCCTTTGTAACTATCCAGTTAAGAATTCATAATATTTGACTAATCAGTCCAGTCTTACATTTTTTATCATCTAGAAATAATCTGCGGAAGCTGAAATGTTACTATTTTTCATTACTTTTATTGAATTTGCGTCACATAGATATAAATGATGAAAGTAATAATTCTTTGTAAATTAATCCATTTTGTCTATATAAATAATATTCACTTCATCAGGACTTCAATCACACCATCGTCTGTTATGAGAAGTTGTAACGAACTCCAAAATGGGTTTCTGTATCGTTAAAAAGAATCTATTGTCACTTCTCTGCAATTCATATCACAGTATTGCTTTTGTGGACAAAATAACTCTTCCGTAAATAATAGAAAATGAAATAAATTGAAATTAAAATTGAAAAGAGGCAGAATCATTTTTTCACCAACCTGAATTTAGGGCTGCCCTTTAAAAATTCTTTACGTTTTTCAATAGATTTGTTTTTGCCGTCGATTTTGGATAAATAATTATTATTGCCCTTCGGGATTCAGTTCAATTTACTCTGATGATTGATTGATTGATTGATTGGATCCCTCCTCCTGGGAGTCACTTTGGTGGATGGATTAGCTGTGTGAAGGGAGAAGGAGGTGTGTTTGGGTTTAATATATATAGATATATATATATAATATATATAGATATATATATATTATAATATATATATATATAATTAGTTATTATATATATACATACATATATAATAATTTATATTATATATATAATAGATATATTGAATATATATATATATATATGTATATATAATATATAATACTATTTTTAATATTAAAAAAAAATTTTTTAAATATATAATATATATAATAATATAATAAATATACTATATATTATTATATATATATACATACATATCATATAATATATATATATATATATATATATATTATATATGATAAATATATATATATATAATATGTTATAGTAAGAATATATATATATAGTATATATATATATATTATATAGATATATAGAGATATATATATATATATATATATGCTTGACATCACTGGGCATATCGCGTTGATGGCTTGCTTTTTTTATTTTTACCTGATATTTTTTATTCCTCTCCCCCCTTTTTATTTGTTTCTTTCTTATTTTGGATTTTATTACTTGATTGATTATTTATTTGATTATGATTCATGGCTACCAAGGGTGCATATAGTTTACATTTTTTTTTGAGAGAGAGAGCGAGAGGAGAGAGGAGATAGAGAGAGGAGACGAGAGAGAGTAATAATAATAAATAATAATAATAATAATAATAATAATAAGAATAATAAAAATTAATAATAATTCCCCCCCCCAAAAGCAAATTTTGTAATCTCAAATCACCAATGCAGCCCAAATGGATGACCACCCAGTGGGGCACGGAAGAACATCCTTAGTACAAAAAAGACAAGAGTAAGGGAAATAATTAGCCAGTAACAACCTACAGGCCTATTACCCTACCAATAATGTGGAACTTTACTAACAGGTTATCAATCAGTTAAGAAGGCTAATACAACTACCTTAGAATGAGACAAACACCATCCGCCACCAACAGAAAAGGCTGCAGAAGGAAATGTAGGAGCACAAAAGACCAGCTCCCTGATAGACAAAATGATAATGAAGAAACAGTAGGGAAGAATGAAAACCAAAAACCAACCTAAGCATGGCATGGATAGACTATAAGAAAGCCTCCCCCGGACCTGAACCACCACACCACAAGGGCTAATAGAATGCCCTGACAAAATATATGGGAACAGAGGAAAACACCATCAGCTACCTCAAAATACAATGCGCAACTGGAATACCAATACTTACAAGCTCTCTGGAAAATAAGACTAGCAGAGGATTAATGTTAGGAGAACCATAACAAAAGTAACTAATGAAGATGGATGCCTGGGTACCACGTCAAGAAACGAAGGCCAACAGACTTATTAACCAGCTGAATGTTTCAATAGGAACGACATCAAGCTGTATGGTTAACAGCATCCAACGGAAATGGATACCCTAATCCAGACTGTAAAGAATTGTATCTGGGGGACACTCAGGGATGGAAATTTGGAAATAGAAAAATGCGCTCCCTAGTCAACGATACTAAAAAATGGCAAAGTAATGAGAAACTGAATGGGATAAACCTCCACCAATGGGAGCAACATTCAACAACCATAGATGAGACTGGATACAAATACCTGGGAATAATAGAAGGAGGGGATATAAAACACCAAGAGATGAATGAACACCGAATCAGGTAAAGAAGATATGCAGAGAACTCAAAGCGATACTCAAGTCAAAACTCAACGCCGGAATAATGATAAAAGCCCATAAACACAATGGGCAGTGCCAGTAATCAGATTACAGCGCAGGAAATAGTGGAATGGACGAAGGCAGAAACTCTGCACCCATGAGATCAGGAAACCAGGAAACATATGACAATACACAAAGCAACCTACACCCAAGATCACAAATACTGACAAACTATAACATATAAACACCGAAAGGAAGGAGGGAGAGGACTGCTAAGTATAGAGGACTGCGTTCAAACATCGAGAACGAAGAACCAGGGCCAAAGAACTGGCACAACAACCAATGCACGGACAATACAGGAGGGACAAGATAAAGAACTAGCCAGCAATGCCACATGGCAATGGCTACTGAGGGGAGAGCTAAAGAAGGAAACTGAAGGAATGATAACAGCGGGCAGCAAGATTCAGCGGCCCTAAGAACCAGATATATTTCCCCAAAAGAACGATAGAAGGACGGAAATAACATCTCTCCCATAGGATGTAGGAAGTGCCAACTACGAAAAATGAAAACCAATAAACCACATAGCAAGGGCGAGTGCCCTGGCCACTTTGCACAGAACCAGTACCAAAATAAAAGAGGCCATGATTCAGTGGCGAAAAGCCCTACCACTGGAGGGCCTGTGCAAGAAACCATCAGCTGACCTTTGCAGTAAATAAGTGGTGGACGAGCAACCAACCTGAAGGAGTTGATAGACAAAACGATCAGGCAAAGATGCCTCTGGGACTATTGTTAGCAGAAACAAGATAGGGGTGATACGTGCAAATAGACCTAGACGTGACGTTGATTGGACCAAAGTCAAGAAGAAAGTTATCAACTCATTGGATGTCGCCAATACCATGGGACGACCAAGAGTTGAAGAGAAAGAAGAGGGAAAAAATTGGATAAGTATTCAAAACCTGAAAATAGAAATAAGAAGGATATGTGGGATATGCCAGTGGGTAAATTGTACCCATAATCATAGGAGCACTAGGCACGACCCCAAGATCACCCATGACAAAGGAATCTAGAAAAACGAGAGGGTGAAGTAGCTGCTCCAGGGTCTCATGCAGAAGAGTGTGGATCCTAGAAAACGGCGCACCATAGTAAGAAAAGTGATGGACTCCTAAGGCAGGCAGGATGCAACCAGGAACCCCACACTATAAATTGGAGGACTGTTGATGAAGCAAAACAAAAAAAAAAAATTTTAATAATAATAAGCTGTTTAATTTCCATATTTACATTGGCTTATTCTGTACAAACGGTATAAAATGTATTTTCAATGCATGAGTTATCATTTCATACGACTCCCACAGTTTTCCTATATAAACAACAAACCTGATTGAAACATCTTAAAAATACAAATAAAATAAACGTAGTCCTGCATTACATAGTATAATATTATGGTATAATTTTTATTTGACATGTGTGCATAGGCCTCATCTTATGATTTGCACAAAGTTGCCCTTCTATTGTAACAAATTCTGGAGATTGCAGTGATTGTTTACCATATAAAGGCGTTTATCAACCTATCGGCAAAAAAATGTTTTCTTAGACGCTGATTTGTAAAGAATTGATATTAACTATTGTTTTTATAGCTGTTTGGTAGCTTATTCCAAGCTAAGGGACCCCTGTACAGTGAACGATCTTTTCCACCAAGCCTCGGTAATTTGTCCTTTTTTGTTTTTTGGTTACTTAAAGGTTATTGCTAGTTTCTTGTTGTCGCCTGTCACTTCTAACAAATTCAACTAATGTCATAGAACAAAAAAATCCATGTTGGTAATAAATTATGTAATATTTTAATAACAAACTAATAGACATAGGTCGCCACTGCAATTCTTTGTTCTTACATTATTTTAGCCATTCTAATTTCTTTAAAATTAGAGGAGGAAGAGGGGGGACAGTGATCGTACATGATTCGTTTTCGCCTTCCCATCAGTTCACCTTTTGCCGCAAAGTTTTTTGATTTTTTTGAGGGGTATTCGATGTTGTTTGTTTAGACGTAGTGCCCCATACCTTCAATCAGAAGTTTTACGATGTTTTAAAGCAAGGCAAGCTGAACAACCATTTTTTGGCGCATTTCATGATCAAATCTGTCCTTTTATTCTGTTTATGTAAAATTAGTGTTCCAGTTCACTTTCCTACTGACTTTCATTGATATGAACATCAAAACACCATATACTGATCGAAGTAAACGGCAAGGTTTTTTTACATGGTCACCTTTTCTAATAGGCATGGCCATTAAATTAAAAAATTTTTAACTATATTATTCAAGGAATTTGAGAAGCGTATTGGTTTCTTGAGCCAAGGGAAATATACTGAATTTTTGATTTCGTTTCCACTTTAATCCCATTAGTTTGGAAATAATATTTTAAGCATTTTCTAAGATACTTTCCGCTCTTTGAAATTACCTTTATTTGTATTTCTTCTATGGTTCCGGTGATTAGGATTTGACTGTCATCTGCTACTGTTATTAAGTAATGAGGTAGAAACATAATCCATTGGATATAGATTAAGAAAAAAGAATTGGTCCTAATTATTGACCCTGTGAGGGACCCCCAAATTGGTACTGGCTTTAGAGGTCAAGAGTTATTACATCGTCTATTCTTACTGACTTGATACCGATTTTACCAAATAATTTTTTGCACAACCAAAACGGGTCGATTTTTAGTTTTATACATTTACTAAGTAATATATCATGGCTAAAGCTATCAAATCCTTTAGAAAGAATCCAACAATATGAAAGAAGAGAGATTCTTTTTTTCGTCTATGTTACTATAAAATTTTTCTCTGTGAGCTTCATGAGTTGCGGTTTCGGTGGATAGATGTGGTTCTAAAACCATGGTTGGAGGGTTTTGTGGATAATTAAGTTTATTTTCTTCAAGATATTTGCGTGAAGCTGAACTGCAACTATTTTTTTTCCTAATATCTTAGATAAGACTGGTAGAAGTGATATAGGGCAGATAATTTTCAACTGCATCTGGGTTCACGAGTTTCTTGAAAAATGATAATTTCATTGCTATAGGTTTTCCAGTTCGGTGGGGTAAGAGACCAGTGACAATGGAGGTGTTTTACTATAACGGGTAGGCATCTCGTATCAAACGGAGAGAGATACCATCAGAATCCAAACGCCTTTGAGTCATTCAAACTCCCTCACAATCCGCAAACCAAGACAACTGTAATATACCGTCAACGGGTTTGCCGGTCTGAAAAGGTTATTCTTGGGCGATACCTTGAGGTATAATAGTTATCTATAGTGGGCAGTTACTTAATTTTTTGCACTGAAGATCTGTTTGAGAAATTTTCGAAGGGCCAGTTCCGACGCCTACAATTTGCAAAATATTCCATTTAAATTCTTCTTTGCGTTTATCTTTCTTATCTTTATAATTAACGTTACTATTTGAGGCAGGGATCAGTTTCATGAACAGTTTTTAGTAGACATTTAGTAAGACAAAATTACCATGACAATTTTTAAACTTATCTTTAAAATGTTCTGCCTTCTTTTGTTCTAATAAGTTTGATTAACTCGTTTTTTTTATTTTTTTGGTTTTTATAAGTATTTCTTAATTTCAAAGTTTAATGTATCCCTTTTTGACCTCTTTCATGCAATTCGTCCTCTTACTTTCAGTTTGTATGTTTTAAGGTCTATGGCTTGATCCAAGGAGGCGTCGGGGGGCTTGGGTAATTAACTTTCCGTTAATTAAGGGGCACCACTCATTTAAACTCTCAACAAAAATACCATTAATAATTAGGAACTTTGAATATTTACAATTGTCCTGTATTTAAAATTTTATTAAGGTTAGGGGTTCTAATTTTTTAAACAGGCTATCACAGAACGTATTCTGATTATAGTGTTCTTAAACTACGAAATGTTTCTAGTTACAGGCTTGCCCTTTTTTGGTTTTGAAATATCTATTTTGTAGAGTTACCAACTCATGGTCAGACGGGGGGGGGGGGGGGGAACAGGACAAGGGAACTACGTTTCAGCTTTTTGCTTGGGAAATCAATCTTCCTGATCTTTTTGTTTGATGATGAATAACATTAGGCAATGATGAGGCTTATAATTGTAATTCTTGTAATGGTTTATTAATAGCCTGATGTAGGTTTTTAATTGGCGTACAGTTTTAACCTAGTTTTACTATTAGCAGACAATAATCACATCTTTTTCTTTATGGAATTAGCCTCAAATAATGGCCAAAAAGAAAATAACCACATTTATCAGTATGGCTACCAGAGTTTGGGTCGATTTTCTATTACCAATCAGATTGCATGAAACAGAAAAGTATTAAGGCATATTTTTGTTAGATATTTTTAGGCGTGATTGGTTAAAATCAAATGTTTGGCATCATCGTCCATTGGAACAGTAATTCTCCACCAAAAGAGGTTTTATTGTAACGAAACAAACGATTCGGTATCTCCTGTCATATTTGGCAATATGGCTTCATTACGTCCATGTACATAAATTTATTTTTTTAACGTGGTGTGTTTAACAGCAATGGTTTTTTTTATTTAAGAAGGTTTAATGCTATATGTGGTAAAGTATTGGTTTAGAGCTTGTTTAAATTCAAATAAATTCAAATTTTAGTGAGGTAACGATCTTACTGAATTTGGTAATTCATTTGAAATTTTAATTTATCAATTCTAAGCCAATTTACAAATTAAAAATTCATTGCTTGAAATTGCATTAGAAAAATGGTTTTAATATACATTATATAAAATGCAGCCCATTGCAAATGTAGATACTGAACTCCTTTTTTCTCTTTTGCAAGAAAACAGCGTTATGGAGGATTACTGCTCCAACAAACAGTAAAACACCCACATTTCATCCAAAGCATTGCACCAAAATATTCTCAAACCAAATATGGGCTGAAATCCTGTGTAATGAGGAAACGAACACAACCTCTGGTATTTTATTATTTCTGGTCATTTACTTGAAGTTAATTCATAAAAAAATGGGATGACATGTGCCAGTTCCAACCCAACCCAAACCCCATGTTAATGTGGCGCAGCCAGTCCCTCCCTACTGTAAGAATGGGCCGTACAACTGGAACTGCAGAAATGCAAGCGAAAAGATATTTCAGAGCATTTTTATTATTGTGATTTCTCAAAAAAACTGAGGAAAAAAAGATTGAATGAGATTAAAAGAATGAATTTGATTGATTTTATTTCAGAGAAGCCACAAAAAAAAGAGTAAGAAAAATATGGGATAACATTGATGTGCACTTTCAACACCCCTCCCCTTATTATTTATCAACGAAAACTTACCCAAATCTTTAAAAGTTTGCTCCAAATCATATGCATTTTTCAAACCTCACCTCATCAATCCTAAAAAGGTTGGCTGCTTTAACTGTATCAAAAATATTCTCAAAATATTATTAGCAAGACTTAGAAAGAAAAAATAAAGAAAACTTTCTTTCTGAAAAATCGTGCAAAATCCCTCCAGGAACCGATAAACTTAAAAGATGCTTATAGCAAATTATCCCGAATAATATTTTTTTTTTTACACCTTTTCCCAACCTCATGAAGTTGATAGTCTCTCCAGGACGGTATTGAAAGGAGGCCTTCTAAAATAAACTACTCAGACGCTGTCCTAATAATAACAGTTCTGGTTCCAGAAGAGAGGGGTTTAGGCAAACCACCCCATGATCCATGCATTGCTTATTTGCCTTATTTCACTGAATGTTTAGTCTTTGCAAACATGAGAAGTAACGCTGATATGTTACTTGCTCATCAGATTCGTCCCTCATCTTCATCACGCCCTCGTCTCTCCTCTCGCCTCTCGACCTCCCTCTCTTCCTCCGCCTCTCTCCTCTCTCTCTCTCATCGTCCACTTTCTCTCGTCTCTCTCCTCCCCCCCCCTTCTCTATTGTTTATCTTGATTTATAAACGGCTTTCTTTCACATTGGATCCCATCCAATCCCACCACAAACCAAGTTTCCCACATTGTCCGTATTATTACAATTATTGCTCCTTCAATAATTATTATTGAAGAAGATGAAAGAACTTCTATTTCCATATGGGAACAAGAAGCCCCACCAAAGGGCCACTCGGATCCTGCAACAATCCAGAAGCTTCTAAAGAATATTAAGGTGTTTCATTTCAAAAGAAGTAACAGAGGTAAAGGGAAATGCAGAAAGAAGGGATCAGGTTTATTAAGGAAAAAAAATAGAGTTAACAGATTAATAAATCGAAAAGAAAAATGTAAGAATAAAAACAAGAAATAAAACACAATGAGAGAGAGAGAGAGAGAGAGAGAGAGAGAGATATGATTCTATATAATCTAATTATGTTGGAAGGCCAAAGCTCATTATCACAAGACTTCACAGATGAACTGATGGCTCAGTGGATAAGGTCACTGTCACGCTACGCTACACCCAGCCAACTAGGGGGATTGTCACATAATATGATTGGGACTGATTGATTTTCTTGACGTGTCGATTCCAATCCAAAGTTCTATTGAGGACGATTTTAATGAATATTTGTGATTTGCTATTTAAAAGTTAAAACATCTCGTGGGATAATGATAACTTTTGCCTTTATTTACGAGATGTATATATAAACAAAGGCAAAAGCCAAGAAGGGTAGTGAAACAGTAGAGTACCGCTGCAAGGCCTTTCGACTCGACAGGAGGTCGAAAGGCCTTGCAGCGGTACTCATGTTTCACTTTCTTTGTGCTTGCTTTTGCTTGTATATATTATATCTATATATATATATATATATATATATATATATATATATATTATATGTATATATATACATATATATCTATATAAAAATATATATTTGTGCGTGCACACGAACGCCCGCGTGGGCGTAAAGATACGAGAACTGAAAGTAACGACAACTGAAGCAAAGCAGAGGAGAGGAAAGGAAGTTTGCGGACAAACGACAGATGATGTCACTCCTCCTCAGAGTGACACTCTTTCCCGACCGTCAGAAACATCAGGCGACAGCCAACCGCGCCCCACCCTCTCTCTCTCTCTCTCTCTCTCTCTCTCTCTCTCTCTCTCTGTTACTTCATGTACTTTTTTACTTATCACATAGACCAAACCCAAAAGGGACTTCGATGACCGAGACGACCAAAAAATGTGTCTATGTCACCTGGAGCCCAAAAAGGTCGAAGGTCACTTCAAACAAAGGCCAATTCCCACCTCCGTTGACCTTCAAAAGCATTTCGCCAGAAAGGAGACGTCATTTCTGGAAACAGCTCCGGCGGAGGAGGAGGAGGAGGAGGAGGAGCCATTGGCTCCACAATAAAGCGAATGGAAGTCTTTCTTAATGAAAGGTGCCAGATCCCTCCATAACAAGGCCATAATAACAACTTCTTCTTCTTCTTCTTCTTCTTCTGGGGCACAGAAGGACATTTCTTTCTCTGGACGGATCCAAAGAAGGCGATTGTCAACTGCTGCTTTTGCTTTTTCTTCCAGGACTTCTTTTCAAGGAACGAGAGAGAGAGAGAGAGAGAGAGAGAGAGAGAGAGAGAGAGAGAGAGAGAGAGAGAGAGAGAGAGAGAAATTCAGTAGGTGAAACTGATCATTCATATACCATTCTACATCCAATGGTCGTCAAACAATTCTTTTTTATTTATTAAAAAACAGGGTTAATAATTCTATGGATAATTAGCGGGCGTCATTGATTTTCAGTTACTGTGTCTATAAAAAGTTCACCGACACAAATTCAGGTAATTTATCACACAAACATCAAGAGCAATCTAATTGCCAATTTATCATGCGGTTATCTTGCATGATTCTTGATACATAAACCTTCCTTAAAATTATGACATAATTGATAATTGATTGATAATTACCATATTAACCTCATGGTAAACAGATATTTCTATGTCATTTGATTAGTGTTAATTTAAAGCTAATGTCAGTGACATACTAATATAATTACAGCTAATCAACAGAATCATTTTCAACATTCTTCTGTCAATATCATTCTGTATACATCATTCTTTCTTTAAATACTAATCTATCATTTATGCTAATGTTAACCAAAAATGTCCGACAAAAGTGACCTTCAACTTTGTACAGATGTAGCAAATAAAAGCATTTGCTGGAGATGACAGGTGCACTGCCTTACCAGACTTCGTTCACACCGACAGCGATCGACAACGCTCTCTTTCACGATTCTGCACAAGAGTTCGAAAATCATTAGGTTTCATTACTGTACTTCTTTCGCTGCAGTAACATAATGGCGTCTAATGATCTTACTCGTTAGCTTTTTTTCTGTGTCAAACCCGGTTCTGGCTGACGATAAAACTCCCAAAAAGAGAGACAACTTTCTTATTCGCGCTTCTAACATAAGAGGTAGGAATTCATGGTTCAGCACCTGACTTTTTTTTTTTCATTTACATAATCGCGTATAATGATCTTACTAATATTTGTTGTCTTGCTGTGTGTATAAAGAGAGTTTGTACATTAACCCCGGTTCTTGCTGAGGAAAAACCCATCCCCAAAAACCCTGAAGACTCGCCCAAACTTCCAGCAAACATTAGCTGTCCAAAATTAGGAAAATTAAGTCCAAATGAAGCCTTAAGTGAAGCTGAAAACGCAAGTAAGATCTCCAGGGGATTAGATACGAAAGTCAAGATAAATTGGAACTGGAATATTTAATTCAGGCCAAAGTTCTACTGCTGGGACCTACGAGGTCATTCGGTGCTGAAGGGGAAATTGAGAGTAGAAAGGTTTGAATGGTGCAAGAGAAGGAAAACCTCACAGTTGCACCGTGGAACAATAATTAATGGTGAGGGTGGAAAGTCAGATGAAAGAAAGAGAATATGATCGGAGGTACAGTAAAAGGAATGAAAGGGGTTGCAGCTAGGGATCGAAGGGACGCTGCTTAGAACCTTGGGTAACGCCTACAGTGCACCGCGTGAGGGGCACTAATGGCAGTAGCCCCCTACGGAAACGAATGTCAATAGAATGGAGCTGCATGAAAAACAAGAAAGAATCCTAACGTAGTACGTGTGGACATCTAACAAACAAATGTCACTGGTTGGTTGATAAATCAAAGTCGTACTATCTCGCTCGTTTGGTATCTTACAGGCTCCGTTTCCCCTTATCAGCCCAAGTAGCAGACGCAACCTATCTCGTTCAAGCAACAGATACGCAACATCAAGGAACAGAGAGAAAGAGAGAGGAGGCAACAACGGAACGTTGCAAAGCAGAATGAGAGCAAACGACAGAGAGAGAAGAGAGAGAGAGAGAGAGAGAGAGAGAGAGCCCACAGCAGCCAATATTGTCACAAACTCCTTCTCCGTCGAAAAGTGGATGAGAACTGAACATGTGGCAAACAGAGTTCCAGCGGCGGAGGGAAGGAAGGAAGGAACTGTCCCAAAGACTCCGCCACCATTCCGATAATAATCAGGTGTCCTGACAGCAGCAGCAGAAGGAAACAGCTGCTGCTAAGTCGACTACAACAGGGTCGAAGGGAAATTCACCCTCTGCCTCTCTTGGTGATTATCATGCGAATATGAAATTCACTTTTAGGGTAAAAGTTTTTGGTACTTGGAAACTCTTAGTGAGCTAACCCGAAAATCTTACCCCCAAAAGACGAGGAGCCACTTTTCTGGCTTTCCAACTCCCTACGCTGAGCCACTTTAGTGGCCCGATTTGAACCGCGCGCCAGTACTTTCAGAGACAGATTTCTTACACCAGTACCGTGCTCTCTGATGACGTATCAATACTTCAGTGTCATTGGCTAAATGTTATTACATCACAATGGCATCATTAGAATCCCGTTACTTAATTGGTTAAAAGGTTTATGACGTGAAAAAAGCAAAAATTCCCGGGAAAACTTCAGTCTCGGCGTTGGTTTTGAGTGTATCGTAACGGCCTCTCGATAACTATTATCTTTTATCGTTATTTTTGTAATTATTACAGGTTAATATGGGATAAAGACATGATAGAATGATAATATAAGTTTTAAGTAATAACAGGAATTACCAGTAATGGAATAATTCGTATATCGTATAAGTGAATTAGTAGGAAAAGCTAATATTTGTTTGAATGAACATTGAGATATCATGGTTGGCGTCTTGGTTTCGAGTGATAATCTTTATCATAATTCTTATTTTTCGTAATTAATGCATGCTGATATTGGATAAAAACGAGATATAGAGAAAATGGAGTTAATACGAGCTGTAAGTTATGTAAATACATCGCACATCAGTAGTTGCAAAATGATTTTACCTTATTTATTTTAGGTTGAGAGTTATGGCGTCCCCTTCAGTTTCAAAAGAAATCACTGACATTTCATTTTATGAAACAAGTGATGAGGAACTTTCAGATTCTGATGATACTGATAGTGAAATGGAAAGCGACACTGATGAGGATGACGGATCATCTTCAGAAAGTGAAACAAATACATGTGCATCAGGTGGCGTGTGGGCGTGCCTCATTGGTGAGGATGCTGGCCCTATTCCAGTGCCATTTAGTGCCACCCCAGGACCTATGCATTCTCCACAGGCCGACGGCACCCCCCCCCCTCCCCTCCCCAATTGCTTATTTCAATTTATTTTTTCCTTATTCCTTTATTCAGACTGTAGTCAATGAAATAAATAGGTACAGCGATTCATTTGTATCTAATATGAGGGAGTATTTGCAGTGCCATCCACGATCAGCCGTTCATAATTGGATTACACATGGGCACACTAACATCAAAGAAATGAGAGCTTTTATTGGCATAGCTCTCAATATGGGAATTGTGAGATTACCAGAGATAAACGATTACTGGGACACTTGCCATAAACCAATCTCCCAAACTTGGTTTCGGGAACATTGTGCCAGAGACAGGTTCAAACTGCTCTTGAAATTTTTGCACTTTGCAAACAATGAAGAAATGCCTGCCCAAGACTCTCAAGGCTATGATCTGCTTTATAAGATCAAACCAGTTATTGATCATTTGGCACATGTCTTCAAAAGACATTTGCATCCCTCGCAAAACATTGCCATAGATGAAAGTATGGTAGGTTTTAGAGGTCGCACACCTCATCTTCGACAGTACATGCCGCAAAAAAGGCATGCAAGGTTTGGTGTCAAGCTGTGGTGCCTTTGTGATACTGAAACTGGTTATATTCATACCTTTGAGGTGTATAATGGGGTCAGGCAGGAAGATAGGAGTGGGTGAGGGTTTCACTTACAATTTTTAGTATGTGTTTGATGAGGCAGGCTGACCTTTTATATCAAGGTTACCATCTAGGACTAGATAATTATTTTGCCTCTCCCCAGCTATTCCAGGACCTGTACAACATGAAAACTACTGCTACTGGTACAGTAAGAAAAAGTAGGAAGGGGCTTCCAAAGAATTGCGTAAATGCCTCCTTGGCAAACCACAAAGTGTGTGAAAGGAGGAAGGGACCTCTTTTGTGTGTTGCATTCAAGGATGGTAAAAACCAACCAATTTTTCTTTCAACAAAATCAAAGGGGGGTTATTCTGACTATACAAATAGCAGGGGGGGTGGGGGAAGGTGGTACAAAACCCAATGTTGTCATTCATTATAACAAATGTATGGGGGGCGTCGACCTCAAAGACTCTAAGCTGTACAAGTATTTAGCTGAGAGGCGTACAGTCAAATGGACAACAAAGGTGGCCTTTGCTCTTTTTGGGACTGCTGTTTCTAAACAGTTATATACTGTATATTAAGCATACAAGCTCCCAGAACAGAATGCCACGAAAGCACTACATGCTTTCAATAATTGAGGCTTTGGTTGAGGACTATAGACCGAAAAGGCCATCACACAAAAGAAGGAGCAATGCAGAGATTGCTGCAAGCAGGGAAGCTCGAATTGAGCCACCTTCACATGAGATTGCAGTTCCTGAAGATGTCATGAGTTACATAAACTGCCCCAAAGGTAAGCTGAGAATGTGTCGCTGGGCATGAACGCAGAGTACGCTCTACTTGGGAATGCCAAAAATGTGATGTTGGGCTTTGTGCTGCATGCTTTGCTTCATATCATAAGAAGAACTAAGAGTAAGTACCGACTAGGGGATGTACATAATTTTTCCTTTCTTTTGTTTAGTATACTGTATCACATGTAGATATATAAATGAACAGTACATGCACTCACGTTCTTATATATATATTTATAATATATACATTATTATATATATATATAATATATATATATATTATATATTAAATATATATATATATATATTATAGATTATATATATATATATATAAATATATAATATATATTATAAATATATATATAATCATCTATATATATAATATATAAATATATATATTATCTATATATATATTATATACTAGTATGAATATATAAAATATAATAAAATCATATATATATATATAATATATATATCTATATATAAATAAAATATTATATATATATATGCATATATATATATATATATAATATATATATATATATATAATATA
Organism: Macrobrachium nipponense; assembly: GCF_015104395.2. NCBI lineage: Eukaryota > Metazoa > Arthropoda > Malacostraca > Decapoda > Palaemonidae > Macrobrachium > Macrobrachium nipponense. The sequence continues at coordinate 50,790,078 of NC_061095.1, read as the reverse complement.
TTAGATATATATACATATATATATGTATATATTTAGATATAGATAATATTTATTTTTTTTAATTTATATATATATATATATATATATATATATATATCGATTTATATATATACATATATTATATATATATATATTATATATCAATATGCTATAATATTATATATAGATAAATTTATTATATAATATATATATATTATATATATCTATAATAATATTTATATTATATATTTATTTTTTATATATATATATATATTATATATATATATATATACTATATATATCATATACTTATACATATACATATATAATATATATAATATATATATATATATATATATAATATTATATATATATATATATATATATATATATATATACTATATATATATAATATATATCTATATAATATATATATATAACTAAATATTTATATATATTCTCCTAATATATATATATATCTATATATATATATATATATATATATATATATATATATATTATATATACCAATGCTTGTTTGTGCTGTGTTACTGAACAAGGCATATTTCACAACCGTTCAGAGGTGTTTTGCGTTGAGTGCCAGTGTGTTGAGTAGTTATGAATTATACTCTAAAAATGTTCTGAAAATGTTGTATATATCCATCTGCTTTTGCTTTCTCCTGAATGACAAGTAAACTTGGAATATTATAACAATGAGTTTACGTAAATTGATCAAGCAGTAATTTATGAAATTAGGATGCAAAATTTGTCTTCACTAACGCTGAGAATGTTGACCAAATTTTGGATAATAAAGGAAAATCTAGAAAAAATATAGAGAAGGGAATAATACAATTTAAAAGGTGTCCATTTCATTTAGAAAGGTTCTGCCTTGAACTTGCAATCTATTTGAAGTGAAAATAGTAAGTAATAAAGATGATATGAACAATAAACTACAAATAATGAATTGTGCGTAACCCATGCGGATCAGCGTATCAATTTTAGCTACGTACGTAATACCCGCCGTTCAAATTTACCGCGTCTTGAGTATCCTATCAGTAAAAACAACAACAACAACAACAACAACAACAATAATAATAATAATAATAATAATAATAACAATAGAAAGAGAAAACATAAATAAGTATCAAGACCTGAAAATAGAAATGAGGAGGATATGGGATATGTCGGCGGAAGTTGTACCCATAATCATAGGAGCACTAGGCACGATCCCAAGATCCCTGAAAAGGAATCTGGAAAAACTAGAGGCTAAAGTAGTTCCAGGACTCATGCAGACGATTGTGCTACTAGAAAAGGCGCACATAGTAAGAAAAGTGATGGACTCCTAAGGAGGCAGGATGCAACCAGGGACCCGCCCCCACACTCTAAAAACCACCAAGTCGAATAGGATGACTGAGATAAGAAAAATATCTATGGTAGTTATATGAATTTCATATAATTTAATTTATCCATTCGTGAGTCCCTCACTATGAGGCGAAATAATGAATTCTACATCATTTCGTTGTATCCATTTCTGAGTCCCACAAAACTAGCAGAAAGATAATATCTAATATTTGCCATTAAATTTAACCGAGCTTCAATTAAAACCTTCAGTCTCGTCTGTAATATTCTGGAATACTCTAAGGTGAGATATTACCACCTCCCCAGTTCCTCCTCAAATGTTCTAATTGGTAATCGAGCAAAAGGGAATCTTGTATTTAACGCTGTCTAAAATCATTAATATGAAATGGAAACATAAATTCAAATCAGTTTCTTCCACAACGTGTAACGAGCAGTGTTACTTAAGCCCGCTTCTCTGATGAGAGAGAGAGAGAGAGACAGAGCCCAACGAGAAAAATAAAGAGCGTCGCTCTACGCTCTCCACCTCATACATTATCCGTTATCACCCTTTTAGGAAACACTTCACCTCCTTTTACACAGGAGATGAAGAGGCGGGAAATTGTTCAGTGAGAAATTACTTCCCTTTTGCTGTCTGCAATCTCTGTCATTTTAACGAATGAGATTTGGTTGAACTTCCTTTTTAAATATATTCTTCAACGTCATAAGATTTTTATTTCTCTTCCTAGTAAATTAACTCCATACAATATTCACATAAAACTACTGTAAAATAAGATGAAATCCAGAGTAAGTGTTACTAAATAACACTGAGTAATCAAAACAGACAAAGTGACTTTCGTATAACCGAGATCATAACATTGACAGAAATAACGAAACGAAAGACGAAGTTTGAGATATTTTACCTTTTTGAGGACAGATCAAAGTTCAGGAAATGTGCCGATAAATGTTGAAGCACATCAAAGTAATGCGACAAGAGACAGTGCTTGTTGATATGTCAAAGTATTATGTGAAACGATTTGAGGAATAACCTTTCATTTTATGACTTTAGACATTAAACTTATGACCATAAAATAACATTCTGAATATTCTATACAAACCCCCAACAATATATAGTAAAAGATAAAGCAAACCTTTCATATTTCATTCTGTAGAGCGAAGGAGAATTTTAAAGTTATTGACCACGAGAGAGCATCCGGTGTCATATATTCCACCTTTCAGGGATACATTCTTTGTTGAACTGTATTTTTCACTTAGAGAAACAAGACGATATAAATTCTCTCTAATGGAGAACAGGAGACCACTTCAATTCCCGTATTTACATTCGATGGCAATAGATACTTTACAATTGATTAAAGAAATAGGAATGATGCAAATTGAATGGTGAACATTCGTTCTCGGAGAAAAGTAGTTTGTCCTGGAAATATATTTGGTAGATGATTTCGTTACAACAGCCATTTTGTATAGATGCAAAGAGAGATGTATCAGTTTGAAACCCAACGAACAGAGATAAAATTAATTTTAAATATTCTAGCCTTTCTTTGATCCCGATTGCCTGGGGGTTTCCTTACCAAATTTTGTTCTTCCTCTCTCATCAACACTGGTTTGACAATCCTGACCCATATTTCTCCACGTGAGAGAACTTCCAAAAATATTTGGAGGTTAACTCTTTGATATCTATCATTTGCCAGTCTATAGTGATATCAATTCTAATTTAAACCTTAACAAGTTTTATATATAAGAATTATATCTGCATATTGAAAATAACAAAATCTGAATGCACAATACAAGATTTGGGTTATTGTGAAGACGAAAACTCTCGAGTTAAAAGTATATGGCATGTTTTGGTATATTAGGAACAAACCTCCCCGCCCCCCGCCCCAACAAATAAACAAAGATATGGCCCTTTACACGCTATAAATAGGGCTATATTTTGCAACCAACGAGTCCATGCTTGCAGAATTACCATATATTGCTAATAACTTACACCAGAATGGAATGAACAGCGGGCCTTTATGTCAAAAAGCCCCAGTGTAAATTCTGACACTACTTTTTCCCTTAAAAAGCTACTAGTTTGTTCATGCTGGAATGATTAAGAGAGAGAGAGAGAGAGAGAGAGAGAGAGAGAGAGAGTTTTAATCACCTTCAAATCCTTCGATATATTTTCATTCCTTAACCGACTCCTGACGGGATTTCTGACTCGAGACTTAAAACCATCCTTTGATCTCTGTCTCCTGTGAAGGACTCGGTAAACAGGATGTCCTACAAGTAGTCTCTCTTATGTTCCCCAATCAAAGGACCTTTGAAGCCCAAAGGTGATGAAAGTCTTCTTAGGGATAATCTCTATTTAGTCTTTGAGATTCATAATTTACAATATTTATTTCTCTAAAATGATGGGAAAGTGTAAAACAAGATTTTTAATTTATTTCATGTAAAGTGGAATGGAGATGAATAATATATCTTACTTCTCTCTTTTCTTTTCTTATAAACTACTTCAGCCTCTCTCTCTCTTTCTGTCTCTATTCCAAACTATCCATTGCTGCGAAATATGAGAATATATAAAATTAATATTTATTGGCTGTTTACAAACCTCAAGAAAGGAGAAGGAGAATTAATATACAATTCATCATAGATGAAACAAACAGAATCTCTCTCTCTCTCTCTCTCTCTCTCTCTCTCTCTCTCTCTCTCGTACTCTCTCTTTATCTTCTGTTTTATTATTTATTCTGTTTATTCACTTAAAATTTAATTCTTTTATTTTTTTTCATCAATGGAAAAGGACTTTTACAATCATTTCTCTCTCTCTCTCTCTCTCTCTCTCTCTCTCTCTCTCTCTCTCTCTCTCTCTCTCTCTCTCTCTCTGATGTTTCATTTATTTATTCTGTTTATTCACTTAAAATTTATTTCTTTTATTTTTTCATTTATGAAAAAGGACTTTTGCAATCATCTCTCTCTCTCTCTCTCTCTCTCTCTCTCTCTCTCTCTCCTCTCTCTCTCTCTCTGATGTTTCATTATTTATTCTGTTCATTCACTTAAAATTTATTTCTTTTATTTTTTCATTTATGAAAAAGGGCTTTTGCAATCATCTCTCTCTCTCTCTCTCTCTCTCTCTCTCTCTCTCTCTCTCTCTCTGATGTTTCATTTATTTATTATGTTTATTCACTTAAAATTTATTCTTTTATTTTTTCATTTATGAAAAAGAACTTTTGCAATCATCTCTCTCTCTCTCTCTCTCTCTCTCTCTCTCTCTCTCTCTCTCTCTGATGTTTCATTTATTTATTCTGTTTATTCACTTAAAATTTATTTCTTTTATTTTTTCATTTATGAAAAAGGACTTTTGCAATCATCTCTCTCTCTCTCTCTCTCTCTCTCTCTCTCTCTCTCTGATGTTTCATTTATTTATTATGTTTATTCACTTAAAATTTATTTCTTTTATTTTTTCATTTATGAAAAAGAACTTTTGCAATCATCTCTCTCTCTCTCTCTCTCTCTCTCTCTCTCTCTCTCTCTCTCTCTCTGATGTTTCATTTATTTATTCTGTTTATTCACTTAAAATTTATTTCTTTTATTTTTTCATTTATGAAAAAGGACTTTTGCAATCATCTCTCTCTCTCTCTCTCTCTCTCTCTCTCTCTCTCTCTCTCTGATGTTTCATTTATTTATTATGTTTATTCACTTAAAATTTATTTCTTTTATTTTTTCATTTATGAAAAAGGACTTTTGCAATCATCTCTCTCTCTCTCTCTCTCTCTCTCTCTCTCTCTCTCTCTCTCTCTCTCTCTCTCTCTCCTAATAGATAGACAGATAATGAACTTCGTAAAATTTGAGAAAGGTATTCAGGAAATCAGGAAGAACGTAACTTCAAACTTCAGTGAAAAATAGCACCGATGGATCACACTCATATTTTCTAACACGTTAAATGTAATCACCGATTACATGTTGAGGGCTAAATGAACAGATTACCTTCATTAGCAATCAAGGCCAACTCTTCTCTTTCTCCTGATATGATTATTAAGGTTAATTAGTCAATCATTAACCCATCATCTGTGAATAACTTCTTAGTGACATCAAACGCGTCCATTTGTTCTTTAATGAATAAGCTCTGATATCTTGAAATACTTCAGCATAATTGTTATTTTTTCACATAATGTATGAAATGGCGTTTAATATTTTCCTACCATGAATATTACCACTACCATTTCCCTCGTCCCCATAAATACCATAATGGAATGTAGTACCATTCCCCATCAGCCTTCCGGTTCTGGTCAAAGTGAAACTGAATCTGTTTTGGTCGTAAATTTTGGTTATAAATCTGACTACGAATGAAAATGAAATTCATGTTAGAAATACCTGGAAATTGCGATGATAAACAGGAGGAAATATATTCATGTAACGTAAATATATTGGGGAAGGAAATGTAATTATTACTCGGGTTAAATATCGCAGTCTTATTTCCGATAGTGACATACAATCCCTGAAGCAATTATTGAAGATAATCTTAGATAATCTTCTTATCACTGTTAACACTAAAAAAGTCATTTACTTGATTACCATTCTTCATTAACTTTAAATATTTAGAGGCGATAGAAAGATAAACAGAAAGAACATATTAACCAATCAATTAACCGATACCCCAGTGCCAAGGAATAATTCTGGCTGATAACAATTCACCTCAGGGAATAATCTGATCTCTTCTAAAACCTTGATTTATTTGATATCAAATAAGTAAATATTTCAATAAATGCTGATATTTCTCTTTACTGTATTATTAATATAGAGAAAGTTGCTTCATAATGACAATTCCTCTTTTCCCACTTGTTCTTAAGTCTTGTGAACTCTGGGATTCTCTCTCTCTCTCTCTCTCTCTCTCTCTCTCTCTCTCTCTCTCTCTCTCTCTCTCTCTCTCTCTCTCTCTCTCTCTCTCTCTCATACACAATAAGGGTTATAGAGGGAATCATCATGACACATTTGATCAGAGGAGAGAGAGAGAGAGAGAGAGAGAGAGGAATCTGTAGTCATACTTATGTCCCGCAATTTCCACCCGAATTGCATAAGTTGATAATTACCTGGGATCTAATTCTGTTCGGATTCTCTCTCTCTCAGTAATCTTATATATATATATATATATATATATATATATACAATATATTATATATATATATATATATATATATATATATATATATAAAATAATAATAATATCCTTTACTTCGGTTCAAGACCATATACAATGAACATACAAAATACACAGTAACATACACAATCTAGATATATGAGTAAATATGATAGGAAAATTAGTAATCGGCACTTATCCACCAAACAAAATATGCTGAGGTAGCATAAAAGATAGTAATCATAATACTGGTAATAGTAATAATGTTGGTGAGAAAAAAAAAAATGCATTGAGAGTTATAGCAGTTAGTGCACAAATTATATACAAATTATATAGCTTAAATTTCACTAGAGACCTTAGGTGGTTACAGTAGTCTGGTCCAGAGGGCTAAATACATAAATTGAATGCATATATATATATATATATATATATATATATATATATATATATATATATATATATATATAGATATATATATATATATATATGTATGTATATATACATACATATACATATATACATATACACATACATATATATACATATATATACATACATATACATATATATATATATACACATACATATACATATACATACACATACATACACATACATATATATACATATAAAGAAACTTTAACTTGATAGTAATCACAGAAATAATGAAAAAATAAAATATCAGCAATAAATATAATTAAATGACAAAATCTGCAGATGACATCTTGCTAATACAGAGATTAAGTCTTTAGGGGACAAAGGCCTCATTTTCCCATCTTTCCCACAATTTAGATCTTCTTGCTTCACTCCTTAGGATGCTTTGTATGAGCGAGTTGCCGCTGTTTCTCACTCGGGTTACCAGGCTGGACATTGTTCGCCTTACAATGATTTTTAAATTGTTCAGGTGGTTTTCTAAGAACATCTGTGTGGCGGAGTGGTAGCGTGGAGTGTTTGTGAGGCGTCTCAGAATGTCATTGTGCACAACAGTGATACGTCTCATGGTCTCTCGGGTATAGTTCGTCCAGAGGGAACACCCATAGATACTGTAGCAGTAAGAGCGGTAGAGCAGCAGTTTCACGTCTCGGTGACAGAAGGCAAACCTCCTTGCAATCATGTTGCCAGTTGCACATAGTTTACGACGCCTCTGTTCAATGTCTGCCGTATCTTTAGGTCGTCGGTAATAATGTGACCAAAATACGGAAATTTCGCGCACAAATTCCAGCCGATGGTTTCCGAGGAAAATTTGTGGTTCTGCAATATGCTTAAGCGATCTCGGGAGCAGCGACATGCACTGGGTCTTGGTTTCGTTGTAGATTATATCAAATTCCTCTGCATATTGGCGGCAAGTGTCCGATGAGTCGTTGGAGGGCCATGCACTGATGGGAAATCAGAACCATATCGTCGGCGTAACAGAGGTTGTTTATAGTTGTTTCATTGACAGTGCATCCGATTGGGAGTGAGTTCAGTCTGACATTCAAGGCATCTGTGTACGTATTAAACAGGTATGGAGAGAGAATGCCCCCTTGCCGAAGCCCGTTTAGGGAGCCGAAGGTGTACGATAATACGTTTGCCCCATTTGACACAGAATTGCTGTGTGGAGAACCAGCAATGTAAAATGCCAATTAGATATAGGGTGTGCCCCCACTGCAGCTTCAGGAATAGCTTCAGGTAGTTTACTCTGTCAAATGCTTTTCTCACATCTACGAAACACAGGAAAACCGGAGATGCTGATGATAGGTAGTAGTTCAGCAATTCTTTCAGTATGTAGATGCAGGTGTCGGTTGAGTGGTTTGCTTTAAACCCGAACTGGTTGTCAGTGGTGTGTAGAAAGGGGAGAAGTCTCACAAGAAGAACCGACTCAAGTATCTTCGATGCGATCGTTGTGATTGCAATTGGCCGGTAGTTGCCAGGGTCAGCTGCATCCTTTAGCTTGTTTTTGATTAATGGTATACAAGTGAACTAAGAGTAGGGAGTCTGGAAGAAACTGGTGAATTATGACGCATTGAATAAGGCAGCTAGCAAAATGTAAATTATCGGATGGCAGAATTTGAAAGCCTCTGCGGGAAGACCATCACAGCCGGGCGATTTATTATTAGGTATGCTGTTTATGGCATCGCTGATGTTACCTGGCGTAATACGGTCTGCAAAATGAAATTGAATGTTGTCATTAAGGAGGTTATCTACCTCGCTTCGGGAATCCTGATCATTTATGCAATTCAGGATATTGTTGAAGTGATCACCCCACATCCTTGCGATAGCCTCGTCTCCGACTGCTTCCCCTACTCTCTGTGATAGCTTTTAGTTTTGGGATTTAAGGACTGGATATCTTTCCAAAGACGAGGGTAATCACCAGATTCTACGTTTCTAGACATTGCATCGGCTCTTAGTTGTTTTTCATTTAACCTGCAGTGCTTAAGAGCAAGTTTGAATTGCGCTCTCGCCTGCCTCATTAGTAATGCAGTGTGTCCTTCCCTCAGGCTGCCATTTTGCCTCCACAGTAAAAACATTTCTCGTGAGTATGTATACAGATCCTTAACCAAATCATTCCAACCAGGTATATTACGAGAATTACCTTGACGAAATATATAGGCAGTCCTGCCCGAAGCAAGCATAGCGGAGATTATGTTCGAATAGAATTCATTCAGATCCCTCTTGTGGTGGTCATTTCTGCATTTTGTGTTGGTACACAGTAAGGCGTCAGCCGGTTGAATTATTGACCGCAACCTGGTTTCCGTGGTCGCCCTAAAGTATCTGGTTTTTTGTTGGTTTTTAAACTCCCAGTTAACCGCTGGAGGGCGGTCAGTTAGTGGGTTCACGGTAGGGAGGGATGGGGTACTGAATGACACCTGTAATGGGATGTGATCGTAGCCCGTTGCAAGATCGTAGCGAATATTGCAGGTCATAATAGAATCATGAAGTTGTGGAGATGTGATGCAGTGGTCCAGCCAGGAGGTTGTAATTGCGTCCGCTCTCTTAGTACATATGAGTAGGAGGAGGGAGGGAGGAGCATTACATCGCTAATTTGGAGAGCATGATTTTGACAGAAGCGAGTAAGTTCATTATAAAATTGTTTTGTGGGGTGAGAATTAAGGTCCCCTATTATACAAATATGATCAGCAGGAGAATCTTGAATAATACTGTGTAACTCCCCTAGGATCATGCAGTAATGATCAAAATTATTGTTATTTTCCCATGGCATATAAACCTTAATTATTTGGATTTTAGAGTTCCCTACTGTCACTTGAAGCCCAAGCAATCTGTCACTCCTGTAGGTCATCACCTTTATCAAAATTGTCTAACGATTTGTGCCACAGGAAAGAAAGTCCCCCTTTCGGACGACCGGCTATGATTTGATCTGTAACTTGCCATCGATGAAGTCGAGAAGGTTCTGAAGTCTTCATGAATTGAATCACAGATGGCAAGGTCATGGGGCCAGAGGAGCGTTTCTTGCAATGCAATGATGCCGTTGAAATTTTTGTTTGGCAGAGCATGTTTAGGAGAGGAATGTTCCGCTTGAGGCCAAAATATTCCAAAAGATTATGTTTAATGTATCCATGGCTATATATATATATATATATATATATATATATATATATATATATATATATATATATCTATATATTATATATATATATATATATATATATAGATATATATATATATATATATATATATATATATATATATATATATATATATATATATATATATAGATATATAGATATATATATATATATATATATATATATATATATATATATATATATATATATATATATATATATATATATATATATATATATGTATGTATGTATATATAGATATATATATATATATATATATATATATATATATATATATATATATATATATATATCGAGCTACAATGTCCTTTAATATCTAATTCGCTCTACCTCGGAATAATATATTTTCATATATGCTTAACCGAAGGGGAATTTTTTCTCGATAATAGATTTGCCTGGACCAGGGCGCGAACCTATTATCGAGAAAAAATTCCCCTTCGGTTAAGCATATATGAAAATATATTAATTCCGAGTAGAGCGAATTAGATATTAAAGGACATTGTAGCTCGATATATGTATATGAATCACGGAAATGTGATATGACTTATATATATATATATATATATAGTATATATATATATATATATATATATATATATATATATATATATATATATATATATATATATATATATATCATATATATATCATATATATATATATATATATATATATATATATATATATATATATATATATATATATATATATATATATATATGTATGTCTGTATGTATATATATCGATATATATATATATATATATATATATATATATATATCTATATATATATATATATATATATATATAAGTACAAAAGACAGTCATGAATTAAACAAGGCAGGATAATCTAGTAAAGGGGAAGAGGCTGATAAAGCATAATTGCTGTTTGGGAGTCACAGAGCCTAACCGTCAATTCAGGCGGAAGACGAACAATTAAATGTGGGGGAGAAAACTGCGAACCTTAACACAGAGATGGAAATTGCTTAAGTAATCTAGGATTTTATGGCATATAATAAACAAGCATTTTTTCTGAATATACCGAATATACACTTTAAATATTCTCTCAAACATGAAAAAGGCGGATTCCCATCCCCCTTAGAATATTTTACATGACAATAGCTTAATTCTCTTTTATGTCAAAGGATTGTTCCTTAGGCCTATGGAAAGTTCATATGCCTACCATACAATTTTACCGTATTGTGTCACCGCTCATTTGAATACTGAATATACTATATGAAGTCATATTTTACAACTATAATCTAAAAGCAGCATTTTCTTTATGAATAGTTTTTATTTATCACCTAGAACAAAAACTAAATAAAAAAATATAGCTGAAAATCATATATATAGATCGCGCTTGATTATTATTATTATTATTATTATTATTATTTTTTTTTTTTTTTTTTTTTGGGGGGGGGGTTTTTTTTTTTTTTTTTTTTTTGCTTTATCACAGTCCTCCAATTCGACTGGGTGGTATTTATAGTGTGGGGTTCCGGGTTGCATCCTGCCTCCTTAGGAGTCCATCACTTTTCTTACTATGTGTGCCGTTTCTAGGATCACACTCTTCTGCATGAGGCCCGGAGCTACTTCAGCCTCTAGTTTTTCCAGATTCCTTTTCAGGGATCTTGGGATCGTGCCTAGTGCTCCTATGATTATGGGTACGATTTCCACTGGCATATCCCATATCCTTCTTATTTCTATTTTCAGATCTTGATACTTATCCATTTTTTCCCTCTCTTTCTCTTCAACTCTGGTGTCCCATGGTATTATTATTATTATTATTATTATTATTATTATTCAGAAGATGAAGAACCATATCCATATGGACCAAGCCCACCACAGGGACCACTGACCTGTAGTTCAATCTTCAAAGGAATATGTCGTTCATTAGAAAAAAGAAGAGATCACTTAGAAATAGAAAATAAATTAAATCAATAAATATATAAAACCGTAAGTAAATTATTAAAATGAAATGCTAGGAGATTTGTTTAAGGGTAATAATGCATTGCATCTTCGCTTGTTGAGAATGAATGAAACAATGACCAACATATATTAATTTCATTCAAGAACAATCTGTTCGTTTCTCACACAACAGCGAAGTAGATTCAGTCCCAGCTGAGGACGCAGAACCAGAATAATTATTTCGACAAAGCCACAGGGGAAACCTGTCTTTTCCCTTGCTGGTCTGTTCATTTTTAAACTTCATTCATTTCATGAATGAAGCTTAAAAATGAACTGGTCATTTTTCCGGAAGGAAAATCCTCGTGAGTCTGAGATTTATTTTATGTCTGTTGCTATTTCCATTTTCTGGCGTTGAATAGAATGTGGGATTTAGGCCGAAGGTCAGGCGCTGGAACCTGTGAGGTCATTCAGCGATGAAACGGAAACTGATACTAAAAGGGTATGAAAGGCTTAACAGGAGGAAAACCAAAAAGCAAATGTACCATGAATCAATTGTTAAGAGAGGGTTCAGGAAAGTAAGATGGAAGGAAGAGAATATGAACGGAGGTACAATAAAATGAATGAAAGAGGTTGCAGATAGGGGACGAGGGGACGCTGCAAAGACCCTTAATAATTAATACCCACAGTGCACCACATGTGGTGCACCGAAGGCTCTACTCCCCTACAGGGACTCCCTGTCCTAAGTAGCGGAGGTCTTCTACGAATTCGTCCTTACAAAAACTCCGCCTCAAAAGTTTATTTGGGAAAACTTTCCTCTTGAGGTAGAGCATCCGTGTCTTAACTGACCTCCTAAAACATATCACACCAACATAAAACTGCTGTTTTTTTATTTATTTATCTAGTTTTGTGTGTGTGTGCGTATGTGTTTTTTTTTTACTTTACTCTGGATTTATTTAATGGTGGAACTTGAATTAAGTTGGAGGTAACATTACAATAAGAAAACGGGAATGCTTTTATAAGAGAATTTCTCAGAATATTGTTCAAAGCTAATTCCAACAGGCATCTTGGAATGTTTGTTCCTTTAGTGAGATCATTTCTTTTAGAAAGTAATTGATTATTGTGAAGAAACTAACCTAAAATTAAAGAGAAAAAACCGTTGACAAGAAAGGCATTTGTAAAACTACTACTGAATTCATTCATATTTTACGAAAACTACTTCTTATTTCATTCATACGGTCAGATAAGTATTCCTGAATACATCCATAGTGTCCGGAAACTTTCAGCAATTCATCCATATCTCTCGAATATTGAAAGTCGGTATCATCGTCTGGACTTAATTGATATGTGGAAGTGATTTCGAACTTTGGCAGCAGTTCATTTCCAACTCGGAAGGTGTTTGAGGATCATTGTGTCCCTAAAAGACGATGACTTCTTATCCAAGATTCAGTTGAGGAATTTAAAGGTTTTCCGTTTGAACTGAAATACAAAGCCGATGGAGACTCGAGAAAATATACAAAGTTATTTGTGTTTATATCAGCCACAGTTGACAAGCATAATCACAGTATCATAACAGCCCTCCCATGGCTCCATTCCAAATTCAGGAATGACCGGAATGACAGCAAAGGTGCCTCACCTGATGAGCCAATTAGCAGTAATGCTTTCAATGTAATTATTAAGTCCAGATATAATGGCTGCTTTAGATTGCGCCTGATATGATCACTCGAATCATATCGGTTTCGGATTTGCCCAGATTACACTGATTCTCGTCCTGCTAAGAAATTCAGTGTCATGATAAGATTGCTGTATATTTAAAGTCCACAATTACATCAATAAACTGCACTATTTGCAAGAGATAAAAGCAGACTCTCGAACACCTAAGCGGCGTTCCTCCTCAGTTCAGGTGTCCGAAAGTGTTTTTATCTCTTACAAAAAAAACAGTTTATTGATAGAGTAGAATAGAATACAGAGCTTAGGCCAAAGGCCAAGTGTTGAGACCTACGAAATCATTCAGCGCTGAAACGGAGATTAAGAAAAAAGGAGGCGGCAAACCTTTTGTAGTTGCACTATGAACCAATTGTTAAGGAAACTAAGATGGGAGAAAGAGAATACGAACGGAGGTACAGTAAAAGAAATGAAAGGAGTTGCAGATAAGGGCCTATGGAAGGGACGCTGCAAAGAACCTTAAGTAATGCCTACAGTGCACCGTGAGAGGTGCACTGACGACACTACCCCCTATGGGGAGTACAATTGTTGATTTTGATTTCCGAATATTCTCGCTTTAAGATTTCTGGTTCTTCTCTATGTTTCCAAACTGGCACTTTTGGAAAACAGAGAGAGAGAGAGAGAGAGAGAGAGAGAGAGAGTTACTGCTCTGTTGTCCAGTCGTTATCTGAACTGGGAGTCATTTGTTAAAACGTCTAACAAATAAACGAAACATAACAGAAATATCTACCTATTGGGGAACCTAAGCAAAAGAGAGGAAATGTGTCCATGAATCAAAAGAAAATCACTTTTATGTAAACAATTCACGCTGGCAACCTTCACAAGATATACAATGCTGAAACCTTCATAGAGGCACATTTTCTGGCATAGCATAAAGTGTCGTTGTACAGAACATTGAACTAGACAATTTATGTCACTTTTCACGTCCTGTTGACATAACTGAAGACTTAAATGCTCGACCAAAGTTCGTCATGATTGAGTGTGCGTAGATATTTCAGATATTTACAACAGTGCTTTGTACTTTGACGAAATTCCACAAAATCATTTTTGATTCGCAGCTTGAAGCGCCACTTCCTACAATCGGCTGAATGCTTGTCAGTGAGGATATTTAATGATTTATCCAATGGAACTGGTTATTAACTTCTATTACAGTCTAATTCATAAAAATGGAGAATAAAAGGAACATTTTTTCCAATTTACAGTTGTCACATTCAATTTTCAGCCTAGGCAAAAGAAATTAAAAAAAAATAAAATAAAATTAACGAATAAAGAAAAATCTTTAGGAATATTTTAGCATTTCCCAGTAGTTCGATGCACTGCAGACTTTAGGCAGAGAATCAGGGAATTACTGACCATCATACTAATCTGCATCAATATCGAACATTACCGCAAGTGTCATAAAAATGGCAATTACTGCACGGTAATGAGAGGTTGAATTTGCCCCAGTCTGAGAGGGCATCATGAACCGTGACAGGTCAATTTTGCGTTCTTGTGGTAGGTGGGATTTTTGTTTGTGAAGAGTTTCTTTGAAACAATATATCTACAAAAATTTTCATATATATATATATATATATATAATATATATATATATATATATATATATATATATATATATATAAATATGTGTGTGTTGTGTGTGTGTGTGTGTGTGTGTGTGTGTAAACCCTTTTATACCCAACTGAGGAAATGAGTTTCTGATTACAGTAATGTAAGAAAAAAAAGACTGAATTATTAAACCTCTTTTATTCTTCTTACGAATAATACCACATATACTAGAAAATCCTCTCTCTCTCTCTCTCTCTCTCTCTCTCTCTCTCTCTCTCTCTCTCTCTCTCCGTGAGACTAACAAGGCCATCATGGCCTGAATTTTCCAGAGTATCGTCGAATACTTCAGCACAACGACCGCCATTACTCAGTAATTAGAAGGTGTCACGCCTTTCAGTAAAATAAGAAGTTCCACAAAACTAATTCTGGTCTCATGACTTTCTGGAATCGCATCTTACACTCTGTCGTTGTTATAATTAGCGGATGAATGGTCTTGCAGCAGAGTTCATTTTCCTCGATTGGGAACAGCATTTCTGAGTCAGATTTCGAAGCCGGGTGGAGCGCTCTTGTGAAACTCAAGTTTGCAAGTGAAACCAATTGCTTCTATTGCATTCCCGCCCAAAGCGTTGAATATCCAGGTCGTTAGAGAATAGAATTTTGTGCGAAAACCATTGTTTCCTGAGACCGTTTCAGGGGACAACCATATTTCCTGGAATCTGAGTAAGAGAGACTGGGCCTAACTTTCTCTCCCTAAGTGTTATGTATCCAGGTCTTTATGCAGGAGGAGTTTGCAGGAAAAAAAATCATCATTTCCTGTGACCATCTCTCTGGGGTAAGAGACATTTCCAGGCTGATCATTCGCAGCTCAAAGTGAGCGGGGAACTGAATATCATTAATATGGTGTATACGTTCTGCAATTCGTAATAATGATACTCTCATATGTTCCTCTTTATCTTCTCATAGCTATGCAGTTGCATCTGCTAATAGCAAATGCATTATGAATGAAGTTTCCGTGGTATTCATAAATAGTATCACTCAGTATATATTCACTGAATGCAAGTCACTCATTTAGTAATGGAAATGTGGGTCCAAAAGCCTGGTGGCCATTACTGGGTCTAGAGAGAAATGTCTGACTTAACATCAAACTGAAGCAAATATATGAATATGTGTTTGATGATTGTTTTAAGATTATTTCAACTGACTTGAAGATTAATTTAATATATTAGCAGATTTACTTAGCTGAATTAATATTTTAAATTTTAATACGATTTTCGTGTCTTTTCATTTTATGTTTTATATACATATGGATATTCGATGTATTCGAGGTTTTTTTGGTATAATAATAGCAATCTGTTTCTGCTGTAGTTGATAATATCATATCTCGACGCTTACCTACTCTTATTGTGTCCCATAAACATCTGCACTCTTTCATGTCCTTTCCTCAGTTCATTAAAAACATTTAAATACCAATTTTACCAACCCACTAACAGCCTCCTATTCCTCTACACATATTGTTTTGGTCGTTACTCTTTCTGTATCATTTGCAATGCAAGGTTTGGTGTACTGTCAAAACTAAAAGTGTAGGAATCGTCAACAATCTTTAGGGGAGCTGTAGGAATGGAATTGAATATGGTAATTAGGCCAAAGGCCAAGCGTTTTGACCTATGAGGTCATTTAGCACTGAAAGGGAAATTGAGAATAGAAAGGTTTGAAAGGTGTAACAGGAGGAAAACCTTTTGCAGTTTCTCTATGAATCAAATGTTAGAAGGTGGAAAGCAAGATGGAAGAAAACGAATATGAACAGAGTTACAATAAAAGGAATGAAAGTGACTGCAGCTATGGGTCATAGGGACGCTACAAATAACCTTAAAGTAATGCCTAAAGTGTATGGTGTACTGACAGCACAACCCCCTTACGGGGAACATGGGACAATAACTTGATGTCGGTATCTGCTTCTTAAAAAATACTCAAGGTCTATGTTCCAGAGGAACGAAAAATGATAACAGGAAACTCACTACTTCTCTGCAACTATTTTTTTTCCTAAAAGGAAAACCTCCTTATCCCAGGCCATGAAGAATATCGACGCTGCTCCAGAAATTATTGGGAAAAGTCCTCATAAAATTTAAGGCGGAAAATCTCAAAAGAGACACCAACAAGATCGTTCTTCGCTTCAGAAAGAATATGAAAGTTTTTTTTTTTTTTTTTTTTTTTTTTTTTTTTTTTTTTTTTTTTTTTTTTTTTTTATTACTTTCGTGAGGAAGTTCGTACCACAACTTAAAGAAGCTGAGAGAGTCTAGGAAGAATATTGAAAGTTAAATCTCTCATCAGAACCTTCTAATATTTCAAATATGATTTATTTCTTGGAAAATAGTTGAGAAGGTCCAGATTCTACAACGTACAAATCGTTACCATTCGGATACGCTAAGCTTTCTTTAATTAATCTCTTAATGGCAAAACTAAATATTTAAACTAATTGATGATAGATATGTTTATTAAAATCCTATGCTGTATCATTTCATAATTAAGAAATAAGCATATTAACAGCAATAATCGTTACTGCTAAACCCTCAAAGGAAGGAAACGGGTGAAGATTTTTAAAAGCTCTCCTGTAAAAGATTCTTAAAACATGACGAAATATCTTCCAAGAAATAATTAAAGTTGCACAAAAAGGATTTTAATACGACGATTTCAAAGACACAAAAGAAAAAAAAACCTCTTAAGATTCAAATAATTCTCTCGTTGTGTGTGTGTATGTGTGTGTATATATATATATATATATATATTATATATCTATATATATATTATATATATATATAATATATATATATATATATATATATA
>NC_061095.1:50754536-50767036 GCF_015104395.2 Macrobrachium nipponense | reverse complement strand
CAAATAATAATAAAAATAATAATAATAATAATAATAATAATAATAATAATAATAATAATAATAATAATAATAATAATAATAATATGCCAGTGGAAATTGAGGGACACTAGGCACGATCCCAAGATCCCTGAAAAGGAATCTGGAAAAACTAGAGGCTGAAGTAGCTACAGGACTCATGCAGAAGAGTGTGATCCAGAAACGGCGCACATAGTAAGAAAAGTGATGGACTCCTAAGGAGGCAGGATGCAACTCGGATCCCCACACTATAAATACCACCCAGTCGAATTGGAGGACTGTGGTAGATCAAAAAATAAAAATAACAATAATAATAATAATAATGTCTACACACTTCTGAGTTTTAAGAACGATACACGAAATTTGTAAATCATTTGTAATAAATTATTATTATTATCATCATTATATTTTACTTATTTTTTATTAATTCATTAATTTGTTAATTTATCTGTACATCTAATAACTGATCTCTTTCTGTATTTCCCATTAGCTTCTGTTGCTTCTTTCTAGTAAACACCATATTCTTTGGATGCTTGAATTTCAAGTCAGTGGCCCTCCCCTGATGTGGGCTAGTTCCATATAAACAGGGTTCGCCTCCTGAGTAATAATAATAACAGTACAGAGCCAAAGACATCAGCTGTTTCGCAGAGTTTTGTCAGACCGAAATAGCAGGAGCTTCGCAAAGGGACTGAGCATCGTCAGAGGCTTTCGAATCGAACAGGAGGTTACAATATTCCCAAATGGGTTTGACTTGTAACCTGAATATAGTCTCTCTCTGTCCAGAATTCTATCAATTGATTCGTTAACTACAACCGGCCACTCTGGTAATAGAATAGAACAAGTTATATTCTTTTGAGCTTTCTTCAGATGTTTAGCTAAAAAACCCCAGACTATAATAAACCCAAGAGGCCTCCAAAGGGAAATCAGCCTGCAGAGAGAGAGAGAGAGAAAGAGAAAGAAGGTACAGTATAAGGTAAAGTTTAATAAATGGGAAGGAACGAAATTCAGGACACCTCAGCGGCAGAGCAAGAACGAATATCTCCTCGCTGAAAAATTTGGAGATCAGAAGATTCCACAAAAGCACTAGGCAGGACTATTCTACATTATAGCTGAAGCCAAGATAAAACTCCTGGAATAAAAAATCAATTCCAACAAGACGAAGAACCCAGTCCCTACCAACGAACTGATCCACAAAAACAAGAGTGAGACAACTCTTGGTTCTGAAGTTCTGGTGAAAATACCACCACACTAATTTGTTTCCCAGAACAAAGTTACTCATTCTTCATCAGTTTTGGTCTCCCCAAACTGAATAAATTTTACGTTGCATTAAACTAAAACTCACTCGATCGCGATTTGATTTATGAAGTGCAGATCGTATTAAAATGACTTGCAACTCTAATTTGAATACTAATAAGAAGTTATTTGGTTCATTGTGAGTAATGGGTCCTTTTTTGTTTGGGGTATTTCATGGTAAAATTTTGCATCGTTGGAATGTATATTAAATTCTAAATCATTACTGGTAAAATCTAGAGAACTGTGACATACAGAGAGAGAGAGAGAGAGAGAGAGAGAGAGAGAGAGAGAGAGAGAGAGAGAGAATGGGAAATACACAGTAATACTCTGTAAAAAACAAAGCCAAAAGGGCAATTTACCTTCACGTTGGAGGATTACAGAAGTCTCTTTAGTTCTCCTCGCTCTCTATTTCCTCTCGTACCCAGAACAGAGATTCAAAGGACAACTCTTATCCTTTGTTCTCTATTGTTTATTGTCTATCCCTTTTCCTTCCTTTGTAGCGATGAAGGACAAAGTGACAAAAAAGATGCTTCTATATAATAATGAAAAAAAGATTGCTAATTATAAAATGCATATTTAAGATACGAATTTTTCTCTGCCTAACAAAACGCCATGGTTAATTATTATCAATCTGAAACTTCAATTCGTCAGTATCCGGACATTGGAGACATTTAACGTCGTCATTAGCCGGACACTGGAGACATGAAACTTCGTCATTATCCAGACACCGCAGACATAACCTTTGAATAGTAACTGATATCCACATCTCGAGTCCCAAAATCCATTGGCCCTCCAGAGGCGCCTTCTCAGATGGACCAATCTGAGGCTGCCACCTGTGGCCTTATATACTGACCCTCCTGAATGAAGAGCCAATGGAGTTTCCCCCATTTGCATTTTGGGGTCATTTAAATGACCTTGCCCGAGCGATGCCCAGGTCACTTTGATGGTTTTATTCTTTTGAGTCTACAAGATTCTCTCTCTCTCTCTCTCTCTCTCTCTCTCTCTCTCTCTCTCTCTCTCTCATATGCTTCATAGCACCGAATGGAGAAAGCGATTGGTTCATGAGATGTCTTTCACGCGTTGTATATTTGAGATTTTCCTTTCATTTGTTTCATAAATCACGTTGCTTCCTGAGGTATTGTTATACCTTCGGGTCAAACGTGGACTGCATCCAAAGCTACCAGATTCCTAGAGCTCCCATTCCCAAAAGCTATAAATATTCCAGTGTGAATCCTGCATACCTGAATTATTTTTTAGAATCCTTTTATGATACCTCTGGCAGTTTAAGCGTTCATCATACCTCACAAGGAAGATAAAATGAAACTTGCAACAAACAATGGTTTCGTAACGAGAGGGAATTTTGGTAAAAAAATGGCTGATATCCTTCACAAGAATAGATACGCAGCATGGTAATGCTGCTAAGTATATGTAATTTTCAGAAGACTTTGCAAAAGAACCATTCGATAGAGTTTGAATCAGAATTTCGTAAATATTGCAGAAAATGAACTTTCACGCCAGTATCTCACAAAAGAAGATAATTAAGCCACATCAAATGGGCTGCACAGCCAGTAAAAACTAATCTGCAAAGAGCGAAGTACTTAACCTCTGACCCAAATCCTCCTGGGAAAGGAATTAAGGTCCATCACGAAGTTTTTGGGGGAAAGAATTCTTGACTTTTATGCAAAGCTGAGCATCCATCTCCCACCCGAGAGAATAAGGTATGATCCTGAACCTCATTAGAGCTCTCTTCTCTCTCTCTCTCTCTCGTCTCTCTTCTCTCTCTCTCTCTCTCTCTCTCTCTCTCTCTGCTGTGACGGAGGCCTTACTGTCTGCAGAATTCTACATAATAATAATAATAATAATAATAATAATAATAATAATAATAATAATAATAATAATAATAATAATAACTGAACTGTAATACTGTGGGCGAAGTGAAGAAAAAAAGAGAAAAATAATTTGTCCAACAAAAAGGTTTGCGCTAAGAATACATTCAACAATAGACAGGCAGAAAAGTAAATAATCCCAGAAGGATATATTATGTTTATAAACATTAAAGGAGAGTATCTATGAAAAAGAGAGCATTATTTCTGGGGTAAAACAACAGGAAGGACTCTGAATCCATTAAAACCAAAGTTAAGGCAGTATACAATACAAGTCTCAAAGTTTCTTCATAAGGGGAAACTATCCCGCAAGAGAGAGAGAGAGAGAGAGAGAGAGAGAGAGAGAGGGGGTGGGGGGGTGGGGTGGTGGGGCATAGGTGTGAATTATGTAACGAAAAAATGAAATTTGATTATGATTTGTATTACAATTTTTAAAATTAAATTTTTTGTATGTATTTTGCCTTCAATGATAAATGACTTCGGTTTTAACTTGTTCTGACGATCATTTTTGGTATTGAAAAAAACAATACTTGAAAGATGATGTATCATGAACAAGCAAAGGTTCCAAATAACAAAAGACGTAAAGCTGAATCTTTTTCAGTCGTAAGCTACAGTTTCAATTCCAGATATTGGACGTCCCAAAGAAGATGTCACATCAAATAGACAAATCAGAGCTTTGTAATTGGATTTGTATTTCATCCTTATTGGAAAAATACCTTAGAAATACACAAGTGATGTTTATGGTTCCTTGTGGTTGGGTATTTATTTATTTCCGATTGTCTCTTCTGAGATAGTTCTGTTTTGTTCTTTTGTATTGGATGGATAAAGGAATCATTTCTTTTTTACATTGTCAGACATGATCATATCTATGTATTTTCAATAATAATAATAATGATAATAATAATAATAATAATATTCGGAACCAACCAGAAAAGACTATGCAGCCAACTAAGAGGGGAAGACAACCACCCAGAAATTCCTGAAGCCGAACCAAGTAAGAGACTCTGGGAAAACATATGGAGCAATCCAGTATCACACAACAAACATGCAACATGGCTCCAGGAAGTCAAGGAAGAAGAAACAGGGAGAATAAAACAAAGATTCACAGACATCACGACAGAGACAGTCAGACACCAACTAAAGAAAATGCCAAACTGGAAAGCCCCAGGTCCCGATGAAGTCCATGGATACTGGCTCAAAAACTTCAAGGCCCTACACACACGAATAGCAGAACAACTCCAGCATTGTATCTCAAATCACCAAGCACCCAAATGGATGACCACAGGAAGAACATCCTTAGTACAAAAAGACAAGAGTAAGGGAAATATAGCCAGTAACTACAGGCCTATCACCTGCCTACCAATAATGTGGAAGTTACTAACAGGTGTCATCAGTGAAAGGCTATACAACTACCTAGAGGAGACAAACACCATCCCCCACCAACAGAAAGGCTGCAGAAGGAAGTGTAGGGGCACAAAAGACCAGCTCCTGATAGACAAAATGGTAATGAAGAACAGTAGGAGAAGGAAAACCAACCTAAGCATGGCATGGATAGACTATAAGAAAGCCTTCGACATGATACCACACAAATGGCTAATAGAATGCCTGAAAATATATGGGGCAGAGGAAAATACCATCAGCTTCCTCAAAAATACAATGCGCAACTGGAATACAATACTTACAAGCTCTGGAATAAGACTAGCAGAGGTTAATATCATGAGAGGGATCTTCCAGGGCGACTCACTGTCCCCACTACTCTTCGTAGTAGCCATGATTCCCATGACAAAAGTACTACAGAAGATGGATGCCGGGTACCAACTCAAGAAAAGAGGCAACAAAATCAACCATCTGATGTTCATGGACGACATCAAGCTGTATGGTAAGAGCATCAAGGAGATAGATACCCTAATCCAGACTGTAAGGATTGTATCTGGGGACATCAGGATGGAGTTTGGAATAGAAAAATGCGCCTTAGTCAACATACAAAAAGGCAAAGTAACGAGAACTGAAGGGATAAAGCTACCAGATGGGAGCAACATCAAACACATAGATGAGACAGGATACAAATACCTGGGAATAATGGAAGGAGGAGATATAAAACACCAAGAGATGAAGGACACGATCAGGAAAGAATATATGCAGAGACTCAAGGCGATACTCAAGTCAAAACTCAACGCCGGAAATATGATAAAAGCCATAAACACATGGGCAGTGCCAGTAATCAGATACAGCGCAGGAATAGTGGAATGGACGAAGGCAGAACTCCGCAGCATAGATCAGAAAACCAGGAAACAAATGACAATACACAAAGCACTACACCCAAGAGCAAATACGGACAAACTATACATAACACGAAAGGAAGGAGGGAGAGGACTACTAAGTATAGAGGACTGCGTCAACATCGAAAACAGAGCACTGGGGCAATATCTGAAAACCAGTGAAGACGAGTGGCTAAAGAGTGCATGGGAAGAAGGACTAATAAAAGTAGACGAAGACCCACAAAAATACAGAGACAGGAGAAAGACAGAAAGAACAGAGGACTGGCACAACAAACCAATGCACGGACAATACATGAGACAGACTAAAGAACTAGCCAGCGATGACAATTGGCAATGGCTACAGAGGGGAGAGCTAAAGAAGGAAACTGAAGGAATGATAACAGCGGCACAAGATCAGGCCCTAAGAACCAGATATGTTCAAAGTACGATAGACGGAAATAACATCTCTCCCATATGTAGGAAGTGCAATACGAAAAATGAAACCATAAACCACATAGCAAGTGAATGCCCGGCACTTGCACAGAACCAGTACAAAAAGAGGCATGATTCAGTGGCAAAAGCCCTCCACTGGAGCCTGTGCAAGAAACATCAGCTACCTTGCAGTAATAAGTGGTACGAGCACCAACCTGAAGGAGTGATAGAAAACGATCAGGCAAAGATCTCTGGGACTATGGTATCAGAACGGATAGGGTGATACGTGCAAACAGACCAGACGTGACGTTGATTGACAAAGTCAAGAAGAAAGTATCACTCATTGATGTCGCAATACCATGGGACACCAGAGTTGAAGAGAAAGAGAGGGAAAAAATGGATAAGTATCAAGATCTGAAAAGAGAAATAAGAAGGATATGGGATATGCCAGTGGAAATCGTACCCATAATCATAGGAGCACTAGGCACGATCCCAAGATCCCTGAAAAGGAATCTAGAAAAACTAGAGGCTGAAGTAGCTCAAGGACTCATGCAGAAGAGTGTGATCCTAGAAACGGCACACATAGTAAGAAAAGTGATGGACTCCTAAGGAGGCAGGATGCAACCCGGAACCCCACACTATAAATACCACCCAGTCGAATTGGAGGACTGTGATAGAGCAAAATAATAATAATAATAATAATAATAATAATAATAATAATAATCATAATAATAATAATAATAATAATAATAATATATATCTGTTACTATATCTTATTATATCTTATATCATATTCTCAACCACATTTACCATTTGCTCGACGTGGAAAAATTCTGCCGCGTAATTATGAAAATCTTTACGATTCGCAAGGGAAGTTTATCTCAGGTTTGATGTTTTTTATGACCGAAGCTAATTTCATCACATGCTAATTTTTGTACATATTTTTTTGGGGGGATATGTCAGTTCAGTACCAAAACACTTCGCTACTTGAGGGAAATGTAGTCTGGATTTAAGGAATATTTTTTATTTAATTCCCTCGCTTTATTTAATGGAAATTTGTTAAATGATCTCATTTTTGAGGCTGGCGTCTTCATTCATGTGAAATGAAGCTATTAATATCGAATTGTTTTATCCAAGCGGGAATCTAAACATATTTTATTCCTGTTGTTAGTAAATAGTACAGGAATTTAAACTTCTGCATTCATACCTTTTTGGCGAAGTTTATAGAGCACTGGTGACCCAAAATATTAAACTTATCTGATATTTATTGAATTTATTAAAAAAGGGAATATTAAGATGCACAATAATGAAACCCCTTTGGTGGGCTTGTTCCTTGCAAATAGAGTTCACCTTCTGAATAATAATAATAATAATAATAATAATAATAATAATAATAATAATAATAATAATAATAATAATAATAATAATAAATAAATAAATAATAATAATAATCAACATCAAACACATAGATGAGACAGGATACAAATACCTGGGAATAATGGAAGGAGGAGATATAAAACACCAAGAGATGAAGGACACGATCAGGAAAGAATATATGCAGAGACTCAAGGCGATACTCAAGTCAAAACTCAACGCCGGAAATATGATAAAAGCCATAAACACATGGGCAGTGCCAGTAATCAGATACAGCGCAGGAATAGTGGAATGGACGAAGGCAGAACTCCGCAGCATAGATCAGAAAACCTGGAAACATATGACAATACACAAAGCACTACACCCAAGAGCAAATACGGACAGACTATACATAACACGAAAGGAAGGAGGGAGAGGACTACTAAGTATAGAGGACTGCGTCAACATCGAAAACAGAGCACTGGGGCAATATCTGAAAACCAGTGAGGACGAGTGGCTAAAGAGTGCATGGGAAGAAGGACTAATAAAAGTAGACGAAGACCCAGAAATAGGAGAATGACAGACAGAACAGAGGACTGGCACAACAAACCAATGCACGGACAATACATGAGACAGACTAAAGAACTAGCCAGCGATGACAATTGGCAATGGCTACAGAGGGGAGAGCTAAAGAAGGAAACTGAAGGAATGATAACAGCGGCACAAGATCAGGCCCTAAGAACCAGATATGTTCAACGAACGATAGACGGAAATAACATCTCTCCCATATGTAGGAAGTGCAATACGAAAAATGAAACCATAAACCACATAGCAAGTGAATGCCCGGCACTTGCACAGAACCAATACAAAAAGAGGCATGATTCAGTGGCAAAAGCCCTCCACTGGAGCCTGTGCAAGAAACATCAGCTACCTTGCAGTAATAAGTGGTACGAGCACCAACCTGAGGGAGTGATAGAAAACGATCACGCAAAGATCCCCTGGGACTATGGTATCAGAACGGATAGGGTGATACGTGCAAACAGACCAGACGTGACGTTGATTGACAGAGTCAAGAAGAAAGTATCACTCATTGATGTCGCAATACCATGGGACACCAGAGTTGAAGAGAAAGAGAGGGAAAAAATGGATAAGTATCAAGACCTGAAAACAGAAATAAGAAGGATATGGGATATGCCAGTGGAAATCGTACCCATAATCATAGGAGCACTAGGCACGATCCCAAGATCCCTGAAAAGGAATCTAGAAAAACTAGAGGCTGAAGTAGCTCCAGGACTCATGCAGAAGAGTGTGATCCTAGAAACGGCACACATAGTAAGAAAAGTGATGGACTCCTAAGGAGGACTGTGATAGAGCTAAAAAAAAAATAATAATAATAATAATCTTGTTAATTTCCTCCAGAAGAAGAGGCGTAAGAACTGGTTAAATGCTGCATGAATTCTGCAGGGTAGAAGAGTGTCGCTTCCTTTGGGGGGAGCATTAAACAACGAGGAACAAGACTTACCTTAATCTGAGACCGAAATAAAATCCCCTAGTTGCGCTTTGTCTTAATATTTATTTCTATTTTATAGTCCTTTAAAATTATGCATCTGCGCTCGGTGTTGTTTGTGGGTTAATGTCCGTAATGGAATCCTTTTTATGGATGATGTAGTTTCACTGAAGGGATCTGTTTTGGCTTAGTTTAATGGCATTACCCGAAAATTTGGTTCTTTTTAAATATATATCCTACTGAGGTTATTTACGTTTATGCTTCTCTTTAGGTAAATATATCTCTTAGCCAAATCCTTTTTTGTTTGACAATATGTGTCCTAATGTAATATTCTGCATCTTTTATGGAATTCTGATCCAAACTTGGTCGAATAATTCTTTTGCAAACTGGATATTCACAGCGGTCTGTCCTCGATGCTCATCTGTTCTCGTGATGATGTCAGCCATTCTTTCTCTAAATTCCCTGTCGTTAGGAAACCCTTGTTTGTTGCCAGTTTCATTTCGTCTATTGTGTGAGGTGTGATGTCTGCTGCCATAAAGGATTCTGGAAACGTATTCGGTCTCTTACGAGAGTCACTGGGACGATGGTTGTTTCTGGGAATGTGAACAATAGGAATCTGGTGTTCTGGGTGCATTCCAGGTTCGGTCCCAAAGTATCATAGAAAAAATTAAGGTAATATTTCAACTTCTCAGTACATGGAAGAAAGACATATTTCGGACCATTTACTTTACTTTTGTTTGCCATCATATATATGCCACAATACAGTAATTTTCTCTCTCTCTCTCTCTCTCTACCTACCTACCTACCTACCTACCTACCTACCTACCTACCCACCTCTTTCGCTCTCTGTCTAACTCCATCTCTTTACCTACCACTTTTCTCTCTCTCTCTCTCTCTCTCTCTCTCTCTCTTTGGCGCAACCATGACACCAAGATCTACTCTGAGGTGCTCACATTTCGAGATAAGGGACCAACCATGCGGACGGCCTCGTCAAAGAAAGAGAGAGAGAGAGAGAGAGAGAGAGAGAGAGAGAGAGAGAGAGAGAGAGAGACAGAGAGGAAAGAGAGAGAGAGAGAGTATGCAAATGAGATATGTCAGACATTCCTGTTCTGTCGATGGAATTATTGCAGCCCCCACAACTGGGATACATCGAAGAGGAGGAAGTTTTGAGGCCTTCGTTCCCCTTACGTGACGTGGTTTCGTGTTAGTGTGTTTGTGGAAGTGTAAATTCGACTGTTCTTTAAAAAAAAAAAAAAAACATTCAAAGTTGAACAATTCGTTTACTTTAAAAGCTAATAAACTTTGCCGGACAATTAGTGCTTGCCAAAGGCCGTCAGTTTCCACATCATTTAAAAACAGTTGTTGAAATGACACTTTCATTGATCCTTCTGCGTCAAATGGCAAATAAATCACTTTACTCTAAACGACTGATTGAAAGACAACGATTCAATTATCATGAATTACTTGTAAATAGTCAGTTATAGTTAAGTGGAATGTTGCTTTACTTGCGAGTTATTCAAAAATGGTATGATCTTGTTTCTTACACGTATGGTTCTCGGGAGACTGATACTTTCCTTGTTGTCCAAAAATCGGTTAAGTAAACACTGTTGTTGAGGTAAAGAAAAGATAATCCATCATCCAGCCACTGGAAAATTAGGATTCACTTTGTTTTCCAGGCTGACCACCTAATGAAGTTAAGGTACAGAACATATAATTCTTTTTGTTTTATTACTCGCTGTCTATCACGAATTATAATAAAAGTTTATCTCTCTCAACCAGACAAAAGAAAATGTACAAAACCTGGATGGGTGACCCTCAGAAAACCACAAACGACATCTGAGCCTTAAACGTCCCTGAGGAAGTCATGGGCCTCGCAGCTTCACCCTTACAACGCTGACTGCCACCCAATAGGGCAGCCCCTCCGGAAGTCTTCCTTCCTGAGGGAAAATGTTTACGGTGTCAAGAGCCTTCTCAACATGGCTGGAACCCACCACA
Organism: Macrobrachium nipponense; assembly: GCF_015104395.2. Taxonomy (NCBI): domain Eukaryota; kingdom Metazoa; phylum Arthropoda; class Malacostraca; order Decapoda; family Palaemonidae; genus Macrobrachium; species Macrobrachium nipponense. Next base: position 50,756,300 of record NC_061095.1, on the reverse strand, counting down.
GTTGACCAACAATCAGGTTAGCAGACCTGATTAGGCCAACATGGACGCCAGAGATTCTTCAGGAAACTGAATAAAGTGATTTTCAAAACAGGAAAATGAAAATAAGAAAATAGACGTAGAGATGGCTGCCTTGTCAGTTCAAAATTTTTGGAATTTGTTATTGTTAATTTGTATTTTCAAACGCTGTATGGTTGAGAAATGATTTTAAAAGTCTATTCTCACAGGGAATCTGCCTTAGAGTAGGCAACAAAAGTTCAGTTTCAGAGAGTCTGCCTCTAAGCTAAACAGAAGCATTCAGTCTCAAAGAGAGTCTGACCCAGAACAGGGAACAGGAGGAGAAGCCTCTTCACGAAAATCCAATTCCTGTTTTAGGGAGACTGTCCACGAGACAGCAGTCAGGACAGACACCTGGGAAGGACTGCCACGATATTTTACTTATAGATTTTTTTTATTACATTTACCATTTGAGGACACTGCATTGTCGTGAACATAGAAAATATTAAGAAATTAATGATTTTGATGACTCAAGCACACCTCCGTAGAACCATTGATTAAAATTGCATATGAATGCTCAAACGCAATTTCAAGAAACTACTTTTTAATGCTTAGTGTTGTATACATAGTGAGTTATTAGTAAAGATGAATGAAAAAAAAGGGAAAATGAACGGCTCAATATTAAAAGAAAGAATTGTTTTTTGCTCTGCATAAACACCCTGTGTTTGTAATGATATTACTAAACCTATAAATAAGAAATTAATTCCAATAAAATTGTTCATAATAATAATATTAATATATAATAGCAGAAGAGATCCAGTCGCATAAGACCAAAAATAAACAAAGCTACAAACTTAAGATTACTCAAGAATGAGATTTTGTGAGAAGTGCAAGTGACAAAATTGAAAGCAATTCTCAGAGAAAATAGGCAGAACCTCCCCCCACCCCAATGCAAAAAAATTGATAAACAATAAAATACTTCAAAAAGACTAATAATAAAACGAATACCTTTCAATAGAAGAATAATGCATTAACACTCACCAAAACCGAGTCGATGCAGAACTTCTGAAAAAATGAACATTATTATTAAATAATATAATATTGTAAAAACCTCTGATCGGTGCCATGATTGAAAGTCACACTGTCTGCACTGCGACTTATTTTATTCTCTCTCTCTCTCTCTCTCTCTCTCTCTCTCTCTCTCTCTCTCTCTCTCTCTCTCTCCCCATATGCAAATAAACAAATTTATCGCATTTCAGAACGAAAATGTCTTTGATTCATTATGAGTCTCTGTCAGTCAGCTCAAAATTAAAAATGAAAATGTCACACCAATTTCGTAAATCATTTACTAAAATTAATGTCAACACCAGTTCTCAGTTTATATCAAAGAAAGGAAGGATTTCAAGGTATTTTAGCATATTTCCCTTCAATGATAACATCCGGAGAGAGAGAGAGAGAGAGAGAGAGAGAGAGAGAGAGAGAGAGAGAGAAAGCCCTTACCTCTATATAGTCTTGTGTCTGATTGTCTGGCTGATTATGTGCGTGGGAGTGTGTGCGTGTGAGTGTGTGTGTGTGTGTGTGTAAGAACGAAAGAGAGAGAGAGAGAGAGAGAGGCAGAGCCAGAGGCAGAGGCAGAGACAGAGACAGAGACAGAGACAGAGACAGACAGACAGACAGACAGACAGAGAGTATTATTTGTCTCCCTAAACTTGGAGAGACAATGGCTGATGTATATACTGAAATTGATGAGCGAACGCATTCACGACATTT
>NC_061095.1:50719079-50754036 GCF_015104395.2 Macrobrachium nipponense | reverse complement strand
ACTTTCCCTCAGTCCAGATTACCTTTCTGGACACAAAATTCGATCCCAAACTCTCTGTCAAACCTAAATTCGGCCCAATCCATCGGATGACCTCGTGGGAATACGAAGTAATCTCCAGGCTCCAAAATTAGTGGGAATCCCTGGACTGGAGCTGAAGCTTATTGCTCCATCTCTCTTGGTTACTGGAGCATAGACACAATTATTCCTTTTACTCTTATTTCTCTCTCTTACTTCCTGATACAGATCCCCTTGTATTTCAATAATTTACTTAGTTTTTTTTATTTATTTACTTACTAATTTATCCAGTTTTTCCAATAACTAATCTCCCCTTTCTGTGTTTCCCTTTACCTTCTGTTACGTCTTTCGAAGGAACACCTTCATATTCTTTGGAACCTTGAATTTTAAATCAGTGGCCCCTTTGGTGGGTTTGATCTGTATGAATAGGGTTCTTCATCTTCTGAATAATAATAATAATAATAATAATAATAATAATAATAATAATAATATAATATGTGTACGCTGGAAACAGACCTTCTTTCAAACAAGTTTTATTAAAAATAATGGCAGAATTCACAGAATTGATTTTGTACAATATTCTTTCAATTCTCCTTATGATTTTCCTTTGTGGCACGCTGGTATTATAAAGCAGCTGTCCAATGTTCATCGTGCTGTAGGTCGTCAACGGAAATTTCGGGCGGGCTGGTGTTATCAAAAGCAAAACTGGTTATCAGGGACAGGCTGGATCGGTCAACAGGTATACAGGTTGGGTTTCGTAGGTCGGGAACAGGCCGTAGTCGTCAGGGGTCTATCCGGTATTTCTTGTTATTTCTTCTTTCTTTTCTGGTTTTCAAGGCGTCTACATGTTTTCGGCCACCTCGTTTGTTGGTCCATCTTCGGGACGGGATCGCTGATGCAATGGTCTGTGTCAGATGTATTCACGCTATTATTGCATTCGGTTTGGCTTGAAGAAACAGGTACCTCACTTTTCATTGGGCAATACCTGTGACGTCACGAGCGATGTCATCAGGGGGCCCGTTGCTGGTTGGCTGTCCTCTTCGTGGGCGGACCTCATCCTTATTGGTGATGGTGAGGTCCCCCTCGAAGGGCGTGCTACCAGTCGTCCTCAGGGCGAGAGCTTGAGCTGCGATCACCCTCAGGGTTACTAGGGACGTCCTCAGGATGAGAGCTAATGCTTCTATCATCCTCAGGATTCCCTCTGGTGCGAGAGAGGCCCAGTTTGAACATCACACAGGAGATCCTTCCTCCTCCCCACCGCCGTCAGGGAGAGCAGCAGACACCGCCCCACAACGACCATCGCACCAGAGGGATCCTGAGGATGATAGAAGCATTAGCTCTCATCCTGAGGACGTCCCTAGTAACCCTGAGGGTGATTCGCAGCTCAAGCTCTCGCCCTGAGGACGACCGGTGGTAGCACGCCCTTCGAGGGGACCTCCACCATCACCAATAAGGATGAGCTCGTCCGGACCCACTAGGAGAGGACAGCCAACCAGCAACGGGCCCCCTGATGACATCGCTCATGACGTCACAGGTATTGCCCAATGAAAAGTGAGGTACCTGTTTTCTTCAAGCCAACCGAATGCAATAAATAGCGTGAATACATCTGACAGCAGACCATTGCACTCAGCGATCCCGTCCCGAAGATGGCCAAACGAGGTGGCCGAAACATGTAGACGCCTTGAAAACCAGAAAGAAGAAATAACAAGAAATACCGGATAGATCCCTGACGACTACGGCCTGTTCCCGACCTACGAAAACCCACCTGTATACCTGTTGACGACCAGCCTGTCCCTGATAACAGTTTTGCTTTTGATACACCGCCCGCCCGAAATTTCCGTTGACGACCTACAGCACGATGAACATTGGACAGCTGCTTATATAATCCAGCGTGCACAAAGGAAAATCATAAGGAGAATTGAAAGAATATTGTAGAAAATCAATTCTGTAAATAATAATAATAATAAAATAATAATAATAAAATAATAAAGTTGTTAATTATTGCCATTCTCAGCCTTACTTTCTCTGATTAAAACACGATCATTCAATGAGGCCTTATGACCAATAAGCTAGAGATTCAATACTGCATTTTTAAAGGAATAAACGTAATTTTATCAGCAGTAAAACTACTGTAAAAACTAATTTTGCTCGAAAGCAAAATGAAACCATTCAACATCACACACAACAGTGGAAATCTGTCAAGCCCTCAGCAGGGCATAACTATTATTACCTAGTTCTGACCAGGAGATGCTCTGCCACTGTACCGATGATGATGTTTTTTTTTTTATTTTTTTTTTTTTTTTTTTTTTTTTTTTTTGTCTATCACAGCCCACCAATTCGACTGGGTGGTATTTATAGTGTGTGGTTCCGGGTTGCCCTGCCTCCTTAGGAGTCATCACTTTCCTTACTATGTGCGGCGTTTCTAGGATCACTCTCTTCTACATGGGCCCATGGAGCTACTTCAGCCTTTTATTATTATTATTATTATTATTATTATTATTATTATTATTATTATTCACAAGATGAAGAACCCTACTCATATGCAACAAGCCCGCCACTGACTCGAAATTCAAGCTTCCAAACAATAAGGTGATCATTAGAAAGAAGTAACAAGAGATAAGTGGAAATACAGAAAGAAGAAGGACCACTAATTAAAAAAGACAATAAATTAAATTACTTAAATAAATAAATAAAAAAATGTAAGTAAAATATCAAACTTCACGGGGAATAGTATTAGGGTAGTAATGCATTGCATCTTCGCTTGAACTTCTGAAGTTCCAGTTGCTCGACATCCTCAGAAGGAGCTGTTCCTAATTTTATGAAATGCCAGAAAACAATACCATTATATCAGCATGGCTGCCCAGAGTCTGAGTCGTTCCATTTACCAGCCATATTCAAGAACAGACAGGATTCAGCCATATTTTGTGAGATATGTTTGTGTAATGCTTTAATTAAATGTGGTGTCACTGTTAGTGGAGCAGTAATTCTCCATAACGCTGTTGAATTATTAAAAAGAGAGGATTCAGTAATCTCCGTTCACATTAAGAATGAGCTGCATTATATAATGTATATAAAATAATTTTTCTGTGCAATTTAAAGCAATGGATTTTATTTAGGAAGGCTTTGAGCTATGAAGTGTATATTGGTTTAGAAATTATCAATTCAAATGAATTCAAATTCAGTGAGTTCTTACTTTATTGAATTTGGATCATTTGAATTTTAATCATTTCTATAACAATATATACTTCGAGGCATAAGCCTTTCTATAAAAAAAAAACCATTGCTTTAAATTGCATTAGAAAAATAAATTTATGTACATGACATAATACAGCCCATTGCAAATGTGACGAGAGATACTGAATCCTTTTAATTTTTTCAACAAAACAGCGTTATGGAGAATTACTGCTCCACTGACAGTCACACCACATTTAATTAAAGCATTACACCAAGCATATCTCACAAAATATGGCTGAATCCTGTCTGTTTCTTGAACATAATTGGTAATGGAACGACTCAGACTCTGGCAGTCATAATGATATAATGGTTTTATCTTATGTTCATTATTTGAGGTTAAGTTTCATAATAGAAGTTGGGGGGGGCGGGGGGGGGGGGGGCGGTTTCTATTCCTCCCACTGACGAAATGTGGCGCAGCCTCCCTACTGAGGCTGTCATGCAACTAATGGAATTTCAGAAATTCAAGAGAACCTATTTTCAATAATATTTATTATCATGATTTCCAAAGTGAAAGATAATGAATGAGATTAAGAAGAATGGAGATATTTCATTCAGAGTAAAATATGAGGATAATATTGAAAATTTTTTGATTGCACTTTAATCTACTTCATTATATATCAACAAGAAGTTACCTAATCGTTTAAAAATGTTCTCGAAATAATATGCTTTTTCAACGGCCCTCATAAATCCTAAACAATTTACCATAATGTTTAAAATAATTCTCCAAATTATATACTTTTCTAACCTGCCTCATCAATCCTAAAAAAGGTTGCATAAATGTTTAAAAATATTCTCAAAATATTATTAATGAAAATCGTGTAAAATCTCTAGGACCATAAACTTAAAAGATGATTAGGCAAATTATCTCCAATATTTTTTCCCAGCAAAATGAAGTGAGTAGCTCTCAGGACGGTGGGAGGAGCTTCTAAAATACCCGGATGTTTGTCTCCTAACTGTGGTGGCAGGAGAGGGTTTAGCACGCATAATCATGTGATTGCATATTAATGAATATTTAATCTTTGAAAACATGAGAGTAACATGAGAAACCATTTGCTTTATGTCTGTCTGTCGTTAACATCCAAATCGCGCTACTTCAGGAATATCTCAGATGGGGAATTTACAACGAAGAGGGAAATGTAAAGTGAAGAATAGAAGAATAAGACACTGAAATAGAATGGCACTCGACAAAGGACCTTTCCAGCGACTCCAGTCGACGGTCTAACCACTTCCTTGGAACCTTCGAGAAAATAAATCTATGATGCGAGAGTATGAAAATAAATGCTTCCCTTTGTTCCAATACTGTACAACAACGTGATGGTTTATAGTTCAGTCATTCAGTGACGAATAAATATGCCTGTCAGGGGAACAGGCTTGGCAGGTACGTGTGGCCTCCGTATCAATCGTTGTATTAATCGCCATATTATCAATGAACACCCTCTGTATATTCTTCTTTATATCCCTGTTCTTTATTCCCTCCATAAATGCGTAAAAACTCCTCCAGAAAGAAACGCAAAAATGAAAACCATAAGGTCATTGTTAGGAACAATCGTTTGCCGATTGTTCCCTTGGTGGATTGTTGCCTCCTTTGTTTTTGTTTTTTTTTGAATTGCTGGCGAGTTGACGTCTGTTTGGATGGCGTCAACCTTCGTCAGTCAGGTCCTGGAGGGGAGAACAACCAGTCAGGTTCAGAGAGGCAGTCTTGGCAGAGTGCAGCGGAGAGTATCTGAGGACGAGTTGGTAGTTTGTATCACCCTGTCGTGAACATCCAGTGGTCGAGGAGGTACCTACATACTGTATCTGAGGACGAGATGGTTGTTGTGTCAACTCTGTCTTGATCGTCCAGCATTCGAGGAGGATGTCCATATTGTTTCCAAGGACGAGGTGGTTGTCGTATCGCTCTATCTTGATCGTCCGGCATTGGACTGTTGTCCTCATTGCTTGAGGAAGTGTTCCCGTTTTTTGCTCTGTGTAACATTATGCCACTTTAGTGTTAATTTTCATTTATTATTATGCTGCCGTTTTTACATTTATTGTAAGCGTTATTTTACTGCTTTTTCATTTATACCGTGGTCCTCTATATGTATGATGTCGCTTTTATTATATTAGTTATGCTGCTTATGAAATTGTTTTGTTGAATTGTACGAGAAATCACTTAATTGGATCATTACTGTTACTGCCTTTATTATTTAATCCATTGTGTATGTTTATTTTTGTTTATCACTGGACCTGACTCACTTGTACATTTTGTATATAATAAACTAATTTTAAGGTAATTTTTTTGGTTTTGTGTTCATGCTCCTCTTCCTTTGTTGTCACCTGTCGTCAGTCAGAATGGCCAAATTGCTTATTTTTAAGAACCTGTCGATCTCGAGAGTCAAGATCGTATCATCTAGATAAGTCTTTCAGCAAAACAAATCTGGCTCTCGGTAGAGACTTTATTTTTCCAAAACATTCTTTGTCTTAGGTATTGCCGAAGATTCCTTTCATGGGAGGCCGACCTCTCATCTTCTGTCTGGGATGAAATTCTTCTTCGTCTTTAGAGGAGATGTAAACATCGTTAGTCTCCTCTCCCAGTGGAGCTTTTATCTACCAAGCAGTTACAGCATTGTTCTTTTTTTCCCCAATGAAGGAAGAAGAAGAATCACAAGATATATGAGCGAAATAAGACAAGAATTATGGAGATATGTTAGTCATCAGATATTCCTCTGCTGCGCTCTTTGCTGGCATATGCTTTTCTTTTTCCCTCCAAAGTTTTCAGTTACTCTTTCTCCCAAAATTTAAGAAGTGTCTCAAGGTATTAGAGCGAAATAAGACAATGATGATGGAGATTATAATAATCATAAGACCATCTTCTATTGTTCTAATTACTGGGATATGTTGGCCTTCTGGAATCAGTCATTGTTTGTACAGAGAGAATTAGGACCTTATAAAAAAAAAGCGCCCAAAATAGACTTTAGGCAAAATCTCTACATTAACTCTTGCATCGGTCTACACCTACATAGACCTACATTTGACAAAAAACCTACATCTGCATCATTTTTGCTAAAATAGTTCAGATTCTACTATTTCCAGTGGTAACAGATGGTCAGTGCAAGTGTCAAAAGATTGAAAGCATCCAATTTTAAAGTGATATTTTTATCACATCAGGATGGACTCAAACAAGCGCTTGCTATCCTCATCAAAAATTATGCCAAAAAGAAAATGGATCGTACAAGCATACAGAGCCACTGATAAACTTGGCATCGTTTATTCATGTATTGTAAAGTTGTATTGTTTCAAGTGTAAATGATATAAAAAAAACATATATAAAATGTTCCAAAAAACCATCTGCAAAAACCAAAATGCAAAAATATTCTCGGGGTCAGAACAAGAGGTTTGGATAAGCAACAGGAGGAAGACGGAATTAGGAAGATGCAATTAGAACCTCACACTAAATCAGGCACCAAACTCCGCCAGAGGTAACTGAGTCCTCCAAAGGAGGCAAGACTCTTGCCCCACTGAGGACCACATGAATTAGACACGATAGTAATAAAGATAAATGTCACAGAAGGAGACTTTGGCAGTTTTTAAAAACGTTGATGTCAAGCTCAGGAAATGAATTTGCATATAGAGGAGAGAAGTCATTGCTAAACGTGCTTAGTAGTTACTAAGAATTTATTGGTAAGTAATAAATTCAGCATATTGGTATCAAGGTTTTTATATGTTGAAATTTAGCTGGTATTGATAATACTACAAATATTTTGAATTGCTCAAATCTAACCTGAACTTCCTGTCATTAAGAGCATCTTCATTTTGTTTTTCTTTTCTCCAAAACTCGTACAGACATCATCATCATCGTTATAGGAATCACTTCCTCATACGACCTACAATGATATCTATTTCACAAAGCAATTATACCTAACTTTTAAATTATAAAGCAGTTTCGAAGGGGACGTCGAAATTGAGGGAAGACTCCAGAACCGTTTAAATAAACGACTAAGGAAATCTCAGAGAGATTCTAAGCGCTAATGAAATAAAGCTTAATATTCAGATTCCAACATTTAACCTGACATAACATGAAATCATCTGTTTTGCGGTGTCCTAAATAAACTTTACTTTTATATATCACTTTGTGGATACCTGCCACAATATTCAGTCACACATAATTAGATCTCTCTTACCCATTTCATTTCAATATATAATTAAAATTAAACCTGCCTCTTCATTAGATTTCCCCTACATTTTTAACGTATCATTAAACTGAAACTCATTAACTCATTTGCAGTCTGATTAATATGCACTAAACATTAAGTTTCTCTCTCACCCGAAACCACAATGATAATAAGGAATTATTATGCTACATTTCGTAAATCGTTTAGACACACACACACACACACACACACACACATATATATATATATATATATATATATATATATATATATATATATATATATATATATATATGTATATATATATGTATATATATATATATATAATATATATATATATATATATATATATATACATATATATATATATATATATATATATATATTGCTACGTTTATAGAGAACGCCTCGCCTTTCCAGCAAGAGTTTTAGTTATTATATTTAATTATAAAAGTAGCAGCCATGCTTTCTCCTGAAGCGACTGTTGTTGGGAGAGTGGGGATGTCGTAGGAATGATATTTCCGGTCTGACGGAAGCTTAGGGTAAGAGAGGGCAGGTCACAAGAGTAGCTAGGCTTCGAGATGGATTTTAGGGACTTCTACAATAAGACCTATTTTCTTCCCAATTTGCTGGCGTTGTGTTTACCACCTTTCAGGCAATGCTCGAGGCGGTTGTTGGAAGCCCCGTGATTCGAAAAGCAAGGAGTATCGCTCTCAGTCGGCCGCGAGACGTGGTCTCGGACAGAGGTCAAATTGCCAGCCTCCCAACATTAGGCCCTACCCACGTCGTGCTGGTGGACACGAACCCCAGACCTGAACAGAGGTCGGACCGCATTCTCCTACAAGGATACACAGCATATTGCATAAAGGTACGTCGTCGAAAGTGTAAACTTCAACCCAGCACCTTTTACTACCATACGACTCTTGCTAAATTCATTTTCAATTCTTATTTTACCCCTTCTACATCAGAAGCCCTTTGTCCTCATCGGGCCACGTGCTCCCCTTTGTGACTTGTTAAAGACCAAAGCTTTCGTGCATACCTCAGTGAACCATTCGAGTTTACCTTCCCCAATGTTAGAGAATTAATCAGCCTTAATCAAAGCAAGAAGTCATTTTTCCTTTTATGTCGTTTAATCTGGGATTCTTTTCCAGATTCCATGAGTCACGTGCCGTCTCTCTGCTCGCAAGTGTGCATTAACCCACGTGAATGAAATCAGCTTGAATTGAATGAGACTATAAGCCCCCCAACGTGGGGGCCCATATCATTTAACTTTTCTCCAGGCCAGCACGGGCCTTTCTGTAAATAAATAGTTTAAAGTAACGAGCTGAGTTTTTCTGGCGACCTTCCCCTAAAGAAAGTTTACGGTAAGTTCAAGCAATTCCCTCTTGAAATCCCCAAAAACTAAATTACTTCCGTTTACGTATCTAGTCTCTCACAGGGCCCTATATACGTAATATTGGCGGACCTCGCCGAGGATCGAATCCGGGCTTGCTTAAAAAGCTTGTAAATCGCGTTATCCGTTGTAAAACGTAAAACTGTAAATTATTTTACAAAAAGTAAATCAGCACACTGCAGGGAAAGAAGACACACTGACTCACGGTAAGGTATTCCATTCATTAATATGATTACTTTATAACCTATGTTAGCTTAAGGTACGTTTAAGTATTTTTATTGTAGAAGTGTGTTAAACAAACAAATGTGAAGGTTAGAAATATTCTTATTATTGTAACGGCCAGAGCGCCGAGCGAATTCTGTTCTGTAAATCGCATTGTTGTCGTAGGAGCACTAACACGTGTGCAGATAGATGCCAGAAAGGACCAGATCAAACTAGGAAGTGCTTTGCCAGGGTTTATTGCGTATGAGAAAGCCTAGCTAGTTAGGAGTGTTTTACTAATAGTTTACGGCAAAAAGAAGTGTACAATTCTTTTGTCTGTGATAGGGTTGGGAATCCATTTTTACTTAGTTTTCATTCCAAGTGTTGTAACCGCTTACCTCAGCTAATTCAGCTTCGCGCTCTCTCGCGCCTGCGCGGTCTCAACCAGTTTTTCGTTTCGTTTCGCTCACAGCGGCAGCCATGTTTTTATCCCTTTAAAACATTACCTAAACAATTTAAGCAAAGTAACGTAAGTCTCAAAGTTTTAACGTAAATAATATCGATGTCTGTACTAGTATCTATCGTTCTGCCAGAGAAATTAACGTAATTCGCCTTGAATAAGAAACTAAAAGTTCGTGTTGTAAATTACCTACGCATTTACAGAGAATCAGCTGTTTGAACGACATGCTGTGCGCTCACATTGTTTCACCTCGCATCGCTCACTCGCGCGCTGAGCGAAAATTTCATTTCACTTAACGTAACCTCATTTACAATTGTTTGCTAACATCGTTTTAAAATCCTTACCGTCATTTCACTGTTCACGGGGACCTAGCAATCTTACATAAAGTTTAACGTAAATCTCAAGTAGAGTAAATCACAAGAATTGTTAACGTAAAAACGCGTCTTTGTAAAATTCATATTGAAACGCAAATCATTTCATAAGCGCAAGCCGCTAACATTGAACGTAAAAATCGTTCAACGCGAGCGCGTTATCATTTTCATAAAAACGTTTTCAAAAGCAATTCTTTCATTAAAAACGTTAACGTAAGTAAATCATTTTAACGCAAGTTGCGTCATATTAAACGAACATTAGTAGTTCAATTCAAATATAAGGAGTTCATTCATATATCATTTGTCACCCTCTCCGAGAGAGAGAGAGAGAGAGAGAGAGAACCAGAACCCAGTATTCACGAAAGCCAAGAGTACTACATCTTACCATTAATTATAGCATGCCGAAATTAACCTTATTTTAGTCTCTTGTGTCTTTCATTTACACAGCGTGATACGTACGCGCATGTGCCCATTGCAGTTTGCAAACATTTATTTGTTTCATTTATCGAGTACTTCAGCGAGTGACTGAGCATTTCTAAAATTTCCATTACCTGTCGTTGCCCGAGTGGTCTTTTCATTTTCTTTTATCACAAAAGACTTGCGTATACCGCAAGCACAATTCGCACAGCGTGCCACGCCAATTCATTACTTCCAGACAGGGAAGTCGTTACCAGTTTAGGACTGGCCACCACCAGTGCACGTCAGGTCTTACCATTTTACAGTGCCACTAATTCTTGACACTGTCCACCGACTGGCTGCTGAAGTACTCCCCCTTTTACTTTCTCTCCTCCACTATTACACTCTGCCATGAGCAGTGCCATTTCACTTCAGTATATTTAAGTATACTGCATGTAGTGTCCGGACACACCAGCACGATACCAGTGCTTCCAAGGAACGCCTCCATAAGTGCCATTGCACCTGTACAGGCCGTACAGGTAGCCATTAAACCTGCGTGTCCGTCCTTACGGAACGCCCAAATAACTAGTGTGTCCGTGTACAAGGGTCAGTGATCCTTCGGAACACTCATCAAAGGGAACGCCTCCCGAAGCGCCGCAATACCAGCCCTAAGTGCTGTCAAACCTGCGTGTCCGTCCTACGGAACGCCATTCATTAGAGTATACCACCATTTTGGATCACTCCACCAAGGAACGCCTCCGAAAGTGCCGTGCACCTGTATTGGACCTACAGGTAGCCCATTCCAGCGTCTCCCAACTTAGGAACGCCCTTAAGTGTGACGTACGCCGTACACTCCATTGATTTTTTCACCTCTTTAGAAGGTGCCAATCCAGAAAGTGCACCAACTTACGGGACACTTCCCAAGTGCCACAGAGCACCCAGTCTTCTCAGACTTTTTCTCTACCACGTCGCAGAACACCTTTCCAAGTGAGTGCCACTTTCCACAGTAGGACTCCTATTCCATTCAGTACCCTTTCCTGGCCATTATTTTCATTTTCATCAGAGCCTCTACTGTAGCCTAAGGAAATGTCTTCCCCTGCTTCCCGTGACTTCTTTGCCAGAGAGCTAGAGAAGCTCGGAGCCCTCATAACTCTGGGCAGGGAGGCTGGTTACACTGGACCAGCACTTGACCAGTGGATAAAGACGCAGCAGGCTGCTGCGCGCCAGCAGGGAAAGGAAGAAAGAGAAGCAGAGAGGATAGCCAGAGAAGCAGAGAGAAAGGAAAGAGAAGAAGAGAGAAAGCATGAGCTAGCTCTCCTAGATGACGCAATCTCTCTGCTAGTTTCCAAGCCCCAGAACCATGAGCTGGACTCCCGGTAAGAGGTGGTTGCGAGGTTCTGCACCACTTGTTGTGTGCGTGGGCATGCTGTGGATTCCGACCAGTGCCCAAGTCGGTCTCTACCTTGGGAGGAGAGCTTCCAGGGTGAACTTCTCCAAGGCTACCATGTAGCCCTGCCTGATTGAACTGTCCTCCTACGCCCTATCGGTGGGGGGTACAAGTCATGGCCGACACCGAAGCCCAGGTCTCCCTTATTTCCAGAAGGCATTGCCTAGGGGTGCCAAAATCCGGACGGACGAAGAAATTCAGTTCGAATGGATTGACGGTAACCTCTATTCTGTTCCTTCAGTCCTTCTGAATGTAAAATGCCCTTTCTGGACCAGGACCAAGAAACCACATTGTGCCGCCTGGGCGTAGTGGACCAATTTCATGATGTTTATCAGGTGATATTGGGCCGAGATTTACTTAAGCCGTATCTCCCCTGGACGCAGCTCCCACTACCAGATGCACCGGACACCTGCAGCATGCCAGATAATCAACCCTTATTTTAGATTCAGAGGCTAGTGCCTCCGATGCTCCCAGACATCCCTTTTATTGTGAACCTGGCCCTGACCCAGTGTCAGAGCCAGACGTTTTCTCCCGCATCATCTCAGCCTCTTACCATTTTACCGCCTACCTCCTCCACTTTGGAAGAGGTAAGCCCACCAGTTAACCCCGGACTTGCTTCCGAGGGATGATTCAACGGAGTTTCCTTAACCTCCCCACGTCACATCACTGCCAGAGAGGACTCTTCACCTGTGCCAGAGCACACTGCCAGCCTTGGTGACTCCGCAGATTCGCAACCTGTGGGGCCATCTCGGCCTTATCATCCAGTGCCACGGAAGAGGTTCTGGAACAAGTTCTGCCGAGACTGTGGCCGCAAGGGTCATGTTCTGCAAATTACGGAGGGTGCGCGAACCACAATATTCCGGCCATCGCAATGGCCGTCACCAATCCTTCTTCTCTAGGACCCCCACCTAAGGGCCCTATAAACCGTCGCACCCCTCCAAAGCCATTATCAGCCAAGCCACGTCAGAGCCTACGATGACTCTTGGCGCTCAAATCTCCCTGATACGGGAAGACAGAATTCCCCGAGGGGCTAATGTTGATAGCGTCGATTGATCACCATTGAAGGTATCAATCACATTAAACTGATCCTTCCGACCGTCCATTGAGGGTCACTAGACCTCACTTCTCCAAAGTTTGTACCCTTGCAGTTGCAAGCTACATTCCAGGAGGTTACGACCTCCTCCTAGGGCAAGACATGAAGTCTCCCTCGCATTGCCAAAAAGCCTAGGGGTCCTAACCCCACGTCCAATCACTCTAAAGCAAGGAGTAATCGAAATTTTACTTCCTCCAGGAAGTACAACCACCAACAGTCTCCTCGTTACCAGGAAGGGAGATTGATCATTCACAGTTCCGTTGCAAAACCTGCAACGTAATAGGGCACTCTACTAATTGGCCTAGGTGCCCTAGCCGACTATCAGCAGCGGACACTGTCCATGTTCCCAAGGCCTAGCCTTCAACCAGAGACAGGAGCCTCTGTCTCCCATTTCCAAGGGCACGCTGAGAGGTATGCACCTCCGGTACCCGCCACAGGTCCGGTCGACCTCAACTCTCTGCCAGTGCCACTTGGCAGCACTGTCCAGTACAAGCTCCGTCCAGCCTGGACGTAGAGCCACCACCGAACTTGACTTCTGCGCCTGGCCCCGAGCTAGTGCCGGCGCCTAACCTACCCAAGGATCCTCCTACAGGAGATCCTCCAACAGGCATGGAGCTTACCGCAGCCCATGGCCAATCACTAGTTTCCGTCTTCTTCACCCTCACCACTGTCGCCCGAGGATGAACCTCCGGCAGACCTCACCTTCATACCGCCTCAGGCTACCACTGCCTCTGCTCCTGCCGGCGTTTCTGGCCTTTCCCCAGAGTCGGTGCCTCCGTCTACTCCAAGGACTGGTATAGCCAGGTCCTGGGGGAATAAGAAGAAGAAGAAGAAGGGACGTCATTAACAAAACTAACACAAAAGAGCCACATGCTCTCCTTGACACCTGTGCCCGAGGTACAGTGTCCGCATTCATTTGCAGAATGATCTGGCACCTACCCGAGAGAAGGTAGCTAGCCTGATCTCTGCCAGTAGAACTAACCTCTAACCCCTTAGAAATTGTGATACTAACACTCATGTAAATGTCATAACTACTCATTGCATTTCCCTCCTGGTAATTTAACCACTCATCATCCCCAACGCATCATTACCTCTCATTATGTATTTTAACAGTTCCGTCGCTGAACTACTGCTGTGCGTACCACACTCTGGAATGATTGCGTCTTCATTTAACTGTATTGAGTAGGTTAGGTAATGATTTAGTACCAGGGCATTAGGTTAGTAGCAAGTAGAATTTTCAAGTAACCTTATC
The DNA here is from genome assembly GCF_015104395.2 of Macrobrachium nipponense. Taxonomy (NCBI): domain Eukaryota; kingdom Metazoa; phylum Arthropoda; class Malacostraca; order Decapoda; family Palaemonidae; genus Macrobrachium; species Macrobrachium nipponense. The sequence goes on along the minus strand of NC_061095.1, from coordinate 50,740,023 downwards.
TAGGGGTAGAGTAGACTGTCGTCACAAGACAACCTGTAGTTGTTTATTAGGCTAGACTACATACTATATTAAGTTAGTACACTTAGCATCTTTGCCTATAAGTTAGGTAGGCCATTGTAGTCCAGAGCCGTATCGCTGCTCAAAAAACTTCAAGTTAGAGTAGGAGAACTGGGTTGTCGAGGCGATCAACTTATTTAAGCCAAGACCTTCACGCCCGAAAAGGGAGTGAATGCCTTCTTAACAGGGGGAGCTGCTACGTTTATAGAACGCCTCGCCTTCCCAGCAGAGTTTTAGTTATATTTAATTATAAAAGTAGCAGCCATGCTTTCTCCTGAAGCGACTGTTGTGGGAGAGTGGGGATGTCGTAGGAATGATATTTCCGGTCTGACGGAAGCTTAGGGTAAGAGAGGCAGGTCACAAGAGTAGCTAGGCTTCGAGATGGATTTTAGGGACTTCTACAATAAGACCTATTTTCCTTTTCCCAATTTGCTGGCGTTGTGGTTTACCACCTTTCAGGCAATGCTCGAGGCGGTTTGTTGGAAGCCCCGTGATTCGAAAGCAAGGAGTATCGCTCTCAGTCGGCCGCGAGACGTGGTCTCGGACAGAGGTCAAATTGCCAGCCTCCCAACATTAGGCCTACCCACGTCGTGCTGGTGGACACGAACCCCAGACCTGAACAGAGGTCGGACCGCATTCTCCTACAAGGATACACAGCATATTGCATTAAAGGTACGTCTGAAAGTGTAAACTTCAACCCAGCACCTTTTACTACCATACGACTCTTGCTAAATTCATTTTCAATTCTTATTTTACCCCTTCTACATCAGAAGCCCTTTGTCCTCATCGGGCCACGTGCTCCCCTTTGTGACTTGTTAAAGACCAAAGCTTTCGTGCATACCTCAGTGAACCATTCGAGTTTACCTTCCCCAATGTTAGAGAATTAATCAGCCTTAATCAAAGCAAGAAGTCATTTTTCCTTTTATGGTCGTTTAATCTGGGATTCTTTTCCTAGATTCCATGAGTCACGTGCCGTCTCTCTGCTCGCAAGTGTGCATTAACCCACGTGAATGAAATCAGCTTGAATTGAATGAGACTATAAGCCCCAACGTGGGGGGGGCCCATATCATTTAACTTTTCTCCAGGCCAGCACGGGCCCTTTCTGTAAATAAATAGTTTAAAGTAACGAGCTGAGTTTTCTGGCGACCTTCCCCCTAAAGAAAAGTTTACGGTAAGTTCAAAGCAAATTCCCTCTTGAAATCCCTAAATTACTTCGTTTACGTATCTAGTCTCTCACAGGGCCCTATATACGTAATAATATATATATATATATATATATATATATATATATATATATATATATATATCTATACATATATAAGCATATACCTATCAGTAACAGGATCTCCCTGAAACTAGATGGTATCAAGCGGCGATATTTACATATATTCCATACTACATGTGGCAACGACCCCTGCAATTTCATAAACAGTGTGAAATGTGAAGTCATCCACTGGATGCAGTTACTATAATCTGTAAGCATTTTGGATGATATCCTGCGGTTGGAACATTTCCACCCCTGACGTGAGACTCATGAATATTAACACTATAATAATCACAAGCGATGGGCAACACTAAACAACCCATTGATGACATCTGAACGCGTTTCGCCCTCCCACTGATCGCTGATATAAATTTCATGCAAATTATCTACTTAGATAAACAGATTCTTTTTATATCTCTTTATATCTGCAATTTTTGATCGATTCCTTTTCATTGTGATTGCATGCAGGCCACAGACAGACTCTCTCTGATGAACAAGTGGGCTTTGGAGTGGTATTATTCTTATTCAGAAGTTCTTACAGTTTTTATTTAACCTTTTTGAATTCATCGTTTCAGGAGATGATGATGATGATAAATATGGTAGTTGAAAAATATTCATTGCACCATGAGTCTTGAAATGGAGAACCAAGTCCACAATTATGTCGATAAATATGTACAGGGAGCTTCGTGGAAACTGTTCGATTCCCCACTTCAATCCCAAATCTATCTCGAAATATATGTGTACATATATACATAACTGTGGACCTGTTTCTCCAAATATGGGAGACTTAAGTATGAGGGAAACATTATTCAGTGCGTTTTCGTTTGAGAAAAAAATATGAAATTATTAATTTATTTATCATTTTACCCCGAATGGTCTTCAAATAAATAGTTTTTTTTATTATATATATATATATATATATATAATATATTATATATATATATATATATATATATATATATATATATAAAGACTGAAAATTCTATAAATAATGATCAAATGTCGTTAATTTTAGTTGCTGTGCAAATCACAACTTCACAGAGACGATTTCAGGTAAATATCTAGAGAGTAAACATTAAGAACAATATAATTGTCAATTCATCATCTAAATTATCTGGTATGTTTCTTGATAACTTTAACCTTCTTTAGTATCAAAACGATAATAATAATAATAACAAACACCAGCTACTTTGCAGTAATAAGTGGTGCGAACACCAACCTGAAGGAGTGATAGAAAACGATCAGGCAAAGATCCTCTGGGACTATGGTATCAGAACAAATAGGGTGATACGTGCAAATAGAGCAGACGTGACTTTTGATTGACAAAATCAAGAAGAAAGTATCACTCATTGATGTCGCATACCATGGGACACCAAAGTTGAAGAGAAAGAAAGGGAGAAAATGGATAAGTATCAAGACCTGAAGTAGAAATAAGAAGGATATGGGATATGCCAGTGGAAGTTGCACCTATAATCATAGGAACACTAGGCACGATCCCAAGATCCCTGAAAAGGAATCTGGAAAAACTAGAGGCTGAAGTAGCTCCAGGACTCATGCAGTAAAGTGTGATCCTAGAAACGGCGCACATAGTAAGAAAAGTGATGGGACTCCTAAGGAGGCAGGATGCAACCCGGAACCCCACACTATAAATACCACCCAGTCGAATTAGAGGACTGTGATAGAGCAAAAAAAAAATAAATAAGTAAATAAAAAAAATAGTAATAATGATAATAATAATAATAATCCAAAGAAAACTCATAATCACATGAGTCAATAAAATAAAATGGAAAAGTTAGTCCACAATAATATGTCTGTTTGATCTTGTTATTTAAAATACAAAGCAGAAAGCTTACGATGACCTGCACGGTCCTCCTTGTCAAACAGACATATTATCGTGGACGAAGAAATTCTATTTAAAACTTCAAAACAAATTATAACAGCGGCATGAAATCAGGCCCTAAATAAGAAACCATATATGTTGAAAGAACTATAGATGGAAATGACATCTCTCCCATATGTAGGACGTGCAATACGAAAATGAGACCATAACCACATAGCAAGCGAATGTCCGGCACTTGCAAAGAACCAGTACAAAAAAGAGGCATGATTCAGTGGCAAAAGCCCTCCACTGGAGCCTGTGCAAGAAACACAGTTACCTTGCAGTAAATAAGTGGTACGAACACCGATCTGAAGGAGTGATAGAAAACGATCAGGCAAAGATCCTCTGGGACTATGGTATCAGAACAGATAGGGTGATACGTGCAAATAGACTAGACGTGACGTTGATTGACAAAAATCAAAGAAAAAAGTATCACTCATTGATGTCGCAATACCATGGGACACCAGAGTTGGAGAAAAAGAGAAGAAAAAAAAAAAATCGGATAAGTATCAAGATCTGAAAATAGAAATAAGAAGGATATGGGATATGCCTGTGGAAATTTGTACCCATAATCATTGTTCAAATGACCCATCAGAATTCTCCCACAACCACAGTCGCAGTTTGCACGCAAAACCTCGAGACGCATACACCGTCGAATGTCTTAGTGCGTGTAAAATTGGGATCTGAAATTTTAATCCTTTCCGACACTCTGAAATATGACGATTTCCGCAAACAAAGCCCTAGACACGGTTGATTCGCAGCAACAAGTTAAATCTAGTGATCCACAAACCGATACATATCGTGGATACGGAAGTTATAAATATCGCATTTATTATTGTTGCTAATTTTTAAATCCCAAGCCCAATCAGTTGTAGATGAATCTCTCTTTATACTCTATCTGAAGTAATATCCGTAAAGCCATTCAAGCAGAGGAGGATTCGCCAGATTTTTTTTTTTTTATCTTTTATCTGAATACCAGGAAGTTGCTCCACTAGCGAGTGATCTCTGGGGAAAAACGGATGTCATTTAACACAAATACGGTCTAAGGACAAACATAAAGCTATATACGTACCTTCATATAGAACCCAAATGAAATTTCAAAATAGAGATAAATGACGAAGTTGAAAAATGTTAGTAATAGGAGTCATTAGGAAATCAATAAGCCCACATAATTTTTCCCTCAGAGTAAAATATCTAAATGTGAGTTTTTAAAAAACCGAATATGTTTATTTACGTTTTATGTGTCTAGTCAAGGTCTTAAGTAGTCCATGGTAAGGGGTCAGCTATTCATAACTTCCTGGTACCTATTAACATAAAAAAGGGGAAAAATGGGGATACAGCACTTTTGCGCTGTAGTGGGTATTACAATCGTATGTAAATATGTAACTCTTCAATCATGACAGCTCCTTTAACAGATCTTACGAAGAAGGGCGTAGATTTATTATGGTCTAAAAAGCATCAACAGGCGTTCGATATCTTAAAAGCGGAATAATGCAGCTCACCTAACTTAAAAAATCACTGATTTATATAAGGAATTTTTTTATTGCAACAGACGCCTCAGACCAAGGGGTGGGTAAAGAGGGGTTACTACTTCAGTAATATGATAAACAGTTCTTTCCTATAGCTTTTTATTCACGTAAACTAAAGCCCTCTGAAAGTAAATATGCAGTAATAGGCAAGGAAGGGCTAGGTATTCGTTAACTCACTAGTACATTTTAAGTTCATAATCTACGGCTATCCTGTTAAAAAATCCTTACTGACCATAAGTCACTTACCAAGTTTTTTAAAGGCTTTAATCACAGCCCAAAGGAATTCGGTTGACATATGATCATTCAGGTTTTGGAGCCAAGTTAAGATATCTACCTGGGAAAGCAAATATCATAGCTGACGCATTATCCCGCAATCCCGCACCATACTGCAAAGAACCATTAATTGGACTAAAAGATATAGAAACATCCGTGCCTATTGTTAAAACCGTATCTAAACAAGAAAAATTCCTTAACCCAAGAGATCGCGAGCATTGAATATCTGGGTTGGAGCGCCGAACTGTTACAAACTGAACAAAGCAAGAGTCAACAGCTAAGCAAAACAATAAACACTTCGAACGGAAACAAGGGTCCGCAGCTAAGCAAAACAATAAATACTTCGAATGGAAACCCTAAAGCAAAAGTATATTTAAAGTATGTGTATCAGAATAATGTAATCAAATGTATATTATATGTAGGTCCGTGACGAGGAAAACCCGAAGAACACAAAGCAGGTGACTAACAACCAGGTAGTAGTAATAATCTTTCATACCAAAACCGTCCTAAACTGGTTGCATTCCGTCATCCAGGGTTCTCTATTATGTCACAGAAAGCCAAATCACCATTTTATTGGCCTACAATGCTTACAGATATAAAAAGCACATAAACTGATTGTACCACGTGTCATGAAAACAAGGGACACTAAGACACCTGTCAGTTTAAGGGCCTATCACGTGCCAAATCAGTCCTTGAAAGAATACATGTAGAATTATTAACAAAGTTACGAGTCTGACGAGCATACAAACACTTCTTAGTGTTAATAGTTCCCCTTGACAGTTATATAGAATTAATAGCACTAAAAACAAACACCGCAATTGAGTGCGCTAGGAATATTTATGAGTGCTAAAATCAGTAAACATGGAATTAGTCACATGATAATCTGAAACGGGTGGTGTAAATCAATAATAATCTCCTTAACTCGTTGTGTGAATTCCTTTCCATTAAGAAAACCAATACTCTATATTTTATCACCCAGAGTCAATCGGTTTGGTAGAATAACTGATAAATAAAAAAGTGTCAATGTCTTACGAGTTACATTTCGTGATATTGGATCCGAAACTGGATTATAGTGGTTCTCGCGGTTTAAAATAACTTTATCATTTCATATCTTGTATCTGTAGAATTGATACCACAAGTAGCCTTTTACGGTACGCCCCGCCTAGAACACTTTTCCACATATTCATCCAACCATTAATTTTATCAAATATATATAATATATATTATATATTATAATATATATATTATATATATATATATATATTATATCATATATACTATATATACTATAATGAATGGCATTGTCGCCTTCTAGAAAGTCGGATCTTTAATAAAAAGAGTATGGCCAGCAGAAACTTCAGCATTTTTTCGTTAAAACTTTATTTTCATCGAACGCCTACGTTTCGGGATACAAATCCCATCTTCAGGGCTAAAAACAAGGAAAAAATTAAAATTCTATACATTAAATCAGACTAAAATGGGCACAGTAATAAATTATGATATTTAAAAAATATACTATATATAGATAATTAACAATATATCAGTGAAATTCGAATTTTATATAAAAGTATGACGGTAACTAATTGAAAAAGAGATCGACAGTAAAAAGCAAAGCTACTAAGTACAATGACACTTCAAAATAAATAAACAAGCAAAACACTTAAAAAACACAAACCACACGTGAACAACTAAGAAAATTACGTTTATTACTAAAACAGGAGAAAAACATTGAATCGTAACAGGCAAAAAATTTCTGTTTATGATTACAAAAGGAGAAAAATTAAAGAAAATATATTATATATATATATATTTTTTTTTCTTTAATTTTTCTCCTTTTGTAATCATAAACAGAAATTTTTTGCCTGTTACGATCAATGTTTTTCCTCCTGTTTTTAAGTAATAACGTAATTTTCTTAGTTGTTCACGTGTGGTTTGTGTTTTTTAAGTGGTTTTGCTTGTTTATTTATTTTGAAGTGTCATTGTACTTAGTAGCTTTGCTTTTTACTGTCGATCTCTTTTTCAATTAGTTACCGTCATACTTTTATATAAAATTCGAATTTCACTGATATATTGTTAATTAATCTATATATATATATTTTTTAAATAGCATAATTTATTACTGTGCCCCATTTTAGTCTGATTTAATGTATAGAATTTTAATTTTTTCCTTGTTTTTAGCCCTGAAGATGGGATTTGTATCCCCGAAACGTAGGCGTTCGAATGAAAATAAAAAAAGTTTTTACGAAAAAATGCTGAAGTTTCTGCTGGCCATACTCTTTTTATTACATATATATATATATATATATATATATATATATATATATATATATATATATATATATATATATATATATATATATATATATATATATATATATATATATATATATATATATATATATATATATATATATATATATATATATATATATATATATATATATATATATATATATATATATATATATATATATATATATATATATATATATATATATATATATATATATATATATATATATATATGTTACGCAAAATGTGGATAATTGCCGAATGTGTACATTTTGCAATTAATTTTGCCTATTGTGTACAATTTGCAGCGTTTGGTGCCTGCAAATTGTACACAATAGGCAAATTTAATTGCAAAATGTACACATTTGGCAATTATCCACATTTTGCGTAACATATATATATATATATATATATATATATATATATATATATATATATATATATATATTTATATATATATATATATATATATATATATATATATATATATATATATACATATATATAAAAATTTATATAAAATAAATAAATATAAAAAATAAAATAAATATGGATACAAGTGGAGTCGATATAATACACTCCGTAAGAAGTCGGAAGGGTTACAAATTATAACAAAAAAGGAATCACGATAAAATCAATAAGCAAAACGTAACCATAGGTAATTAAATATCCAAATATATATACGTAAAGATTGAACTCTAACTTAACACTTTAGTAATGACAAATAAGCTAAAAGTTCAAAAACATATCAAAACCTACTGACATATTGTCTGTCCCGGTGATTTATATTCGTAGTCAATGAAAAAAATAAAATAAATAAATAAATAAATAAAATAAAATAAAATAAAATAAAATAGATTTTAGTCAAAGTCAGGAAGTCTAGAAGTGAAAATGTATATATATGCGAATAATCTTATACAGGACAAATAGTATAATATAAAATTTGTATGGAAACCCTTTTCATTTGAATAAGGAATATCTAAATTTTGAATAAGGAATATCTAATTTAACATAATTACATTTATTTACAATTATGTAGATTTCCAACATGAAACTAATATTATATTGTTCAGTTTTGGTACTGTTTTTTTTCAGACATTCTTCTCATGTGGGTGGAGAATTAAAACAAAAAAAATATAATTTGAAAATACTAAAGTCGTACCTATTACAGCAAGTAACGTAACTCTTAAGCTGGTGACAACGTCATCAGTCTAGAAGATGCCTGTTGCGTTTGCCGATTCAACATTGTTCCTTTTAACCTCAATAAACCGCTAGCAAAGCAGGTTGGCTGGAGAAAGGAATGCTTAGCCCGAACTTCTCATGGGCAAGGCAGACGTTAGGTACAAGTGTCTATCCGTATGTGCAATGCAACTTTAGTTAAGGACTTGCAATCATTTTAAAATTATGAACAAAATAAGCAAACAGAATTTCTATAACATCAAAATGAATTAATTTTTTCTGAACCTCATAGACAATTAGAGTCAATAATTCAGCTTATGACATTGGTAAACAGACATTTAGAAGTATCAAGTCATGGATATGAAAAATTTACTTGCAACAATAGCCTATGACAATTCAAGTAAATCACATTCATGGGAAAATGTCACATTTTCTTGGAAAATCCAAAGTTTATATAGAAATTAGTTATATAGTGGGTTTTTTCGTTGCATCTCTAGCCTATTAATAAAGTTTTAAAAATTAACCTCAGAGGATGCTCGCGAGAAATTTGAATATGAAACCTTTGTTAGGGGCACATAGGATCGGATTGTAGAATCATGATTTATATTCTCTTTGACTCTTATGTTGACTGGCAATCTTACAAATAGCTCCGTTTTCCACTTCTTTGTCTAGTAACTTACTACCAGTAATATCGAATTTTCTTTGGGATTCGTATTGATATCTGTTTATTTTTTATAATTATGGATATTTTTACAGTCATCATAGACCTGGATAGGTTCACTCATTATTAATGCCATGGATAAAAAAGTTTGTACAGCTGACTCTTTTGAATTCCATAAAATATCAGCGAATTCATGTGGGTTAAGTCTGGTCTTAATGGCTCTCTCCCTCCCGAATTTGGTCTGAATTTACTTTGCCCTTGTGACAAGTATAATTTCACTTGCAGGCTGATTAATGGAACCTGGTTAAAGTATCCTGCAGAACGAGAGTTTCACATCGCAACTTCAAAAAATCGTTCGTCGCTGCGGACTACGGCAGTCAAGTAACAACCGCCTACAATGTGAAAGGAATAAGCACCATCATAAGTGAATAAGCTGATCTCATGGACTTCTTCGACCGACACCCGTATCCCGTCGTTAATCTCGTTTTAATGCAGAACGCTCCGGCGGCTGTCGGAAATCGACTACAAAAGGGACATACTTCCAACAATTACGACCAGAAGGATATTCAACTCTACATTGCTGGCGAAGGACTCGTGCTGGGGGTAATTTTATTCATCGCGAACGTATTCGTGTGGCTTAGGATGCAGAGAACAAGTATGAGGCGCAAAATAGAACGTTGGACCCCGCCCAGGCAAATTTTACCCTTGTTTTACCATTTGGAATTGGCCATTTCATTTGGCTATAGGTGGTTGTCTGGAAATGTGTGATGGACGAAAAGTTGTTCGAACGCTAGTTAAATGTGAAGTAGTATAACCTCAGTCATGTATCTTATATATAAAGTATCATGTATCCTATATATAAATGATCATAAATAACAGAGTCGAAATATATCTTTGCGTGTACGCAATAGGAATCTATTTAAAGTGCACATATATTAATGATAATTATATGAATCTATATACATATGTATAAACAAATCAGGTAGCCTATAATCAATCTGTTACCTTTTATCTTACCAATAACTGCAGACATATAACAGTTAGCATAAAAATCAACGAATCAATCAGCATAAACATTAATAATTTTATCAATTCATATATGAAATTTTTATCAGTTAAAATATGATTTTTATCATGTTAATCTTCATTCTATGCAATTATCAGAGTACATTAGTATTTTCTGTAGCATATGTATCTTAAAGAGATGAAGTGAAAAACTGTATCAGTATATATCACGTGATCACTATCATTTACCAATATCATTATGTTTTATATCTTATTACTTGAATCTGTATTTGTGTACACCATGAATTTTTTTTACTTATAAGTATTTTCTATATATCTATATATATTCACATAATGTCTGTATCACACTCCTATAAGTCAAATGCAAGTCAAGCTTGAGTAATATTCAGTGTTTGGTTTTGGTAGCTGACCGAGCTTTTATGTAAGTGATTACATAATAAAAATATGGAATGTTATTCCATATATATAAAAGACTAAAACTAAAGAGGTCAACCAGATTGCTTGCAGGAATGTGATCAGACCAGAGACGCTAAGATGACGTATACAATAAAGTAGGCTAAATTGACATGCCGTCACCTGTAGTCATTCATTTGTTTGAAAACATTAGTCCAAGCTCCCTGCTTGAGACAACTACCGCGACCTATAATTCAAACGGCCTACGTGATTTCTAATGTGTCTCATTGTATGTATGTTCATATGTTCGAGCTACTGTCTGCTTCCTTTATGACTTGTAACCGAGATGGTAGTGAGAACAGAGTGGAATTAGCCATCATCGTTGGCAGAAGCGATCAAGCCATCGTCATTAGAAGACCTGTACAAATTTCTGATCTTCACCATGTAATCTCAAAGAATAATAGTTATTTTTTATACTTCGTGTTTTCTACTAGAACCTCACATCATTGCCGAATCATCATGAGTTTAACACATCGTCGTCATAACCAAAGAAGATAATACCGACTTCGTAAGTGATCTACAAAACCCAAGACACTCCAATGAGTATGGAAGTGCATAACCAACCGACTTAGCGTAAGATTATCGCAAGTCTAACATTATCTCATAGGGCGCCTTATTATACAAGGCAACAGCCCTAATATATTTGTATACATATATATATATATATATATATTATATATATATATATATATATATATATATGTGTGTGTGTGGTGTGTGTGTGTGTGTGTGTGTGTACGTGCGTGCACGTTGAAGAGAGAGATCTTGCTTTGAAACGACATCACAATCTGAAAATAAGTTAGAACAGTGCAGCCTTCCAAAGACTAAGATGCCATGAAAGCTGTGGGAACCATCGGCTCAGTTCGTCCGGTGACCAATATCACTCAATAAAGATTGGGGCTCCCCAATAAGTCCTGAGCCTTCCAGGAATGATTGATTGAATGGCTTCCTGAGATTAATAATAGTTCGATTGAAATAACGGTTTCAAACAAAAATTAACAAATTCACTGGCGTAAATTGAGGTTTATTGGTCGTGAAGATTCTTCATGACGAGAGAGACATCAATAAAAATCTTTTTTTGCAACCATCTGTCTATCCGACTCTAACGTATTTCAGTCTCTGGCCAAATTGATATTTCAAATCGCTGACAAACATGAACCATGCGATGAGAGAGAACATCAGCAAAGTGAAATTTGACATGAATCAATTGAAGTGTTTTTTTTAGAATGATCGAATTGTCAATATTGGGACAGAAATGAGATATCACAGCTGGAAAAAAACCTGCTTTCAGTTTGCTCTGATTTGCTCTCGAGTTAATCTAAATATCAGGTATATCGCAAGTTCAGTCGGTGCAGTTATTTCCCCTTTATGATTTTAAAGAGACTTGTTATAGATACAACAACACGATCTCTATGGAAGAATGAAATAAAATACACAGCTGGCTTGATAAAAAATATTACTTTTGCTTGTGGAAACCCAGGACCGAAAAATAATAATTTTACGTGTGGGATTTCGATTTAAATAGATATACAGAGAATTTATAAAATAAGATTATTATTTCAACTTGGAAAAAACTTCATATACATGCAGAAATAAAACTTGGATGAAGAAATCATAAAGGCTGATCATCTCAGAAACGATGCTATTAAATCATTCTGTTTGAAGGAATAGAATAGAATAGAATATAAACATTATGCCAAAGGCCAAGCGTTGGGCCCTATGAGGTCATTCAGCGCTGAAACGGAAACTGCCTGTAAGAAGGTTTGAAAGTTGTAACAAGAGGAAAACCTTTTGCAGTTGCACTATGAAAGCAATAGTTAGGAGAGGGTTGAGGAAAGAAATGTTGAAGAAACATAATACGAAAGGAGGTACAGCAAAAGGAATGAAAGGGGTTGCAGCTAGGGGCCATAGAAAGGACGCTGCAAAGAACCTTAAGTAATGCCTACAGTGCACCGCATGAGGTGCACTGACGGCACTACCCCCCTACGGAGGAATGAATAGACAAAAGTTCAATAACATTCGCTATATGACAGAAATACTCCTTCAGAATGGAATAAAATCAAATGTCAATTCTTCAAAAAAGGCAAAATTATATTATTTCCATTCATGAAGTTACAAATCCTAAAGAATCAAATATTTAAATCGTTCTTTAATAAGCCTGAATCTGATATATCTGTCTACTGACCTCAAATATGACGTATTTTGGTACCTTCTTTTCCTTAGAATCAAACAACAAACAAATATTACTTGGTTAGCAATGACTTTTTTCCCTTTAACCCAAAAGTATTACATGTTTTTATTCATTCGCCTTCAGCGCCTGAAAAAGAATTTTCCGTTTTTATTGAAGGGGAACTTGTTTCAGAATGTCGATATTTAGATTATTCTTCTGAATAATCTCTGTTGTACTTAATATGTATATATTGAAGCTTTTAATATAACTAAGATTAATCTAAAAGTACACATAAACAATTTCTGCTCATCATTCGTCTTTAATAATTGTTGCCATGAATAAGCATTATTAACAGAAAAATTTTCCATACAAATTCTAGCAGCAAAAAAGTAGATATGTTTTTTCCCGCTGAAGCTAAAGAACAGGAAAAATATCCCACAAAAATTCCCCCCAACCCCTTAAACAATATTTGGACTACATATTTTCAATCTTTATCACCACGAAGCCTGGACCCTCAGATAAGAAGGACAAATACTGTGTCTAAACCTTTTTTCTTCCAAGCTTGAGGAATTCCTCTTCCCTCTCCTCCAGGTGAGGAAACCGTTTCCTGTCCTCTCCTCCAGGTGAGGGAAACATTTCCTCAATGCGGAGACCAGCAGAGGCCCAGAACGGAAGACCCACGTCAAAAGCGGTTCAATGGCAGATGTCGCAAATGGGAAAGAAAGAATGGGGGTTTCCACAAGAACAGGAATAAATTTACTTTTTTCTACTGATGGCTTCCACATTAGCTAAAACTCTTTTTTGGGACAACCAGCAGATAGAGATATAGAGATCTCTGGATAGAGAGTGGATATATAAGTTTGAAGTCCATCTGATGGAAATTCTGACTTCGGTCAAGATTCAGAATCTCGTCATTTGTTCTTCATTTGGATCTGAGGCTTTGTAGTGACTAATGCACCCCGACAATGGTGAAGAAAATCGAGAAGTTTGGATAGCTTTGTGGCTATTAGAATGAACTATTTTCGTAAGGAAGTGGAAGTGGATTATACGTATTCTTAGAATGTATATAAGGACTATCAGTGGATTTTATATATTCTTGGCATATGCAGTGAATTTGACTCATTTTTTTAATTATTATAAAGAGTGGAAATGGATTCTACGTATTCTTAGAATATATATAAAGGAGTGACAGTGGATTCTACACATTCTTAGAACGCATATAAATAGTGGCAGTGGATTCTGCGTATTCTGTTCTTAGAATCTGTATAAAGAGGAGTTAATTGTTATAATTAGTAAATGAGCTGCAGCTCAGAAAATAGGAATTATGATTAGTAGTAATTGGGCTGCAGTTCAGAATTTCTGGAGAGAGAAGAAAACTCCACTACAGCGACCTCTGACCTTTTGGGTCAAAAATGGCCCCGCCAAGATTAAATGCCTCGTTTATAGTCTTACTCAGCTAAGAATATTATTATTATATTAATATTATTATTATTATTATTATTATTATTATTATTATTATTATTATTATTATTATTATTATTATTATTATTCTATTCGTTCCTCTTCGCTTTCTAAAGAAGTGGGTCTAGAATTTGTACTTGTAAACGACTGGGTCTTCTGATCTCTCTCTCTCTCTCTCTCTCTCTCTCTCTCTCTCTCTCTCTCTCTATCTCTCTCCCCTTCCCAAATGACACCCGTGTAATCACAGTGACCTTATCAGGGACCAAGTTCCCCCTATACTATATCGGGCTAAAGCGAACATTCCTTTAATGTCATCAGCGCAAACTCTGGGAGTCGAGCCAAATTTAATGATTTTCTTTTTGTTTTCAACAAAACCTGTACATACGTTCACATTCAGAATGTATACTATTGTTTGTACATGCCTGTTCATATATATTTCTCTGTGTATTACAGTTTATAAGTGAGCTTATACATTCATTCATATGTAAACGCACCGAAACACACAAATGGTGGTATGTATTATTCACCAAGGCAACGTCTTTTGCTATTAATGTCTTGTTTCACAAAGGTCAAGATAATTGTGAATGTAATTACTCGTTAATTACCAGAGAATCATTAATAATATTTGAAAAATATGCTCACGACAGCAATTGCGAAGTGTCGATTAAAGCGAGTAAAAAATACGCCGAAGTTTCTTCGGCGCAACAGAGTTTTCCGTATGACGTATAATGCTGCATGAAACTGTTAGCCGCGGGCCATGAAACTTTCAGCCAATGAGGCTAGTGCGCTGCAATTTGCTATGTTTGATGACAGGAGGGTGGGATGATTAAACAAACCAATTTGCAGCCCTCTAGCCTCAGTCGTTTTTAAGATCTGAGGGTGGACAGGAAAAGTGCGAACGAACAGACCAAGCTATCTGAATAGTTCTCGTTTCCAGTTAATTTAGAAAATTATGTCTTGCTAAAGATATTCTAATGAACCTCATTTACCAAACAAACATTATTTCGTTTATATTTATCATATTCATGTTCCAATAGCAAAGACGTTTAAAGTCTCAAATATGTTTGTTCTCACAACAGGAATTTTTTCTATCTTAATTATAAGAGTAATTCGATTAAATCATTAACCTTTAACTCACGTACCAAGTCCTAATTTTGTGATAAATGAATATCGTTATCCTTTTTAAATATGGACATATATCGCTTGGTATTCGTGTTCTCACGCTAAAAAAATAATAATTTACTTGTATCAAATTCTATTTTAACTCAAAAACTTAAATCTACAAAGTTCTAATGATAATGCTTGTGGACCTGTCCTAAACCACAATAAACACATCTATGGGGAATCCACGTGTCTTGACTTCATCTTTTATCAAAGTCTTCCTCTGTATCCAGTGAAATTAATATAAAATGCAAAGCAGTTCTCCAGCGCTTGCCTGAATCAACCAAAGGAATGAAATGCCTCTATCCTTTTTGGGTTTTGGGACAAAGCAGAGAGAGAGAGAGAGAGAGAGAGAGAGAGAGAGAGAGAGAGAGTATAAAAGGCTTAATAAGATTGAGTCAACTTACACTTTTTTTTTGTATATTAATGCAGAGGTCTTTTCAGGGTAATACTGTTTGAATAAGAGATAGGAATGAAAGGCCTTTATTTCTCGTCAGCTGAAAGCAGATGTCCAGCCTTCCTAGTGAATCCACTGAAATAATATTCCACTACCGAGACGAAATATGACGAATAATAATGTTAGAAGCCACTTCTCCATGCTCTATTTTTCCTCACTTTGCATATTTGTCAAACCTGAGACAATAATTTAGCAAGATTTTTATAATTAGATAAAAGTTGCTGCTGACAAGAATCCCCAGAGGCAATTATTCCGTCCCGTCAAAACCTTTTGAATTGTTTTATTATTTTCTCCTTCATTTTGAAATCCCTGTCCACGGAGGAATTTAATGAAAAAAATGAAACTTGAAGTAAAGGAGATCATCTTCTCTGTCATTCACAGATAGAGAATGTATTAGAATAGAACAGAATATAGATTTTAGGCTAAAGGCCAAGCGTTGAAACCTTCGAGTCATACGGTGCTGAAAGGGAAATTGAGAGTAAAAAGGTTTGAAAAGCGTAACAGAAGGAAAACCTTTTGCAGTTGTACAATGAATCTATTGTTTGGAGAGGATACGAAAAGTGAGATGGAAGAAAGAATATGAACGGAGGTACAGTGAAGGGAATAATCGTTGAATATAAATGAAAGACATTTGACCAAACGGTATAATTCCAGTGTCCCTTTATCGAGGTCGTCAGGTGAAAAGCATCGACGAATATCACCGATGACTGAAGGGATTAATATCATCCAGCAGATAAAAAGAACCGAATTCGTCCATTTCCTTCATGGCCGATATTTCGATGTCGGTCATCTGCCCAAAAGGGGAAACCGAATTAGCCACTTTATGTTGTACCTTCACCAAACGAGAACCCTGACATCGGTAATGACTCGGTTTCAAGGTGAGGACTCACTTCCCAAGGAAGTGACTCGCTTCCAAGGTAATGAGTCAGTTCACAAGGTGATGATTCACTTCCCAAGGTAATTATTCAATTCCTAAGGTGATGACTCAGATCTAAAGGAATGACTCAATTACTACCAAAGATTTCAATTTATCCTACGAGAGAAGAATTTTTTTTTTATTTTCTTTTTTTTTATAAAAAAAAAAAAAAAAAAAAAAAAACGAAATGCAAAAATTTTTTAAACCGCTCGATTTTTCCGTGAATATTACACGTTGAACATGGCATTTGAAATGCTCTCTTTATTAAGGACATATTTTTGGGGGGATGGGGGGAGGGTAGAGGGGGAGCCCACTTGAAACCATTGCTCTGCCTGGCTGCTGAAGGATCAATGATTCAGGGACATCGTTTCCCATTCCTTTTCAATGTCGCTTTTTGGGAAAGACTGCCCAATTCTTGACTTTCTTTCACGGTTTGCTTTCTCATACCCGCACTTACACACATACACATACATACATATATACATACATACATTATATATATTATATATACCTGAAAGAGAGAGAGAGAGAGAGAGAGAGAGAGAGAACATCTGCCTCTCCCCTGAATAAAAAGCGGTCGGGACCTTTCCCTCTCATGGCTGGAACTGCAATTCTATTATTCTGTTCCATCAGAATTTCCCGAACCTTTTTCACTGTGTAGTTTGACCTCTGCATGACTGAGGTCCTTTATTATTTCGTTCTTTTATTAAGAGTCATCCGACAAATCCAGCGGAGTCACTTTTTTTATGCAGAAATTAATATTCCGCGCAGTCACGCAATCGTTTGAGTTCAGCTTTTTGGTCTGTAATCCATATTGGAATAATTTTGTGTCCGCGAAGCTGTGTATAGGTATGCGCCATCTCTCTCTCTCTCTCTCTCTCTCTCTCTCTCTCTCTCTCAAAATTACTGATTTTTAAAGGCTTTCATGAGAAGTGTAGAGACATTCTGTTATTCTGTCTTTTCATTTATTAATTACTGTTTCTTTCTTGAAGTATATTTATGTCTATATGTATATACATATAGATAGATGGATACGGATACTTATACATATAAATAGTCAGAGAGAGAGAGAGAGAGAGAGAGAGAGAGAGAGAGAGAGAGAGAGAGAGAGAGAATCAATATTATCATATCATCCATCCTTATTGGAGCGCTTTCTTTATCTGCCAAAGGCCTCTCCAGAGATCCCCACCACCTTCCATTCAAAGCTTCATGGAAAACTAATGGTTTCTTTCCCTTAACTGATGATCTAGATAAACAGATTCCCATAATGGCTTTTTAATACTCTCGGATAAGTTTCAAAGAACGACTTCGTCAAAAGTCCTGAGCTTAAACTGAAAGGGTCTTTTATATTAAGGATCAAAATAAAAACATAATAAGTTATATATTGTAAATGAGTTACGATACGGTATAACTGCTTTAATATTTTAGATGAAATAATTTCCCTTATTTTGTCTTTATAAAAATCCGCCGAGAAATGAAAAATATGGTTATAAATATAAATATGAATCTTTTATTAAGTAAGAATATACATATGTCTCAAATATTTACTTTTAAATGTTTCAGAGTATGTATGTGTATGTATGTATGTATGTATGTATGTATGTATGTGTATAAAAAATAAAATAAAAGGCTCATTAAAAGACTATGTACGCCACAAAATCCTTATATTTCGAACTGAATCCTTGTCTTTCCCTGATCACTGGTGAATCTGTTCATTTGGTGAACAGGAATCCAGAAGTTTGTTAATCTAAAAAATATATGATTTTTGTCGCGTAAATATAATGTTGTTATGGGCCTTTCAACTTCACAGAACACTTAGATTGCACTAAAGGACACTCATGTATGTAAGTACGATCATATGAAAATACACAATTATCGAGAAACGAAGAAACAACGCAGCAGCTGCAACAACAACAGAGCAACATCATCTCAGAATTGCAAGGTCGCTTTGAATGGTTCTCGGGAACTCAAGCAACCAATATTAACATCCAATATTAACCTACCGTTGAAAAGCCCACCATGGCATCTGCATATGACTAGGGCATCGGCAGAGATGCCAACAGAGAGAGAGAGAGAGAGAGAGCAGACGAGAGAGAGAGAGAGAGAGATAGAGAGAGAGGAGGAAGAGAGAGGAGAGAGAGAGAGAGTCCCATTGGAGGGAGATTCGATCCTCGGAATCATTTGCGTCGAATTCATATTACATTTTATCTTCTCTTTGTTGCTCTGCTGATGATAACAGGGGCTCTTGTCTGGCCTTCTGGGAGTTAGTGTGGTCTTTTTATATTTACCTCCATGGGAATTATGGTATTGATAATGATACACGATATAGTAAAAATAACAACAATAATAATATGCAGTCGATACTAATTCGAATACCGTCTTCTTCCACATGCATGAACGAAGGTATGAACAAAAAACACCAAAAATGTTTCCAGAGAACTTTTATCACAAAACGAATTGAATTACTAAAGTCCGAACCGACGATGCTTAAGCGCTGTAGCTATATTCCAAACAGATTCCCACCAGAGGCAATTCACTGGAACAATGGCCGCTGGGAATTCATTCCCGTGACTCAGGAATTTATTCCAGTGATCCTGATTGAGTCACTGATTTATGAAAATCTGACTACAAAGCCAACCACTGGGTCAGTTCCAGCCATTTAAGTCTTAAGACATTGAAAAGAGGCAGTTGGTGTGGTTGGACAGCTGTATGGAACAAAAAATATAATAGAATACATAATTTAGGCCAAAGGCCAAGCGCTGGTACCAATGAGGCCATTCAGCTCTAAAGTGTAAATTGAGAGTATAAAGGGTTGAAAGGCGTAACAGGAGAAAAGTCTTTTGCACCTGCTCTATGAATCAAATGTCAGGAGAGGGTCAAATAAATTAAGATAAAATGACGAGAATATGAACGGAGGTAAAGTAAAAGGAATGAAAGGCGTTGCAGAAGGAACGCGGCAAACAACCTGACAGTAATGCCTACAGTGCACCACATAAATTGGACTGATGGCACTATTCCCCTATAGGGTAGTGATTCCCGATGTATTTGTGCATGATTTTTGGTTTATGAATAAAGCATTAATATAAATAAAAGATAAAAAATAAGAAATAAAGCGAATAATAAAAAATTCAATAAACACATGAAGGAGCCAAATGGGTGTGTCTCCTTAAGCACGTGTCTCATCTTACGCATCCTGGAGAGTCCTCGGGAGTTCCTCTGGAACCAGAGACGAAGGATTCCCTCTTCTCTCTCCTGAAGGACTCTGTGTTTGGGGGAAGCGAGAATAGGAAAGGAGGGAATGATGCCCTCCTTCATTCTCATGGGAGCAGTAAAGAACAAAGTGCTCGAAAAGAGAGAGAGAGAGAGAGAGAGACAGACAGACAGACAGACAGACCTTACAGACCTTACATCTTGTTCGGGCTGCCCCAGGTCCCTGAGAGAGAGAGAGAGAGAGAGTTCCCAGTCATTTCCCAAACCAGGTATACTGCTATATCGACGTAAAACAAAATGAAGGAGATCAAACAGAAATCTCATGTTTAGATACGAAAGCAAATCTGCTGTTATTGGAGTTAACATAATTTATGTTAATCAAAACGTGATTAAGAGAACTTGGAATCATATGCAGGAGGAGAGGAAATATGACGGAAGTTTAATTAAAATGCAGGAAATAATACAGTAGGAAGTTGAAATGAAATTGAAACAGAATATTTAGGTATGTGAATAAACATGCTGTATTTAGTTAATATAGTTATGTAATGAGTAAATTGTCATTCAAGAACTTGGACACTTATATATATAGGAGGGCAGAAATAGTTTTATGTAAGTTGAATTGAAACGCAGAAAAATTAAATGCTTAGATAAGTGAGCAAATATGATATTATTAATACTTACATAGTAATATCATCATACCTTCAGGAAGAGGTCATTTTAAAGAACTTGGAAACCTTCGTATGTTGGAGGGGCCCAAGATGCTCTGCATATTACCTATAACTAATGCTGACATGCACCACGTGAGATGCACTGACGGCTATACACTCCTCCACCCCGACCAGTGACTGCTGATTTAACTGGGTACGATTTATAAATTATGATCAGCGCATTGTTATTTGAAAATAAAAGTTAAAATTATAAATAAAAATTTAAAATTAGAAATAAAAATAAAAATT
>NC_061095.1:50686579-50714079 GCF_015104395.2 Macrobrachium nipponense | reverse complement strand
AAAGGATCTGCACAAAATGGCACACGAAAATGAGGGAAGAGAGATTGCCTGAGTCAACGGACACCGAGTGTTTGTTGTTCCAAATGAAATTTCTCCTGAGCACCTTTGCCGGAATGGCGCTGAACGCCTTCCTACTGGAGGAGGCGGAATTTGCTTAATCAAGTTTCTAGCTATGTGAGTTTGTCATTTTGTATTATACTTTGGATAACAGGTCCATGAAAACGACTTTCTTTGTGTTGGTTAATCACACTATAACTGTCCCTTGATTGGAGGGATAGTGAAAGGTAACTGTGGAAGTTGTTCTCTAAAACGGCCGCTCAAACTACAGTGAAGTTTAGCTTTCAGAGTAACTGTCTCAGTTTGACGAGAAGCATAATCGAAAATGTTTATAACTAGGAAATTAAAGATGGCTCTAAACCAGTATAATGATTATTTTAAAGGTTTCTCTAAACACCTAGAAAGCTGTACAAATTATCTTGAAGCTTCACTTATCTGGTGAATAAGAAAGAGATTACTGAAGGAATCCTGAGGCCAAGTATCACCATCTCAGTTCCGTAACTTGGAGACGTGATACCCCCCTAGTAGGTATCAGAGGAGGCCTGAGGAGTGAGGAGAATTCCCTTTCTCGTGAGAAGCTGAAAGACAAAAGTAACAGAAAGTTTTCTGAGAAGGAGAAAAAGTAGACCTATAGAAAAATAACCTCACAAGGGCTGCTTAGAAGTTTTGCCCTTAATTCAGTTCTGTCAAGAGGGACACACACACTACTCCATTAGCCTCCAAACGCCAAAACCTAAAGGAAAATAGGTGTCATCACAGATTCCCCACAGTCACTTTGTGTTGTTTCTAACAAAACCATAACAGAAACTAATGCTCTGATTGGCTGCTGTTCTGTTCGGTTGAATTAGTCAGCCAATAGGAAGGCATCAATCTAGCGACGTAACAAGGCAGGTTCTTTGCTTATTATCCTCTTTGTTGCTTTTATTCTTCATACATCCTCATATATCCAAATTCATATTTAAGATATGTGCAAGTTTACATACATGGATAAATATTTTATGATATCATGGCATCCGTAAATGAATAATATTTTTATTTCCCCCTAAAATGTATTAGCAAGGACGTGCAGGAGAGAAAACAGACTATTATTCAAGACTCCGTTTACATAGATCTCTCTCTCTCTCTCTCTCTCTCTCTCTCTCTCTCTCTCTCTCTCCAAGTTTTCCGGTGGAACCGAGGGTGAACAGACACGATGGCAAACTTCTGAAGTTCCTGAAGTTTGCCACTTTCAGCGACGTCTCTCAGTCATCAATTTGTGTCAGTCGACTTCCTGGATAATCTCTCGTTACAGGAAATCTGTCTTGAAGTTAAAGTTCTTTGTTTAAGGACCTCTGACTCATTTTAGATTTGCATGGAGAAGACTCAGGAAAAAGATAAAAAAGATCGTGAATAACGAAAAATATTAAGGCAAAAGGAGGACGTTGAGATTGCCGAAAAAAAGCAACACAGCCAGAATGGAAAAAATGAGAACGTACGAGAGAGATGGTAAAAAAACAATAAATGCTTCATGAATGAGTTTCAATGTTATATCTGCAAATAGAAGTGAGGCCATAGCAGTTACAGATGCCGTTCTGTGGAAATTAAAAACAGGAAAAACATTTATTATGCTTTTCGCACCAGAAGCTTTTATATTGGTGACAGCGTTGTGATAAATTAATAAAACTTTTGTCGATGAAAATGGCGGATGCATTTTTCGCTGAAATATGGAAAACCTGAAATTAATCACAAGTTAAAGGGTATGGGAAAGCGGCATTGTTGTACGTGCTGTAATATATATATATATATATATATATATATATATATATATATATATATATATATATATATATATATATATATATATATACACACATACATACATACATATATATACATACATATATATATTTCCCAGGGTCTCTTTGTGTCAAGTGGCGTTGGAGGCAACGATAATGATCATAACGTGAAGCTGATGATGACAATAATTTAATAAAGAAATAAATGGAAAGATTAGTTCACAATCAAGTATAACTATAGACATAAATGAGGAACATGATATAGCAACGAAATACCAAATCAAATAGACAAACGATAAACAATACACTCACCGTAATCTCTACACTATAATAAACATATGATTATCCCTTCGTGACGATATGACGTTATATAATTTTCTTAATAGCCTTTCCCCCTAAATGATATAAGCGATCTTCCATTACCTCTGTGTAAAAAGCTCCCTCCTCTTCTCTCACGCAACTGAACCATTATTATGAAAAATAATCTCCCTCAGATATGCAAAGTTATTATTCATTTTCATTTTAACACACGAAATAGAAATTATTTTTTAAAAATGACATAATGACTTCATCTCGCTATAACTACGTTTTGTTCTTGACTTCAGTCTGTTGAAGAACCCTTGAAGGCTCTGTCTATGGAATGACGTCACTTTCTCTCTCCAGTATCATGAGCGACCAGATATTAAACTTCCACTGGACGCGTCTCTTTTGCAGGTGGAGGCTCCTCCTTTCATACTGATTGGAAATTGAATGATTGGAGGTTAATTTTTATCGTCTCTTCGTATAATTATTGTTCTAATCGAATCTCTGTTCATTTTGGAATAATTGTTTTATATGTCAGTGATGGTCTGCTTAAAGGCAGGTGAGTGGCGTAGTGTTTGCGAGGAATTTCATGCCATGGTAATACTGATAATAATCATAATAATGTACAAGCAGGAAGCAGACCTTCTCGGATAAATTTCTTATTACAAAGAATGGCAGAGTTAACCGAATTGATCTTATAAAGAATTTCCTCTATTTTTCTGATATTTCGATTTTCATAATCTGCGAGACTGTTAAGTAATTGGCCTCTATTCATGGGTGTTATTGCGTCGATGTCTGGTATTACCAAACGAAAATATATGAAATATATATATTTTATTCTGGTTGTATTTTAATATATATATTCGGAAACTACAACGGTATTGTAAATGGTGATCAACGATTTTGTAGCGGAGATCACCATCTACAGTCCCGTTATAGTCTCCGTATATATATTCTGGTTCTTTGTGTACACCATTTTTCTCACTCTCTTGACATTTATTGCATCTTCATTAGCATTCCTCATTCCTCTTCTTTCAATACATTGCGAGAATTCTTCCCAGTTACTTCTGACGGTCGGCTAATCTTTCCTCTCTCTCTCTCTCTCTCTCTCCTCTCTCTCTCTCTCTGTGTGTGTGTCTGTCTGTCTGTCAGTCTCTCTGTCTCTCTCTCTCTCTAAATCTTTAAACAGGTGAAATCTTGAATTTTTCATCTTCCGTTTTCTATTTGGTTTGTCCCCGTAGGGGTTAGTGCCACGTCAGTGCACCTCATGCAGTGTACTGAAGGGATTACTTAAGATTCTATGTAGTGTCCCTTCGGCCCCTAGCTGCAACCCTTTTCATTCCTTTTACTGTACCTCCGTTCATATTCTCTTTCTTCCATCTTACTTTCATCAACCCTCTCCTAACAACTGATTCAGAGTTGGAACTGCAGAGGGGTTTCCTCCTGTTACACCTGTCAGGCCTTCCTCCTCTCAATTTCCGTTTCAGCGCTGAATGACCTCATTCTATTTTCTCCTGATTAGTAACCTATTACACTGAAGTAAAAGCAGATCTGTTCTGGGCAAGTTTCATTAAAATTCTTCATATTTCTAGATATTTGATAAAGCCTGATTTGTTTCTTCATAAAATATGCAACTGAGCATTCTTGAGTATGATTATTGTTTTTTTAAGAGTAAAATGCTGTGTTGTTTTATACCAAGGGTTCCACAACCCAGATAAATTTTTCATTCTATCTATCTATATTCCTTCTGTGATTATCATTATATATTATCAATATGTAATTCCCTGTTCAGAAAAGCCTAGTTATTATAAACGTAAAATCATTCAGTATTTCTGTCAAATTCATCTTTCATTTTCAATATACTATATTGTTTTTCTTTCTATATTTTCCACTAATTCCTATTTGATCTTTTATTCATTTTGTCACCTGTATAGATAATATCTAGTTCTTGATCATGTTCGTGTTCATATACGTGCAAAAACCGTATATCTCATTACGTTCTGGTAAAACGATTTTTTTTTTTTTTTTTTTTTTTTTTTGTTTTTATATATATATATATATATATATATATATACGTATATATATAGATATATATATATATATATATATATATATATATATATATATATATATATATATATGTGTATATATATATATATATATATATATATATATATATATATATATATATATATATATTATATATATATATATATATATATATATATATATATATATATATATATATATATATATATATATATATATATATATATATATATATATATACCTGCACGCAAAAGGTATTTGAGGGTGAGAGGCGACATGAACTTTTAGCCTCTTGCGGTGGTGTAGTAGGCAAAAGCTTCACTGACGTTCCTGGATTTGAAAGGCTCCGTGGGTTCGCGCTCCGGTCCAGGCAAGTCTATTATCGAGAAAAATTCCCATTCGGTTAAGCATAAATGAAAATATATTAATTCCGAGGTAGAGCGAATTAGATATTAAAGGACATTGTAGCTCGATATAATGTACGTATTTATTCTTATATACGTACGTATGTATGTATGAACGTATGTGTGTTTCTTTGAATGTATCTATAAAGTGAATGATTTTACAACACTTGCAACGTAAAAACGGAGATGAAATCATGCAGAAGCAAACTATCACAGCCATAAACATCATTCATACGTTTGTAAATACTCGAACAACATCATCTCCTTGGAGACCAAACCGTAATAGTTTAAACGTCGTTATCCCAAAAAAACAAAAGTTGATACCCATGGCAGGTGCTTACATTCATCGACGCTATTATATTCAATTCAGGCAACAGGACTTTTCTATAAAAAAAACAAAATTTAATAGTTTTTGTCCAGTATCAATATTGACGATGATATCGAAGCCGTCAGCAGATGGACGTGGAACATTTTTGCTCTGTTCGTCATGGGTAGTTTTTGTTTATTATCCTGCAACTCTTGATTTTAATTCAATGTAATTTTCCATTGTAAACATGTGATTCAGAATAGCATTTATTCCATCTAACTTGCCTTTTGGCTATGCAATTCAATTACCTCTTAAGCTATTTCTTCAAAATCAATAACATTATTACACCAAACAAAAACAAAAAATCTTTTTCATAGAATCATATAATTCTACAAAATCTTATTTTTAATTTATTTTACTTTTTTATATTAAATTTTTTATCTAACTTGACATTTTGTTATGCAATTCAACTACCTTCCAATCTATTTCCTCAAAATCAACAGACTTTTCTCTCACAAATTTTTTTCATAGATTCTATAAAATCTTTTCAATTCAAGCGCCCCTTTGTTTTTTCGACACATTGGACACGGTTTGTCATTGCCCACCCGAATTTTATCGATACTCAGGATGAATTGACTTTGCAAGAGGAACAAAGTATTTTCCGATGACCGTGTCTCAAATGAATGGTGGGGTGAGGGGTCGGGATGGTTGGTGAGGAGGGGTAATACGGTATCAGTTTTTGAGCTCTGTCACTTGAGGAAAAGAGAACTCGATGCAAAATTGGGAAGCGATAATCAAGAGAGAATGAGATGAAGGGAAGACTGATAACTGACGAGGAAAAGATATTGGAATATCTGGTAATATAGGTAACAGACGATGCGCTGAAATATTGTGGCGCGTGTTTATGTATGTAATGAGAGAGAAAAAGAGAGAGAGAGAGGAGAGAGGAGAGAGAGACGAGAGAGAGAGAGAGAGAGAGAGAGAGAGAGAGAGAGAGAATTTGCCTTAATTGCCCATTATACAGAGCAATACAAATATCACTTTACCCCAAACGTTCTAGATGAAAGTCGAAACATATCAGAATACAGACACATTAAAGTGCAATCATTTGCATATTATTGCAAAGAAAGCCCCTATTCTCTCTTTCAAGTCTTTGTCAATGTTATTCTCAAGATTTCATTCTCGTCTCTGCCACAATGTCAATTCTGATTTGCATTGTTTCATATTTTCCCAAATTCTGCCTGTCACTTCATTCGTCCGCCGACTCTTTGTCTTTCTCCACTTTTTCTCTTTCTCTTGACATTTATTGAGTTTCATTTGCATTTTTCATTCCTCTTCTTCTTCCAAACATTGTAAGATTTCTTTTCAGTTATTTCTGATGGTCGGCAAATATTTCCTCCCCAATTCTTTAAGCATCTGGAATTATCAATATTCCATCTATTCTCTATTTGGTTTGTCCCATTAGGGTGGTAGTGCGCTGTACCTCCATCCGTATTCTCCTTCTTTCATCTTACTTTCCACAATCCATTCCTAAAAATTGATTCATAGTCCAACCCTTTTTACTGTATGTTTCCCTTTCAGCTCTGAATGACCTCATAGGTCCCAGCGCTTGGCCTTTAGCCTAAGTACTGAGTTCTATTTTCATCTCTGCTGTTTGCGTAACCTATTACACTGAAATTCAAGCAGATCTGTTCTGGGCAAGTGTCATTAAAATTCTTCATATTTCCAGATATTTGATAAAATCTGATTTGTTTGTTCATCAGACATGCAACTGAGCATTTCTGATGAATGATTACTGTTCTATTAAGAATATAACGCTGTGGTGTCATATACCAAGGGGTCAACAACCCATACAAATATTTCAGGTTGTCTATATCCCCTCTGTGAGCTTTCAAGGATAATTAGGAACGTTACTAATCTTTGTTTTATTTGAATTATTGTTTGTCTCCTTGTTGTATTTGTTCCCTTTCACTTGTTATGATTATCACTGTATTTCATGAATACGCAATGCCCTGTTGAAAGAAACCCAATTAAATTATCAATGTCATTTTTACAATGTTTCTGTTTCATCATCTTTCATTGTCACTGTGTCATTGTTTCTTTCAATATTCTCAAGTTTTATTTGTTTCTTTCACTTATTATGACGATCATTACATATCATAAATATGTCATTGTTGAGAAAAGCCCAGTTATTATCAATGTTAATTTTCCAATATTTATATTAAATTATCTTTAATCGTCACCATAGCAGTTTTTCTATCAATATTTTCAACGAGTTCACCTTTAGCTATAATGCTTTTGCCATATATATAATATATATATATATATATATATATATATATATATATCTATATATATATATATATATATATATATATATATATATATATATATATATATTTATATAATATATATATATATATATATATATATATATATATATATTATATATAAATATAGTATATATATATGTGTGTGTGTGTGTGTGTGTGTGTGTGTGTGTGTGTAAAGTATCTTGTTTTGGATCATGTTTATGTTGATATACGTACAAAAATTCATCTATTTACATTCTGGTGTAACGAAAATGTTGAGATATAACGAAAGGCACAATAAAATTCCATTAAAGTCGTCCAGGGAAAGACAATATTGGGCAATCCCACATCCGGGTTCCTTAACCAAACAATATGGCGGTGTTTACTCTTTGTAAGAGGGAGGGTGATGGAGCCTTCATTTCCTTCCAATATAACTTGGTGAGGGAGTAGTTCACCTCAGTAGATGGAGTCACTTTCCCTATTTCCTCCACCAGTCGTTCTGGAATGGCCTGATATTTCCAAGCCCTGTGGACAAGCATTTGCTGTGTGTGTGTGTGTGTGTGTGTGTGTGTGTGTGTATGAGAGAGAGAGAGAGAGAATCTACTGGTCACTCCATCACTTACAAACATATTCATATCAGACATGACCACGTAGCTACTCTTATATCCTCACTAGGAGCCTTAAATCCAGAGGAGGAACAAATGAAGAAACCTTCCTTACCTCCCGTAGCAGGAATCGAACTCAATTAAGGCATCAATTGAGTTCAATCAGATACGAAGAAAGATAAGTAAAGATATATTTCAGTGCATCGAATTCAGATGCAGTTTACCAGAGCTGGAATATGCCCCAGTGTTTTAGGCTGACGTATATATTTTAAAACCATCTGTATTAAACCTGAAGGACTTTTTATTGTAAAAAAAAGTTTATGTTAAGTAAATGAATTAATTCTTCCATTTTTACAACCTTTATCCGACCAGATAAGACTCAGTCTTGATGAAGACTCGGAAAGAGAATATTGAAGAGACGTCGACCTCCAAAAACCGCCTGGACGCCCATTAACTGAAATTACAGGTCGTTTGTTTCAGGATTCATTAGGACCCTTGTCTCAGGGATTACTGTGGATTTCCGTCCTTTCTTTAAGGGATTAGGTTTTCTTGTTTTAAGTTTCGTGTATTTCTCGTCCTTCTTGCGAATCCTTTCCTTTGACAATGATGGATTGCTGGATTCTTTGTAAAAATAATTCCACGACTTTCGAGAACCTTGAATGATGGTTCTTGATGTGCCAACACACACCAAGCTATATATTATATATAAAATACTCGTACGTAAATGTTGGTTTATACTGTCTAAGAAATACCGAATGAAAAAGATATATATAAAATTTTTATTTTCAAAAGCCATCATCTCGCTCTTCGGATTATCATTTCTTTTATTATTTCCAGGAGACGTCTCCTGTCACAGATGTTTCTAGAATAGAAATAACAAATAATTCGGCCTTTTGGGTTGACTGGACGAAATCGTGTAACTTGATTTATTGGATGTGAGGATAATAAGACATACAATTTTCCCCACTACTCCCTTCCACTATCCTTCACTATTCCATCCACTCCCCATAACTACTCCCATTTACTTCCCCAAACTACTCCCACACACGATCAAAAACTGCTCCCATCTACTTCTAGCTACTCCGATTCACTCCTGCAACTACCTCCATCTACTCCCCAACTGCTCCCATACCCCCAATCACTCCCACAACTACTCCCATCCACTCCTCCAACTACTCCCATACCTGTAAGAACTCCCACAACTACTCCCATCCACTCCTCCAACTACTCCCATACCTGTAATCACTACCACAACTACTCTCATCCACTCCCCTACTACTCCCATACCTCCAATCGCTCTCACAACTACTCCCATCCACTCATCCAATGTATGTGCGACAAGCTTTTGATGCAGTTTACACTAAATAAACAAATAATTAAAACATCCCATTTTTTCTTTCCCCTACTGAAGAAATGATGAGACTCGATTTCCTCTTCCAGGAACAATAGAGTCCTGATGCTCCAGAACAAAATCCTCTCAGGGGAAAGTTTCCATAAAAAAAGTTCAGAACAAAAATGCCTTTGTTTCATCAACCGAAATCTCGAAGGACTTCGGAGAGAAAAAGGCGAACTTTATCTTCACCTTCTATGGAGGAAGTTCCTTCGAGTTGGACCGTGTGGATTTGATGGCGGGGGTTGGGGGTGGGGGACTGCTTTGAGCTGTTATATTTTATAATATCGAGGTGGACTGAATCTTCTCTGAGTCTTCATTTCGTTTATATATATATATATATATATATATGTATATATATTTCAAGGCTCAGAGGAGTTCGTAATGATTTTGTAGATTCAAAGTCATTTTTACTTTGTAGTGCGAGTCCTTCATCAATAGATAATTATATATATATTAATATATTATATATATAACTTATATATATATATATATATATATATAAGTATTATACATAATATTATATATATTAATTATAATAGAATATACAATATTATATATATGTGTGTGTGTGTGTGTGTGTGTATTTGTGTGTGTGTGTGTATTTATAAACTGAATGACTCGACGATACTTGGAACGTCAAAAGGGAAAAGAAATAATGAACAGGCAGAATATCACAGCCATAAATAGCATTGATTCTTTTGTAAATACAAATGCCACTTAATGGAGCTCAAACCATAATCGTTTTAACGCTGTTTCTCCTCAAACAAAAGTCGGCAGCCATGACGGATACATCCATCGACGCTATTATTTTCAACAATTCAGGCAAAAAGACTTTTCAATAAAAACAAATAGTTTTTATCCGGTATCAATATTGACGATGATATCAAATATGTCAGCAGATGGCCGTGGAACATTCATGCTCTGTTCGTCATGGGTAGTTTATACTTATTACTCTGTCAAGTCTCTTGCAATTCAACTACGTCTTGGGCTACTTCAAAATCAACAGCTTATCATAACAGAAAATCTTTTTCACAGAATCTTATAATTCCAAAATGTCTTAATTTTTTTGTGTTTTCAATATTAAATGTGATTTAAAATATCAATTATTCCATCCAGCTTCACTTCTGGCGATTCAATTGAACTACCTTTTGATCTATTTCCTCAAAATCAAAGGCATTTTCATACCGAAAAAAAAAATAATAAAAAAGAATGTTTTCATGGTTTCTATGAAATCCTTTGCAAGAGAAGTCCCACTTTTTCGACCTATTGGACACAGAGATGGGTCATCGCCCACACGAATTTTAGCGTAGACAGAATGAATGAATGGACCTCGCAAAAGGGACAAAGTATTATACGATGACATTGTTTCAAACAAAAGGTGGGGTGTTGGGTGGGGGGGGGGGGGGGGGTGGGGGGGGGGGGGGGGGGTTGTTGGTGACCGATGAGGGGTTAATACGGTATCAGAAATGATTTTGGGACTGTCTGTTACTTCATAATATGAAGATGGATGTTTCTTTTCGATTAAATTTAATTTATTTTTATCTTTACATTTCTTGCTAATATAATTAGAAACCGTGTTACAAAATTCGCTGTACTGCTGGTTGGCTGTATGCCAGTACGGACTCCTCCTCTGTGGAAGCCTGTAAATTTAGTAAGATTGCTGAAAGGGTCTAGACGCCTGATGTAGACCCCTGGACCAACCAGAAGACGAATGACGACATAAATAGTATTAAAAAATATACTGTACTTAGAGGTAACATAAGAGGTCAAATGAGTGCAGATAGAACACTTACTAAATACTGCATTTAAATCTAAATATTAATATAAGGTACAGAGGTCACGTCAGGAATGACATGGATATATTATTGGAAAGGAATAACTAAATAGAAAATAATAAATAAAAGGAATATGGACGCGTTGATAACAGAGGAAGAGGAAGAAGAAGAGGAAGTGAGGGAAAGAGAACTCGATGCAAAAATGTGGATGCGATAATTGAGAGAGAATGAGATGAGGGGAAGATTGATAACTGAGGGGGGAAAGGATATTGGATTATCTGGTGATATAGGTAACAGATGGTACGCTGAAATATTATGGTGCGTGTTTATGTACGTAATGAGAGAGAGAGAGAGAAGCCTCTGATTTTGCTTATTAGATTGGAACTTTCTGTGTAGAGTACACAATATTGCGTTCCATTTTTATTCTCTCTCTCTCTCTCTCTCTCTCTCTCTCTCTCTCTCTCTCTCTCTCTCTCTCTCTCCTTTGATGAGTTTTTTATCTTTAGGAATATTGTTGAAGGAGAATATCCTAGACAACTTGAAATCCTGAATCTGATATAAACTGAGAATTGTTGTTGACACAAACTTGAGTAAATGATTTACGAAATTGTTGTGACATTTTCACCTTTAATTCTCAGACGACTGACAGAGACTTATAATCATTCAAAGTCAGTCTCGTTCTGAAATGGGATGAATGTGTTTATTTGCTTATGGATTTTGTAACGATAATTTTCATTTTGCACTAGAGAGAAAGTAGAAAATAAGTTACAGTACAAAGAAACTTGACTGTGACCTACTTTATTGTGTTAGAGAGAGAGAGGGGGGAGAGAGAGAGAGACGAGGAGAGAGAGAGAGAGGGGAGTAAGAGAGTTACACAGTTACAATTCTCAAGCAGTGACCTGAATTAATAACATTTATCAAAGTTTATTACAATATTTTTTAACAGTAATGTTTAAATTTTTTTTCAGAAATTCTGGATTGTCTCTGTTTTGGTGAGTGTTACTGCATTACTCTTTTAGTGTAAGGTATTCGTTTTTATTATTAGTCTTTTTAAAGTACTTTATTGTTTATTTAGGGTTGGGGTGGATGGTGGTGGGGGAGGTTCTGCCTTTTTCCTCTGTGAATTGCTTTCAATTTTTTTACTTGCACTTCTCACAAAATCTTAATCTTAGGCATTCCTAAATTTGTAGTTTTGTTTATTTTTGGTCCTTTGTGACTGGATCTCTTATGCCATCATTATTATAATTATGAAAAATTTTTATTGGACTTAATTTCATTTTATTGATTTAGTGATATCATTGCAAAACATCGGTGTTCTTTTACAGAGTATTTATGAAGTGAAAAAAAATACTGCTTTCTTGCAATACTAAGTCATTCAGTTTCCATTTGTTTCACTCATCTTTACTAATAACTCACAGGACATATGACGCTAATCATCTTAAGACATTTCCTTGAAGATGTGTCTGAGCACTCATTTGCAAATTGATAGGTTACTTTAAGGAGGTCTGCACGAATCACCAAAATCACTTATTTCTTATCTTTTTTATGTTCTTGACAATGCAGTGTGTTCTACGTTTTTCCTAGTTTCATTTTCCTTTTTGAAAATCACTTTAATCAGTTTCCTGAGGAATCTGTTTCGTCTGCCTTGACCTAATCAGGTCTGCTAACCTGATGGTTGGTCAACTGTGGTGGGTATTGCCATGTTAACGAAAGCTCTTGACACCATAAAACATTTTCACTCAGGAGTGAAGACTTCCGAGTTGCTGCCTAGTGGGTGATAGTTTGGTGTTGTTGGGGTTGAAGCTGCGAGGCACATGCCCTGCCTCAGAGACGTTTAAGGCTCTGATGTCATTTGGGGTTATCTGATGGTCACCCATCCAGGTTTTGTACATTTCCTTTTCTCTGCTCGATAGATAAACTTTTATTATAATTCGTGGTAAACAGCTTGAGTGATACTTTTTATAAGTTCTGGGCCCTAAATTCATTAGATAATCAGTCTTAAAAATAGTGATTCATAAATTACCAGCGGTTGATTAATGGATATTTTTCTCTTCACCTCGGCAATGTGAACAATTTTGTGTCTAATTAGTGTGTAATTACCCGATTTTTGGACAACAAGGAAAGTATCAGTCTCCTGAGAACCACATGTGTAAGAAACAAGATGAAACCGTTATTAAGTAACCAGCATGTAAAGCAACACTCCACTTAATTGTAACCGACTATTTCCAATAATTCATGACAATTGAAGCGTTGTCTTCCAATCAGTGATTCAGAGCAAAGCGATTTCTTTGCTATTTGATCTGGAAACTGACGGCCTTTGACAAGCACTAATTGGCCGGCAATTTTTATTGGCTTTTATAGTAAACGAACTGTTTTAACTTTGAATGCTCTCGAAATTAATGTTGTGTCAAAATAAATATAAGTCGAAAATGAGTCAAAATTTAAGTTAAAATGAAAGTCGATATATAAGTCGAATATTAGTCAAAATGTAAATCAAAATGCAAGTCGAATATTAGTCGAATATACGTTAAAACGCAAGTCTTATATAAGTCGAATATAAAAAATGCAAGTCGAATAAAAGTCGAATATAAGTAAAATTGCAAGTCGAATACAAATCGAATATAAGTAAAAATACAAGTCGAACTTAAGTCGAAACATAACTCAAACTTAAGTCGAAATATATGTCGAATATAATTCAGAATATAGGTCGAATATAAGTCGAAATACAAGCCGAAAATAAGTTTGAATATACGTCGAATATAAGAAGAGCTATCAGGCGAATACAAGTCGAAATATGTTCAAATATAAGTCGAATATAATTCTAGGTACAAGTCGAATATAATTCTAGGTACAAGTCGAATAGAAGTCGAATATAAGTGGAAATGGTGCCGTTCTAAAGAACCTTTTTCGGTGCCCTTTGGGATGTGCGCTCAAATGCTGGAGTTACATTCATCTTCAGTCATCGGCATCAACTCAGAGTTCTTTAAATGTCTTCTTTACTTCAATTGACAATAAAATTCCACAGAATCAAACAACGAAAAGTCGTTTTGAATAACAAAGCTTCAAGAGAAAGTCCTGTGGAATGTGAAGTCTCAACGTGATTGACACATTTCTAACCTGACGTCGGAAATGAGAGAGCAGAGTCTCAGAGACGCCACTGAATGCAAACCAAGATAGAATACAAACCAGAGCACCAAAGACCACCTGGGTTGGAATAGAATTCCCAGGTATTCCTTACGATTCCATTCCGAATTTTTTTCCTTAACCCAGGAAGAAATGATTAAAGCAGACAGGACTCCCAAACCACATCCGGAGAAGGGAAGCTGTTTTATCGTTACTGGGTAAAAAAAAAGTCTGAGGAGGGAGACGAGAATGAAAACATTGAATAGTATCAAGTATTAGTTAATCTGTGCTAAGTTCTCACAATATTTGAATTTTCATTACTTCTAAATGTCAATTTCGGTTTCACATAATATATATTCCCTAGACATTTATTCAAAGTGATCCCATAAGATTACCACATACACACACACACACACACACACACACACACACACACCCTACTGTCTATCTATCTATTGACCTATCTATCTATTGATCTATCTATCTATATATATATAAAATCGGTGAAGAAAGTCCAGTTAACTAATGACACACATCAGTCTTTAAATAAATACAAATGAAAATTCCATTTACTTATTCGAGCGTCCCATCAGGTTTCCTCTGTAAATGGATTAAATATGGATGAGTTCCATTGCACTTCGTGGATTATTATGCACCAAAGTGGCTTATATTTACTCCTTTGCTTATTTATTCAGAATTTCTATGTATTTTACTTATTTATATACAGGGAAGTGTCTTATATAAGTACACTGAATATATCTATTCTTCAGTCCTACCAGAATCCTATCTGCACGTCCTTTCATATTTGAATGTAAAATTCCAAAACTGAAAAGTGATCTATTTAAAATAAAAAGGACTGAACAATAACTCATTCCTTTCGTTAGTAACAATAGGTATTATGTACGTAGTGCTGAAACAATCACACTCAGTTCTTTAGGGGAGTTTGTATGTGTGTGAGAGAGAGTGTGTGTGTAATCTTGCATTAGGCGGTTTCCTCAAGCATTACAGAAATGGTAGTTTTGTGGGTAAAACCACAGGAAGGATTCAAAATCCATTAAGAGCAAAGTGAAAGCCCTCTATAATACACCCAGGCTGGAGAAAAAGCATTAAGTTCATTCACAAGTTCTGAGAAGTCTCGGCATTTTTTGTAAAGAGAAACTACTCTGCAGAACAGAGAGAGAGAGAGAAGGGGAATACGAAGTAATGTACAATAAGAAACAAAGACAAAATAGCAAATGTACCTTAACGTATGAGAACTAGAGATATCTCTTTTGTTTCTCTGTACCCAGAGCAGAGATTCAAAGGACAACTCTTACTTAGCCTTTGTTCTCTGTTGTTTATTGTCTGTCCCTTTTCCTTCCTTTATAGCGATGGTGGACAAAGGAAGACAAAAAAGGATTTTCTATAGAAAGACAACTCGGATGCCTCCTTTGGGGGAAAAGTTCATTTCGCCTCTTTTGTTTTTGTTTGAAAGAAACTAAAAGGAAATTGGTAGAAAAAACGTTGGGTAATAAATCTTCCTTCTGAGGGATAGAATGGTACGAGAAACAGAAAAGTAGTAAATGAATAATGAAAAAAAGATTGCTAATCATAAAATATCTTTTCGAGAAAAGAAATGCTCTCTGCTTAAAAAAATATCTAAGTGAGCTCTGAATAGTCAGAAACCACAATTCGCTTAACCCCTGACCCAGATCCTCCTGGGAGAGGGATTAAGGTCCATCTCGAAGTTTTGGAGGAAGAAAGAAAAGTTCTTGACTTTATGCAAAGCTGAGCACCATCTCCCACCCCGAGAGAATCAGGTATGCTGCTGAACCTCATTAGAGCTCTCTCTCTCTCTCTCTCTCTCTCTCTCTCTCTCTCTCTCTCTCTCTCTCCTGCTAAATAGTTTCCCTTTATGAAGAAACTTGAGACATCCAAGAACTTGTTAATGAATTTGAGAGCTTTTTCTCCCGCCTGATGTAAAGCGTTTACTTTGATAATGGATTCTGAATCCTTCCTGTTGCTTTACCCACAAAATATTGCTTTGTTTTTATGGATACTTTCCCTTCGATGTATCTTGACTGATATTACGTGTGGAAATAACGTACGCACAAATAAATGCTTAGACTTAATGGCTATTATTTTAGCACTGTCTAAATTACGCCTAATTTTGCGAATGAGCGGAATGAGTTGTTGAAGTCACTTTGCAAGATCTACTTAAAAAGTTGTTTGCTTTAAAACTGACCATCAATAAATAAACTGTTTGGAACAAATTGTAAATATCTGACTATACACCCTAATATTCATATACAAATTACGTATTTAAACAGAGAAATGGAAATAAAACGAAGCATATTTGAACCATTGCTCTTGACAAATCAATATTTGGTCATAACAAAGAAGGTAATCATGGCATTAATAAGCAGATTGGGTTAGATATGAGTCCGTTTTAAAAGTAGGCGATTAAAAAGAATATTTGTGAACTAATTTTTATTATTTTGGAAGGTTAAATTTATATATTTCGTCTCAAAAAGAAATCTTCATTAGAAACTATCATAAAAAAAGGACAGCTTACTTTGAAAAGAACATAATTTGCATGAGATATAAATACATAAGCTGTGATATCTTTTCATATTGATTAAACAAATTGTAAAGTTCTTTGAGTCATATTTATTTGAAAAAATTGACAAGAGATTAACTAGTTGATCTTCAATTACATAACTGTATTTTGGCGTAGGCTGGGGGAAGGTGGCTGTGAAAGAGGAATTTGCATATTGGATTTGATGCTGTGTTGACTGACTGACTGTGACATTCCACCGACTAAAGTTGATTATTTAAACAAATATCCAAGTGTTTTTCATTTTTCTTCAGTCTCGAAGACTTGTCATATTAAGACTTGAAAGTCTAGGAACTATGCAAGTTCTAATTTTAGACTTGACTAGACTACCGTCTTTCAGGGGAATATCATCATTAAAATTCATCTTTAATTTCACCTAGCTTCAACTTTTTATCTTGACGTTCCTGCTTATATCAATATTTTAAGTATTTTCTAAGTTCTTCTAAAGTAAGTTATAATGTAAAGTGGGTTCTGAGCTTTGCATAAAAGCTAAGAAATCTTTCCCCCAAAACTTTGTGATGGACCTTTTTCTTCTCCCGGGAGGATTTGGGTCAGGGGTTAAGTGGTTGCCTTCTTGGAAATTAAGTTTTATTGGCTGTGCAGCCTCTTTGATGTGGCTTAAATATCTTCTTTTGTGAGCTAATGGCGTGAAAGTTAATATTCTGCAAGTTTTATGCAATTCTGGAGCAGATGGTCTAATGGTTCTTTTGTAGTCTTCCGCAAATTGCAATATTCATAACAGCATTGCCATGCTGTATATCTATTCTTGTGAAGGATATCGGTCATTCTTTACCATATTCCCTCTCATTATGAAACCATTGTCTGTTGTTTGCAATTTTCATTTACTTCCTTGTGAGGTATGATGAAGGCTCAAACTCCAGAGCTAGCATAAAGGATTTTGAAAAAGTATTCGGGTATTCAGGAATCACACCTGGAATATTTATAGCTTCTGGGAATGGGAACAGTAGGAATCTGGTAGGCTTTTGGATGCATACCACGTTTGACCCGAAGGTATAACAATACCTCAGGAACAAAAGCAACGTGATTTATAAAACAAATAAAAGGAATATCTCGAACATACAACGCGTGAAAGACATCTCATGAACCAGAGAGAGAGAGAGAGAGAGAATCATCTTTCAGACTCAAAAGGAGCAGAACCATCACAAAGACCTGGGCATTGCTCGGGCGAGGTCATTCAAATGACCCCCGATGCAAATGGGGGAAACTCCATTGGCTATTCATTCAGGAGGGGCAGTATATATGGCCACAGGTGGCAGCCTCTGATTGTCCATCTGATGAGGCGCCCTTTGGTGGGCCGATGGATTTTGGGCCCCGAGATGTGGACATCAGTTACCAGTCAAAGGTTAGGTCTGCAGTGTTCGGATAATGACGAATTGTGGTTTCAGAATACGAGGTTTGTTTCTGCAATGTCCGGATAATGACGAAGTTTCATATCTCCAATATCCGGATAATCACGAATTGAAGTTTCAGATTGATAAGAATTAAGCAAGACGTTTTGTTATGCAGAGAAATTCGTATCTCAAATATGCATTTTTATAATTAGCAATCTTTTTCTTTATTTATTTCTTTATGCTTCTGTTTCTCGTACCAGTTCCATTCCTTAGAAGGAAGATTTAATACCAACATTTTGTTATTACAATTTCCTTTGAGGACCACTCAGAAAAAAAAGTGGGACTATCATACACCAACTGCTTTATATTGGGGTTTTATCTGATATGTATTTAATTTTTTTATCAACATGGACGGACGAAGATATTCATTGCTTTATTTTTAGCTTCTAAGAAATAATTTTTTCATTAGTTTTTTTCATTATTGATTCATATTGCAACTGCAAAAGTTTTCCTCTGTTGCACCTTCAAACGTTTTTAGTGGAAGTTTCCCTTTCAGCACTGAATGACCTCGTAGGTCTCAGCGCTTGGTCTTTGGCCTTAGTTCTATATTGTCCTCTGTTCTCTCATGTTTGTGTAGCCTATTGCACAGAAATTCAAGCAGATCTGCTCTGGGGAAGTTTCATTCAAATTCTTCATATTTCTTGATAAAACCTGCTTTATCTGTTCATAAAAATATGCAACTCGGCATTCCTGATCCGTGATTACTGTTTTGTTAAGAGTAAAATGCTTCGTTGTTATGTACCAGGGGTTCACAACCCATATAACTTCTCCAGGCTATCTATAATCCTTTCTGTGAGCTTTCGAGAATAATCAACAGCGTCTCTCTTCTTTGTTATATTTGAATTATTTTGGTCCATTAATCTGATTCTCTTTGTTGCCTGGCATTTCTAGGATTATCATTATATATTATTGATTAATACGCAATTCCCTGTTGGAAAAGTCTAGTTATTATAAACAAAAAATCATTCAGTATTTCCATCAAAACCATCTTTCATTTTCATTATATTGTTTTTCTTTCAATATTTTCAACTAATTCCCAATTACATCTTTCATACTTTTGTCACCTATAAATAATATCTAGTTTTTTGATCATGTTCGTGTTCATATACGTATAAAAAGCTATACAAATATCTAATTACGCTCTGATATAATGACAATCTCTGTAGACATATAAAAACAAAGTCTCATCATAGTCGTCCAGGGAAAGACTCGGCTTCAGGATTACTTCAGTAATCATTCTTATTCACCAGATAATTGAAGCTGCAAGATAGTTTGTACAGCTTCGGCCCCTGGCTGCACCCACTTTCTAGCCTTTTACTTGACCTCCACC
The DNA here is from genome assembly GCF_015104395.2 of Macrobrachium nipponense. NCBI lineage: Eukaryota > Metazoa > Arthropoda > Malacostraca > Decapoda > Palaemonidae > Macrobrachium > Macrobrachium nipponense. The sequence goes on along the minus strand of NC_061095.1, from coordinate 50,694,638 downwards.
CTTCCGCTTCCTTCCTTCAGTCTTGCTGTCCCCAACCTCTCTAACTATGACTTTTCCAAGTGACGAAGATGAGATGGTAATAGTAGGGCTTGATCCTTCATTGCGTCTTGATCTTTTCTTCTCAATCCTTGGCTTCAAGATTCCTTCAGTAATCTTTTTCTTATCTCCAGCTAATTGAATATACCAGACAATTTGTGGCAACTTTCTCGGTGCTTAGAGAATCCTCTAAGATTATCATTATACTGGTTTGAAGCCATTTTTCATTTCCTACTTATAAACATTTTCGATCATTCTTCCCGTCAAACTGAGACAGTTACTCTGAGAGCTAAACTTCACTGAAGTTTGAGCGGCCGTTTTAGAGAACAACTTCCAAAGTTCCCTTTCACAATCCCTCGCCTCAAGAGACAGTTAGAGTGTTATTATGCAGCATAAAGAAAGTCATTTTCCCGGACTTGTTATCCAAAGTATAATTCAAAATGGACAAATTCTCATTCTCTTACTACAAAAAAACAGTAGTCTGGTCTGTTTGCCTGTTGTCTGTAAGCACTTTTCACCGGTGCGGAATCCCATGAAAAAAAAAAAGTGCTTAAGAGGTGACTGGACCAATTTATGAGCATTAGGGGTTTAAAGAGGGTGAAGGAAAGACTGAGGGTCTTTCCCTAATCAGTGACTACTTAACTAACAAGATTACGAAGCCATTTTCAAATCGTTGCTCATTATGGTAAGATATGATGTAAGATATGATACGGGTGAACATGACATCCGGCAAAACTACTGCTCGGTTGGTAGTTTACGGTAAACATGGAATTGTGAGTTCTTACGTTCTGAACAAGTAAGGCAGGTAGTACAACAACACAGGAAATAACAAGAAAGGGAAATAGAAAGTTTGAGAGTCAGCTCGGAAAAAAAAAAACGGGTGTTAGATAACTGTTAATTTAGAGTACAGTCACATCGTCTGGGGCCGTGGCACCCGGCCTCACCGCCCGGGTATCGGGCCCCACTATCTAGTTGCTAGAAACTTGATTAAGCAAATTCCGCCTCCTCTAGGAGCAAAGCTGCTCAGAAGAAATTTCATTGGGAACATCAAACACTCGGTCCCTCTACTCAGGCAATCTCTCTTCATTTTCGTGTGCCATTAGTGCAGATCCTTTGTGAGAGAAAACGCTTCCTTTCTCTTATACAAAAAATTGTAGTCAACAGCTTCATTTCAATATACTACTATGTAATTTCTTAAAGAGTTTACAAAGTCACCAGGATAATACAGGCCACCATCAGATTTAGTCTGCTATATTACCTGTGTTGCTGTGATTTGGGAATTATTTTTCTATTATTAAAGTATTTGATGTGAAGTATGCATTTGCGTACAAAAACTCAAGAGAAATCCTTTAGACCGAGATTAGTTCTCAAAACAACACTGGACTTGGTATTGTAGTCCTCTCTAAATAGGCCCGGTAGATGAAAACATTGCTATGAAAACAACATGGATGCTGCTTAGTAAAAGGGCACAACACTACCACTGCCTTAGAGATGAAAGTACGGTGTTATACTCATAGTGTTATTTGGTCAACATTGTCAGACATTGGAACTAAGAGTAATGTTCTAACGAGAGAGAGAGAGAGAGAGAGAGAGAGAGAGAGAGAGAGAGAGAGAGAGAGAGAGAGAGAGAGAGAGAGAACGTGGCAATCTCTTGTTTTGAAGGATTATGAAGAGTCTGTTGAGAGAGAGAAAAAAAATACAGGTAAGAGAGAGTCTCCACAAAAAGCCTCATAGGGAAAAGAGGCCCAGACGTGTAGTCTTTCAGACGAGGGGAAAGTGGCGCTTTCTCCTTCAGGTAGAGGAGGGGAAAGGAAAGGAAGGACTTGCGTCTCATTAAGCCTGTTTACCTCAGACCCAAAGGAAGCAACACTTCCAGAATTGAAGAGTCATCCGATATTTCCTACAGGGAAAGATTTTGGGACTATTTGAGCCCTAATTCATCAGTATCATGGAATTGATATTTTTTCGTCCTTTTTTTTAATTATGGTGGAGGCTGAGAAGGTCAGAAAGAAACCTTTTCTTCATTAGATAACACTTACTTCAGGGATGACAGACACGCCCCCATGAAAAGAGGCAGGCTAAGGAGTTTTTTGGAAATACAGAAGACCTCTGAGAACTCCAGATTAATACAGCTGAATAGAACAGAATAGAGAATTTAGACCAAAGACCTAGCTCTGGGACCTATGAGGTCATTCAGAGCTGAAAGGGAGATAGACAGTGAAGTGGTTTATTGATAGGTGTAACAGGAGGAAGACCTTTTGTAGTTGCTCAATGAACGGAGGTAGAGTAAAAGGAACGAAATATATAGATCAAGCAACGAAGACAACAAAATACCAACTCATCTGCCGCTAGATGTAACAAACCAGACACAGAAAGGTCGCGAAGCGCCGTTCAGCATCCGATGGAAGCTGCAAGGAAGAATCTGCTCCCTCTGAGGAGAGCATCCCGAGGTCAACGAAGCGTATGCAGCAGCAAATACTTGTGTTTATGTGTGCGTGTGTCTGTAACACACGCAAAGCGGCCTCCCAGCAGTCTTGAATGGATAATGGCCCAGATGCAGTCGGTAACGGAGAACGAATAGTCAAAGGAATTCTAAAGAAGGTGAAAGACCTTCTGGAAATGAAGGCGATTGGGACTCTCTCTCTCTCTCTCTCTCTCTCTCTCTCTCTCTGTATGTGTATTGATATGCTGGCAGAAACGACGGAAAAGAGTTGTATACAACAGGAACGTGAAGCAAAAGATGTATTTTTTTAGGTTTCTTGTTGGTGTGTTTTCTTTCGTAAATATCACAACATTGATGTTCAGAAAATATATCTCATCTATCTCTCTCTTGACTGATAAGAGAGAGAGAGTTGTGGGAGGGATGGATGAAAAGAGAAGAGACCAAGAGTATTGTCAAATAAGGCTGATAATTCCTTTTTATGAATCGTTTATGTTGAGTGGAAGCAGTATTTCCCCACAATAAACTTCTGAAGGAAGCAAACATTCTGCCTCAACGCAAAGGACCTCTTTCTTTAGTTTAATCAAGAAAACTACAGTGGTCTGCCTCTAGTGTAAATTGAATATCTAGAAATGATAGAAATTATAAAAAAAATAATAATGAACTTAGGTTACATGAACATTCTCATTATAAGGAAAATTTATTTGCTAAACAATTTTAAGTTTCATTCAAAACCAGAATCGGGTGTTTATTTAGACAGCTCGGGTAATTGATATACGCTTTGTGAAGAAATCCTCCCCTGAGGAAACCAAAGTGAGGAAAGGGGTCTCATTACTGCCTCCATAACCATTTGGTCATCGATCTCTCCGAAGACTAAAGGGTATTACTCTTCACACAGCTAATTTTAGGAGAGGACCCACTAATTATTCCCCTCTCTAGTCCTGTCAACATCTACAAATTCCCCTCAACCAAGAGAAGGGCCCAATTAGGTCCCCATTTCCTTCGTGCGACGTAAAATTACCGTAACCTCTTAATCAATGTCTTCCTGACTTCTGTTTGGTTATGGTAACTGTAATTCGTCTTGTTTCTACTATACCATTACGTAACTCTTTTTGAAAAGTAGTATTTGTTATAAGGTTTTTATATCATCATTTGAAAGTTACTTCCACCAGCTGCTGTGGATCATAACTAATGAGTTGATGGTTTGTTTAACAGAAAACTGTAACACACACATATAGTTACATACAAACACTCTATACACATACATACATTACATACATGTATACGCGTGTGTGTGTGTGTGTGTGTGCGCGTGCACGTTAAAAAGAGAGCTCTTGCTCTGAAATAACATATCCACAATCTGAAAATAAACTTGAACACGTTCAGCCCTCCGCAGACTAAGATATCATGAAAGCTGAGGGAACCAACAACTCGATTAGCGGTGGCCAACATCACTCAATAAAAATTGGGGCTCCCCAATAAGTCCTGCGCCTTCCAGGAATGATTGATTGAATGGCTTCCTGATATTAATGATGGTTCGATTCAAATCGGGATTTCAAAGAAAAATGAACAAATTCACTTGTGTTAATTGAGGTTTATTGGCCGTTAAGAATCTTTATGACGAGAGAAACGACAATAATTTTTTTTTCAACCATCTCTGTGTATTTCAATCTCTGGTCAAATTGGTATTTCAAATCGCTGACGAACACGAGTTTGATTAATCATACGATAAGAGAATAACATCATGAAAAAGAAATTTGACGTTAATGGTGTGAAGTGTCGTTTAGAATGATTGACATGTCAGAATTCGGAACAGAAATGAGATATCACAGCTGGAAAAAGCATGATTTAAGTTTGCTCTCATTTACTCTCCGAGTTAATCCGAGGTGTGTGTGTATAGATACATAGGTAGATAAATAGATAGATAGATATATGGGTGTGTGCACGCACAAGACCCTTGAATGAAAGCGAGACTTTACACACAAAAGATGTATTTACCTGTAGTGTAAATATCAAAGTGTATGCAAATTGATTCCTTTTAACCTTTCATATCTTCACTTAAAAAGCTTTCAGGACCTTTTAAGATAAGAGCTGCTGTCATCGACTTTTCACGGAGGGTTTTAAGAGGTTCTCCTCACAGCCCAGAAAAATCTAGTTTATCATAATTCTGTTTCAACTAAATAAATAAATGAAAAAAAGAAAGTTTTTACTTACAATGTTTATGCATAAGTTTTCTGATATAAGAAAGGCATTAAAATATTTCCAGTTAGTTTAGAATATATTGTGTTTTGCCGAGGACAATCTATTTGGTCCTCCCTTAACTAATGAGCATTATATTGATGGTGATAGATATAAGATAGTGTACTTAAATTCATCATATTCACATTTCAATAACAAGGAAGTTTAAAGTCTTATTCATTTTTATTCTCATATCAGAAATTTTAATTTTGATCTTTTAACCATAACAGAAGTTACAGAAGTTCAGTTAAAACAATTACATTTAGTTCGCTTATTGATTCCTGTCTAGCATATGTCAGTATGATCAACCTTCTACAAATGTGTCAATTTAGTTTTTGACATCTATCGTCCAGTATACTTGTTATGTCAAAACGAGGCCATTTTATATATTCAATAACTAGCTATACGAATATCCCAAAATCAATACATATTTCCCTCTTATTAAATATCGTTTGAATACAAACAATTTACATCTACAAAATTCTAGTGAATGTTTGTGGAACTCTTCTAAGCCACAATAAACACTTAATGAGCTAGCCACGTGTCCTAACTTTAACTTCTTGTCCAAAGTTTCCTTTGTGTCCAGTCTAATTAACATAAAATGTCTCATTGCTTTTGGGACAAAAGGCAGAGAGAGAGAGAGAGAGAGAGAGAGAGAGAGAGAGAGAGAGAGAGAGAGAGAGAGAGAGAGAGAGAGATTATAACAAGCTTAATAAGATTGAGTCAACTTGCTTTTCTGTTTGCCTCTTATACAGAGGTTCTTTTAGGGTAATACTGTTTGATTAAGAGATAGGAATGAAAGGCCTTTTCCATTTCTTTAGCTGAAAGCAGATGTCCAGCCTTCCTAGCGTATCCACAGAAATAATATTCCACTACCGAGACGAAATATGACGAATCATAATATTAGAAGCCACTTCTCCAGGCTCTATTTTTCCCCACTTTGCATATTTGTCAAACCTGAGACAGTAATAGAGGATACTATTATAACTACATGAATGTTGGCTCTTACAAGAATCCCCAGTGGCAATTATTCCCATCTAGTCAAATGATTTTAATTTTTATTTTTATTCTTATTCATTTTAATTAAAAGCCCTGTCCACGTAGGGGCCATAAGAGGAATTTAATGAGAATAATTAAACTTGAAGTAAAGGAGATCATATTCTCTGTCATTCATTAAGTTGCAAATAGAATACAATGGAATAAAACAGAATATAGAATTTAGGTCAAAGGCCAAGCATTGGGACCTACGAGGTCATTCATGGCTGAAGTGGAACTTGACAATAAAAAGGTTTGAAGGCGTAACAGGAAAAGATAAACTTTTTGCAGTTTTCACTATGGGTCACTTGTTAGGAAAGGGTTGAGGAAAGTCAGATGGAAGAAAGAGAATGTGACCGGAGGTACAGGAAAAGGAATAATCGGTGAATATAACGAAAGACATTTGACAAAACGGTATAATTCCAGTGTCCCTTTATCGAGGTCGTCAGGTGAAATGCATCGACGAATATCACCGATGACTGAAGGGATTAATATCATCCAGCAGATCAAAGGAACCGAATTCGTCCCATTTCCTTCATGGCCGATATTATGTTGTACCTTCACCAAACGAGAACCCTTTCTTCGTTAATGACTCGGTTTCAAGGTAAGGACTCACTTCCCAAGGAAATGACTCACTTCCAAGGCTTCCAAGGTAATGAGTCAGTTCCCAAGGTAATGATTCAATTCCAAGGTAATGATTCAGTTCCCAAGGTAATGATTCAATCCAAGGTAATGAGTCAGTTCCCAAGGTAATGACTCAATTATTACCAAAGACTTCCATTCATCCCAGTTGATGGAGACACGAGACAACAGAATAAAGATTATTTTACAAATAAATTTATATAAAAAACGTGAAAAGCAAAACATTTTTAAACCGCTCGATGTCCCTGAATATTTACACGCTGAACAATACCATTTCGAAATGCTCTCTCTATTAAGGACATATTTTTGGGGGGTAGTGAGGGGGGCGGGGTGTTGGGGGGGAGGGTTGAGGGGAGGGCGGCCACTTGAAACCATTGCTCTGCCTGGCTGCTGAAGGATCAATGATTCAGGGACTTCGTTTCCCATTCCTTTTCAATGTCGCTTTTTCGGAAATACTCCTTTTCGATCCTAGTTCTACTACTCGCCTCCTCCTTCCTGCTGCCTTTGGACAATTTTTTCGCTAGGTAATTTCTGATACACACACATACATACATACATTTGTCTGTAGTATATATGCATGTATTTATACATACGTACAATCATATTAAACTCTGCCCACCCAAATGTAGACTGAACGAAGCTAGTGACCCCATCGAAGCTACGATTCCATGGATCCTTCTTCCTCCCTCTTCAGATCAAGACATTAAAAAATAATCATGAAAAAAAGCAGCCATCTGGTTATTTCGACTTCTGAGCAATACTGCAGTTGGAAAAGGCTTACAGAATATTAGGGAAAACAACTCCCTACTGACTACTGTTGTAGATGGGAAGTGAGCAAAGGATTTCTGTTAATTGTTTGAAGTGGAAACTGCATTGGTTTTCAACTTAGCTACAATATGTACGCTTGCTTTTGTTCGATTCTGAATTGAATTTCCTTTTTAATTTGTCATTTCTTTGCGCTTCATTTATCATATTCAGATCTGTCAGTGCGAGAGAGAGAGAGAGAGAGAGAGAGAGAGAGAGAGAGGGAAATCGTATGTACCTCTACATAGCCTGGCGGACACAAACTATTCCATTATTTATAACCCACAAGAAACCTGAACTCAAGCGATTGAGTGACTGCGCGGAATATGAGTATTTGCATAAAACTGACTCTCCCGGTTTTGTCAGATAACTGCAAAAAGATATAAAGTAAAAATAAAATAAAGGAGAGCTGAAACTACACAGTGAAAATAGTTCGGGGAATGTATTTGGGGTTCTGGCCATTGGAGAGAAAGGGTTCTCTCTCTCTCTCTCTCTCTCTCTCTCTCTTCTCTCTCTCTCTCTCTCTCTCTCTCTCTATCCGGGCTGGTTGCTTGGAACTGTTAAGGATCAGTTCCAGCTACGAATCAGACAGACAGAAAGAACGAGCGTGTAGACCTCTCACTGGGTAAGTACACAAATCACCAGATGAACCAGGATGTTGTAAGTTTATGTATATGTACGTATTTGTGAGTGTGTGTTCAGCGCTGAAAGGGAAATTGAGAGTATTAGGGTTAAAAGGCGTCACAGGAGGAAAACCTTTTGCAATTGATCTATGAATTAATTGCCATGAGGAGTTAAAAAAGTTAAAGAAATAAGGAAGAGAGAGAATATGAAAGGAGAAACAGAAAAAGGAATGAAAGTGGT
>NC_061095.1:50681579-50684079 GCF_015104395.2 Macrobrachium nipponense | reverse complement strand
TTTAAAAACATAAATATAAACCTAAAGCGTTCTAGAAACGGGACCATATCCAATTCCATCAGACACTTGGAGGTCAACAAGAAACGAAAGTTACAACTTTTACCGAGAACTGAATGAAAGGGTCACTTTCTCTCTGGCTACGAAACTTTCTGGGGAAAGTCAACAATAACATGAATGGCGATTTTGAATTGACTTTTGTGAGGACCAGCCATAATATATAAATATAATGGAATATGGAATTTAGGCCAAAGGGCAATCGCTGGGACCTATGAGGTCATTCAGTGCTGACACGTAAATTAAGAGTAGAAAGGCTTCAAAGGCATAACAGGAGGAAAACTTCGCAGTTCCACCACGAATCAATTGTTTGGAGAGGGCTAAGGAAAGTAGGATGGAAGAAAGAGAATATGAACGGATGTACAGTAAAAGGAACGAAAGGTGTAGCAGCTAGGGGCGAAAGTCTGTCCTGAGTAAGGTCCAATAATTTACAGGCCGAATTATTGTTAGAATCTGATGCTCAAGTTAAAGGGGAAGATTTGAATTTATGATAGACACGAAATCTTAACACGCAAATGCAATAAAACGAGTTATTTTGAACTGTATTTATATGAAAACCGAAATGAAGAGAAACTGATGATTACAAAAACTGAATTCTGATTATAGATCATTTAATATAGAATCCAATATAGCTGTCAATACCTTCAGAAGTCTTCCTTCCTTTCTTAATACTCCCCATCAATCATCCACGTCAAGAGAGCTCTTAAGATAATCATCATTCAGCTGAGCTTCGGAACTTTGCCAAAGTTCAATCGCCTGACCGTACCTACCTCCCACGGCGTGTTTCGTCAAAATTTTATTTTCTCTCGCATGTACAAACAAACAACTGGGATTGAAGCAGAAAAATAAAAAGCAGAACTACAAGTTTTTATATTCACTTATAGTCAAAAAGTCATCTAGTTTGTCGACCGAACATGGCGGATATCTATGAAAACACTTTTGTCTAATCTCCAATCAGTGCGATGTAATACCAGACTCAGCTTGAGAGAGAGAGAGAGAGAGAGAGAGAGAGAGAGAGAATGTAAACGATCTGGCACATTCCCATCCAATCATCAAACGGATATTCAATTATCCCAACTTTCTTGAAGCTTGCATCCAGTCGTCTTCTGGATTTTCTCATCTGGTCATTCTAGAAGTCTGTTACGAATGAACAATAAATCTATTTGTGTGCTTAACTGCACTTATCAAGAAAAGGATATATATATATATATATATATATATATATATATATATATATATATATATATATATATATATATATATATATATATACATACATACATACATTACATACTACATACATACATACATACATACATACATACATACATATATATATATATATATATATATATATATATAGATATATATATATATATATATTACATACACATATATATATATATATATATATATATATATATATATATATATATATATATATATTTACTGATCGGACCTCATTCATGTTTCAATTTTCAGGACAGCAATAAAACGAAAATTATTAATCCTGCCAGACTCAGACTTTATGACAAAACTGGCAAAGTCCCAGAAAACGGAAACAGGGAAAATGCACACAAAAAAAATGATAATAAAAAAACCATGCGATATAAACGTTTGGGATCCGTGATGTGAAGCAGAGCTTTTTCGTTAACGGATTCCTCTTAAAAAAATGAAATTGAAAATGGGGAAATTTCTCAGCGATGAGAAAATGGGACCTGCCATAGAGACACTCTCTCATTTCTCTTTTTGACTTTTTTATTTCTATTTTATTCATTTTTTATTTGTAGAAATAGTATTGTTTACATAGATTGTTTGTGTCTGTCGTTATTATTGGGCAAAATGTTATATGGGAATTTTGACAAAACTGACAAAAAAAAGTGGACCTGGCATTTTCTATTTTTCTTGGTTTTTGGAGGTCTCTTTTTAATTCAGTTTGTTTTTTTGTGTTTGTTTCTTTTTCCCAGCATTATTGGGTAAAAAATTCGTCTGCATTTTGAAACAAATATCCACCAAAAGTGGAAGGAGTCAGTGTCAAAAAGCGATCGCATTTCGAGAGATACATTTAATGAAACTCCAATATATTCTCTTCGAAAATATATATTAAATTAAACATTTACTACCATACCCCAACTTCCACATTACTGTAGAGAAAATAAAAGCGAAACTTAAATAGATAATCGTCTCATGGAAGCAACCCAACCATTTCCTTACAAACCCAGCGGAACCTTCCACCCGACCACTTCTAGTAATCTGATTCCATCAGAAGCTGATGCTTTTAGCAATTTGGCCTCGCTTTGAATATTCATATATTTGCGTTCAATTATTTAATGCTCGATGCTTCTGGGGAGGAGATGAGATGTTTAGCACAATTTCTGTTTCGCTTCTTCCGTCACTCATTAGATTTCAGGTTAATTACATTGGGAGGCGGGGAAATTGCTGTGAG
>NC_061095.1:50659079-50676579 GCF_015104395.2 Macrobrachium nipponense | reverse complement strand
AGGTAGTTTGCGGGAATTTATTGATTCAACTGTTTAAAATATATTATATTGTTTGAATGATCGAGTGAGGACTTGTATAAATTAAAGTTTAAAATGTCTATATTTTAATTATTCTCCAAACTCAATATGTATATACATACTTGTGTATACATGAGAGGTTTGTCTCTTATGAAATGTGATCTCTGAAATGAAAAGACCTATTACGGAGATATTAAAATACGGATATATGACTTCAGCTATGAGCATTGTAAAAATGTATATGGTCTTTGGTAGCCTTATTGTTTTATATATGTGCGCATATGAAATTATCATCATACAATATACATCCATACACATTTGTCAACAGACTCACTTCCTTACTTTGAAAGCAATCAGGAAGTAGTCAAGACTTTTGTTATTTAAGTCTTAAAGAAAAGGTAAAGGAACTGAATTGAAAAGTTGAAAGAAATATCTCATAAGATCCAAAAATAAACGGAAATGTTCTGAAAGATAAACCTTTCGGTTTGTAAGCTTTCAAAATGCATATATCCCCTCTTAGACTGTACAAAATGTTATGTAGAATTTTGGCAACATTTTTTCAGATTCCTAGATAGTTTAGAGATAGGATGTTTTAAATGTGTGTTCAGATTTCGCATAACATAATTTAAAAGAATATGTATGAAGTAGAATGTAGAAAGAGAGAGATTTTCTTTGTCTATTCGAAACTAAGATTGTTTCCTTATTATGTCTGCACTGTGAGATTAGAGGAACTCCGAGATCTCTAGTTTGCTTTCCTTATCTGTCAACACGTTTGATAAGCGAGCTCGAGACTTCATTTGTGTTTTGAGATTCTGTCATCACGTAAGATAAGGGCTTCTGCTTCGGTCGATCAAGTCGAGTACGTGTCTTTTTTTTTTTTTTAAACAGACTGGACTCATACGTGTATGTCTTTGTCAAAGCCACGTCCAGATTACACATTTTGTATGTAAAGTTGCGTAAGATTTCGAAGCTTCTGGAAGCATTATTGTCTAAAAACGTTTTGTGTCATCCCCAGTCCAGTTTTCCTAAGGGAGAAGTATTTCATTAGATCTTAGATACTCGAGGCATTCACATCTCTCTCTCTTCTCTCTCTCTCTCTCTCTCTCTCTCTCTCTCTCTCATAGCACTTTTGATTTTAAAAGTAACATAACGATTTCGTACTTATTTGAAGGGTCACTCGTAACTTGAGAATTTCATATTTGATATTTCTTAGAGTTTATTTATTGTTAAATAGTGTTTTTTGTGGAATCTGAACAAACATTGTTGTAACGGTGCTTGGTTTTTGTGAAAGTGTAAAACAACTGCAGCAAAGAAAGAAGTTGGTATACCAAAAAGGTAAAGTGTGTTATATTTTTATTAGTTGCAACTAATAACTGATAGGAACAGTGGTTAGATAACAACTAATAACTGATAAGAACAGTGGTTTGGTAAAAAGTAATAGTTACAAGGTTTTGAGCGAAAAGATTTACACTTTTACACATTACAAATTTCATTTTTGTGCATTTGTTCATTTTCTTATTGAAGAGTGACTTTTTATTTTTATATTTTCATTTGCATTCACAATTTAATTGACTTAGTTATTTTCATTGCTTAATCATTGCACATTTAATTAAATTTACCACTCGTGAATTAATTTGCATTTACTTAGAATTCTTTTCAAGTTTTATTATTATTTAGCACTTGTGAATTAATTTCTAATTTTCAATTATTGCCTAACACTTTTGAATTTTGATTGAATTAATTTTCTTGAATTTTGTGATAAATTCATTTTGATTTATTTTACTTAATTGATTCAAGAATTAATTAAACTTTACTTTGTTTTCAAGTAACAGTAATTTTCCCTGATATTGTGAATTTCATTTCACTTATTAATTTTGAGTTTAATAATAAATTTTTTTTTTTAAAATTTTTATAAGTGTTTTCTTTATTTTACACCAGTTTATTTGCATTTAATTATGATTATATTTATGTTAGGTAGAAACATAGAGTGGTGATTAATCTGTTTTCCTTCAATTTACTTGAAGTGACTTAGAACCAGGGAAGTACTTAGACTTCTGAAATCAGGGAAATACTTAGACTTTTAAAGTTGTTGATGGAGTGATGCCCTTTGATTAATTTAATTACTTACAAGATTACCTCACACCTGTTTTGATGAACTTAGTCTGATTTTCTGCAATACTGGTAAGTTGTTAAAGGATCACTGTTGCCTTTAGAATATTCAGTCGTTTAATACCTGTGATGAGGGTTCAGGTGTCTGGCTTTTGTGAGGTATCAGTTAATGAATGGCAAGTGTAGTAACCAGATGCTTGGCACTTCGTCACAATATATGTATAATTAATATATATATATATATATATATATATATATATATATATATATATATATATATATATATATATATATATATGTGTGTGTGTGTGTGTGTGTGTGTGTGTGTGTATGTGTGTGTGTATGCGCAACTGAATACTTTCACTAAATTACCATAAATTCTCTCTCTCTCTCTCTCTCTCTCTCTCTCTCTCTCTCTCTCTCTCTCTCTCTCATCTGGTTGCAACAGCAATTAATCCTGACAAACCGAGATTCATTGTAGCTGTCAAGAGCCGAATAATAATTCCAGCCTCCACAACAATTCCCAGAATGACTCGGAACCCAAAAGGAGAAGAATAAAAGCAACACAAACATTCCTTTGATAAGACGATTGTGATGAATATGACTGGATATTCGCGTAAAGGAAGCCAAGAGTGTGCTAAAGGTAATCCTAATTTGAGCAGGATCCATAGTCATAAAAGTGCCTCCACTGAGACGGGAATCGCTTTGAAGAACTATCTGAACGTCCCAGTCGCCAGGTAAACATAGGAAGAGCAGCGTTCATTAGGCGAAATGACTAACAAGAAAAGACTACAGTGCGTTTCTTATCCTAAATGTTTTTAATTAGGAGACGCTTTCTTGGACGTTCTTAATTATGGGATATTTTAAAGAGAATGATATGTAAAGTTACTAAAATATGGTGGGATTATAATAAATAATATCATTCAGTCCTAAAAAATTTCAAATCTTTCGGAATATTTAGATCATAATCAGCCTTTCATCGGCCTCTGTTACATGACTGCATGTTGATACCTCACTAGCTCCTTCATGCGACCACATCATTCGTCTGACTACCAGGTGCAATGTTCGTCCATTATGTGAACAAAAAGAAAACGGGATTTAACACAACCAGCAAAAGAGTTCCAGCTCACCTAGGAATCGATTCCAGGAGCCTCTAGTTCGTATATATATATATATATATATATATATATATATATATATATATATATATATATATATATATATATATATATATATATGTATATATATATATATATATATATATATATATATATATATATAGATATATATATATATATGGCTGAATAGACATGAAATCTTATGTAATAAATTCTCTCTCTCTCTCTCTCTCTCTCTCTCTCTCTCTCTCTCTCTCTCTCTCTCGGGGAAATCTCCCCGTTGTTACAATTTAAATGTTCCTCGTTTTTGTCAACTTCGTCAACCGAGCTTTTTGTATTTTTCTATTGTCTTAATGGAAAGGTGTTTTAGAATCGTCCGTCTGGTTTCGTTTATTTGCTTTTTGTTTTGCTCTGTCAGTTATTGGAAAAGAACATTGTTTACAGAAATGACATTACTGACGATTCGGGTTTCCATAATTTTTGTATAGGAGATGAAAGGTATATTAATACCCTGTACAATACTTCCTCTTAATGGAGTTCGACTTTCAAGAAGCCTTTTGTGTCCAATATTGTATTTTTCATTGCTTCATTTTATAGAATAATGAAAATGGATTGTTTTTTATTGGATCCTTTGGGAATCTACAGTTCATTCTGCTTTGCAGTCTTTCGCTTTGTTGGAATATAAAATGGAGCTTGACCCTCTGTTGAGGTCTGTATGATTTATACTGAATGTGTCTTCATTCTAGAAATACAGATATGTTTCGCTTATTTATGTTTACTCTCTCTCTCTCTCTCTCTCTCTCTCTCTCTCTCTCTCTCTCTCTCTCTCTCTCTCTCTCTCTCTCCTCAAAGATAACTCGAATCCTGATACTGACTAACTTTCAAACTTCCACCAGACATGATTTCGAAGTTTTCCCAGCAAAGTCCCCACTCATTTTGATAAAATACTTTTTAGAGAGAGAGAGAGAGAGAGACTTATAATCCACGCGTATCATATACTTCGTATTGCGCTGTATCCCCGAGAATTCAAATGACCTCATTAACAAGTGTTCCTCTGTAGTTTCTATCTGAGAAGATGGGCTCAGTATCCACGTCTCATCCTAAGCCAGAGTTGATCCTTAAAAGGAAATCCTTAAAGCAAGAACGTGTCTTGTAACCAAAGTCACCAGACGCCATCTCAATGCAACTCTGCAGACACACCAATCCCCTCTCCCTAGACGTTCAAGGCAGTGGCGGATTCAGGGGAGGGGGCCCGAGCAGGCCATGAGCTAGGGCCCGCGCCTGTAAGGGTTCCACAATTCAGCAAAAACAATTAAAGATGATTAAAAATATATACAAATTGATTCATTAACCAATAATAACAGTATAGTAATAGGATATTAATGGAATTTTAAGAACATCCGCCTGTGTGCAGATTAGTCGAGTCCAAACTGCAAACTCCCAAGTACGGTTTTCAATATGATTTTTGGTCCCGAGATGAACAGCTTAAGTATTGCACGACATGGCACCGCCATCTCTTGCCGGCAGCCATCTAGAGGCGCTCAATGAGAAAATAAATCCCGAAAATCTGCCCTCTCCCCCTCTCCCCCCCAGCTGTAAGGCCCTCTCTCCTTGCCTAAAACTGAGAGGGGGTCCTAAGGCCACCGGCCTAGGGTCCCGCAAACCCTAAATCCGCCCCTAGTTCAGGAGAGAAATGAAACAGTGAACATTCATGTCAGTTTGAGGCCTGATTGAAAAGTAGGTTTGGAGTAAGATTAAGTTTCATGTTTAGTAAAATAAAAAGAACTTTTTAAAAAATAATAATAATGATCTGAGTAAGATTAAGTGCCTTATTCAGGAAAATAAAGATCAATATTTAACAAAAATAACAATGAGAAAGTTCTATATTTAGTAAAATAAAGATTCATATTTATAAAAAAAAATAACAGCCTGAGTAAAATCAAGTTCCCAATTTAGTTTAAATCTTTATATTAAAAACCATTGAGTAAAACCAAGTTCCCTGTTTAGTAAAATAAAAAACTATATATTTAGAAAAAGAAATAAGTCTGATGAAAAAGCTGAGAAGGACAGCGATGCAGAAAACCGAGAGAGACGTCAGATGAAAACTCACTTGTGGCTTCAGGAAAGTAAATAGAAGTTAAATTGATGACCCATGTCAGTCCTACGACGTAATGTAATTGATACTAGTAGTCACATTCATAGGTGGGTTGAAGGGGATGATAGAACTGCAATTTACCGTTGAGTGAAGCAAATATGATGATGTTTATGAGGTTTCAAGAAGACAAAATTGTTCCTTATACATGACCTTCAGAACAGAGACTTTGAGGTGCTCCATGGCAGTTTCTTCCTTCCGCCAAAAAGTCTGTCAAAATAATTTCGATTGGTAGAATCAAACGTTGATTCACAAAAAGCAAAAAAGTATCTATTATCCTTCATTTTTGTGTGTGCACACTCAATTTTTTTTAGCTGAAAAAAGTCATATTTGGTGCAAGAATCCTCTTTCATTGCTGTTTTGGGGTCAAATTAGCCGAGAAATATACCACCCGCCCGTTCTACATTGGATATTGCTTGAAAGTCTAAACCCTTGTCTAAATAACATCTTGGTTTACTGGAAAAGAAATCTATGAAAAATTAGTTTCCAATTTTAGTTATTTGATATCCTGTCCACATTTACGATAACATATACGCAACTCGATTTATCAATTTTGCGAATTCGATTTTGTATATACTCCTTTCGTCTGGTATATATTTTAGAGTTTAGTTTTAAAGTCAAAATCCTTCAAAGAACTCCACCACAATTTCATGAATGTTTAAATTAAATAAAGTGACTCGCAACCATTCGAAAATCAACTTCCCGACGTTGGTTATCTGAAATCGAACCCATTTTATGAAAGAAGTTGCAGCTCAATATCAAATGCTTAGACATTTCTTTGGATACGATTGTTTGTTTATACTGTACACACACACACACACACACACATTCGGTATTATGTGCTGGATATTCTCGACAGTTAACAACAAAATCATTGAAAACCGAGAAACAGCCTCAGACGAAGGCTTCGAATACGAGACACTTCACGCACGAGTTATATATATTGTTTCATAAACTTATATATTGTACACACGCACGCGCGCGCTCGCATTCGTTATTGTGCGCCAAGTATTCTCGACAGTGAACAAGAAGACTTTAATAAACACGAGAAACTTCATGCACCAGTTACTTTGTTTCATGAACTCGAGATTTGCCAGATATTCCGGCAGCTGGGGGACTGAGTCAGCCAACAGGAATTTTATTGCCAGTCGTTCTAAAGAATTGTATTTATTTACCAGTAAAAACAGATCTCCCAGATTGTTTTAGTGGTTACTGAATGTGATATATTTGAAACAAATATTTCTGGGGAAAGGTACAGGTTTGCATGCAAACATATTTGTGTTTAGATACACAAGAATGTGACCTTAATCCAGCTACTATCGAATGACCAGTGGGGAATATATATAATCTATATATACATATATATTTTGTGTGTGTACTATATGCATATGTATAATTATATATATAATATATAGATATATATATAATATATATATATATATATATATATATATATTGTTCTTCCCATGAAGTTTCATCTAAAACATGTATATATTATCTTCCGCCTTGGCGAAAGATTGTGTGTCTTTTCTTATGACTGTTGTTCGTAAGCATTGTTGGTTCTACTTCTCTTCTCGCCTACGTTATATCTAGTAAAGTTGATTCTTCTTAGAATAAGGGAGATGATTCAAACAGAGGAAGTTGATATCTTAAAACAGCTTTATTTCTCAACTCCATCACTAGAGAGATGGTTTGGTCAGATGACCGCTCCGTTTGATAACTGGAATAGAACTAATATTACAAGGCATTGTCTCGATAGCGAACACTAGCTATCTCAGCGATTTACAAATAAAATTAATACGTAGTCCGCCGGCTCGGAAGTCATGGGTTTCCGGCGCAGGTTAACAGGTCAACCGCTTCCCATGGAAGGTGTTGTGATCAGTTAACAGATACATAAACTGATGATGTACCCAAATGCAAACCAGGCTACTGCAAGCATTGCACAGCGTGATCTAGATTCGGATTGTCACGTTGGACGCTCCTAATTCACCAATGACCCTTTAGGTCGTGGGTTCTATTTACAGATATGTAATTATTAATGTATTTATTACATATTAATATATATTGGGCTACAATATTTTATTAGGTGCCCGAAAGATACTTTTAACTGTTCAAAATGCAAAGGCTTGGAGTCTCTCTTGTTCTACATATTGCCAGCATACAGACCGCTTTCCACACATAACACAATTCCAGACAATTTTCCCCGGAACCAGGTGAAATGGCCAGTTTCAGATGGCCCTGAACGTGAACGCTTTTAACGCAACAGGAGTGTCGTCTGGACGCGGCAAAACGTTCCTTTGAAGATCCGTCTGTGTTCGCCTCAACCTACGCCAAGCAAAGATATTAACGGCGATAATAATCATTGCCATAACACAAAATACGGCTAGCAGCACGTAGAAACGAAGATTTTCTCCTCCTGCATAAGTCGGCGATGTTGTATGGGAGAGGTAGTGATGGGATAATTGTAGTCGCCCACGTATAGTTTGCGGAGTAGGTCCTCTCACGTAGTATAGTGTTGACCCCTCTGACCGTGTAGTTTGTAGATGTTCCGGTACAACCGTCCGCTGCGACAAAGACCTGGGAATGGGCTGTGGTCCCGTCCGGACATGCCACTTGAAAACCTTCCTTGTCGTATCGGATCCATGAGCCGTTGTTCAGTCTGTAATTGAGCTTATTACTGTCAAAGGGATAAAGTTTCTTCAGACAACGTTCGCGTGTATGGGAGAGAGAACCGTTTAGCACTATGCCTAACTCACATGAATCCATTGATATAGGATGGAATTCAAAAGAGTCAGCTGTACAAACTTTATTATTCATGGCTTCTGAACAGTGAGTGAATTTATCTAAGTCTTTAATGACTGTATATGATTTCCTATCAGGGGAAATCAATACATGTCCCGTCAAATGGGATATTACTGGACTTGAGTTATTCGTCATGAAAGTTAGGAACGGTGCTATTTTGTATGATTGCCAGGCATCGGAAGAATAAAAGGGGATGGTTATCATAATCCTGTAATTTTCAACGCTTACCGATATTAAGCTATAATAAAACTATTTTATGGGCGTCTAATAAAGGAATATAACCTAGTTTCTCCTGTCCGTTCTCCAAAGTTAAAGTCAGATCTTTAATAGGCATAAGGTGTGGGGATAACACACCCTTTGTTGCTAGCGTAATAGCTTCTACATAGTCCTTTGATTTCTCAATAAAATGTGATATTTTGGTACGGATATGATCTATTTTCGAACTATAGTAAATTAACATAGCCAGCAAGTGTTGTACTTCCATAATCTGATCGATATTACTAGAATGTTCGTTCACCAAACTCATTATTTGATTGATTGAGGATAACTGGCTACGCAGTTCGGACAAAGCTAATTCGGTTTTATGTTGCAAAAACTCAATTCTCTTATTTTGATTATTTATCTTAAGGCGATTTGAAATTCCTAAGCCTAAACTGGCAACAGATCCCAAGATGTTTAATCCAGCAAATATAAGCGGGTTGCGACGTTCGAGAGTATTGTGCCGCACAGACCACATCAGCAGGTCTCGAGCAAGTTCTTCTGCCTAGGCGGTTTTATTCTGCAAGTCATATGATAACATTTCCGTGACGCTGAGGGTTTGAGCTAGCGAAACCTCTGAGTTAGCATGAAAATAACGTTGGTGCATTTCCCTTAACGAAACAGCAAACCTCAACAGGTCACTCTTTAGGTTAAGGACGTCATCCTCAGGCAGAAATATCGCCTGCATGTCGACTTCTATGACTATATTGCTTGCGGTAATGAAAACGTCTTCTGTTCTTTCTATAATAGTGCCATGATTAAACTCTAATTCTTTTGTTTTAGCGCTCTTCCCACACGACAAAGATGTCTGAACGAACAATGTCACTCCTAACAATAACAGATTCATTTTGGAAACCTGCAATGAGTAAAATATATGAATAACTCATGTTAAAGAATATGTTTACATACAAATATGATATATATATATATATATATATATATAGTATATATATATATATATATATATATATATATATATATATAAGTTATTATACAAGTTTCATAGATACAGAAATTTCCCTCACTCCATCTACCCTTCTTTAGTTTCTGATATGTGCCAATGGAACGATTCTCATATCAGTGGGTTGGGATACGTTTTGAACCCTAAATCTATTTGGCCATTAATGTTTTCCTAAAAGTGTTAAACTGGGCCTTCAAACTTAGGTGTCAGTTTGTAGTTTAAACCTTACGTACGTATACTTGTATGTATACCTTATCGCCCACGGCATATGTTCTAGTTGGCTTAGCTATTTTATCATGATTCCTTTTCATTATAATTTGTGACTCTTCTAGATTCTTATGAAGTATATTATATCAACTTATGCTTGCATCCATAACATCCTTTAGAGGATTTGATAAATTGGTTGTAGGCGTTAATACATGGAAAGGCGTTCTAGCTGGGGTACCGTACAGTGCCTCGTGCGGTGACATTTTAATAGATACATGATATGAGTGATTAAGAGTGCTTAGTACCGCAGGTATGGCAATGTCCCAGTTGGGGTCCATCCCCCCACCCTAAGGTGACCCTTAAAATGTTTAAAACCTTTACGATTTGCTCTTTCCACTAGCCGTTAGACTGGGTGGTAGATCATGGTATTGATTTTCTTTATGCAAAGGAATTCACACAAGGAGTTTAATGGGGCAAGTGGCATTATTGAATATTCTCACCGCCAGAGTCTGATATGATCATGTGTGGAATTCCATGTTTACAAATGTAGCACTCGTAAAACTTCCTAGCGCACTCGACTGCGGTTTTTGTTTTAAGCGCTATCAGTTCTGTATATCGAGTCAAGGCATCTATGATTACTAGGAGTGCTTATTCCTCTGTCTGACTCGTAAAACCCTGTTAATAAATCTAAGTGTACTCTTTCAAAGGGTTGACTTGGCACGGGGTAAGCCCCTAGGCTGACAGGTGTCTTCGTGTGCCCTTTGTATTCTTGACAAGTGCGACAATTAGCTATGTGCCTTTTTATATCTGTAAGCATCGTATGCCAATAAAATAAGGATTTGGCTTTCTGTGACATGATGGAAAAACCCGGGTGTCCATGCAATGGATTTGCATGCAACCAATTTAAGACAGTGGGTATGAGTGAAATCGGTACCACCACCTGGTCGTTATTCAGCTGTGGTGTGTTGCGGGTTTTCCTCGTCACGGATATACACAGGGATACTATCTTTGATTATATAATTTCTGCTGCTTATACTTTATATATTCCTTTTCCTTCGGATTTCCATTTAACGCGTTTATGATTTTTTCTAATTGCTGATCTTTTCTTTGTTCCGTCTGTAATAGTTCAGCACTTCAGCCCAGATCTTCCTGTTCAGATATAGTTTTAACAATGGGCATGGAGGTTGATATATCTATTAATTCAGCTAATGGCTCCGTACAAAATGACGAGGGGTTGCGTGATAATGCGTCAGCAATGATATTTGCTTTCCCAGATAAATACCCGATCCTCGCGCCAAAGTCTTGGATGATCATATGCCACCGAGTTCGCTTAGGGCTGTGACTAAAGCCTTTAAAGAAGTCGGTTAGGGGCTTATGATCAGTGAGAACCTTGACGGGATAACCGTATATTATGAACTTAAAATGCACTAGTGAATTAACAATAGCGAGCCCTTCCTTGTCTATACTGCATATTTACTTTCGGAAGGTCTCAGTTTTACATGAATAAAAAGCTCTCTCTTTATCAGGGAAAAACGAAAAAGGTTTATCATATTGTTGAAAGGCAAATTACACCACCTACTCCTAGGTCTGAGGCGTCTGTTGCAATAAAGAATTCCTTACCGAAGTCAGGAAATTTCAAGATAGGGGAATTACACAGTTCATCTTTCAAGGTATCGAACGCCTGTTGATGTTTCTCAGACCATATGAAATCTACGCCCTTCTTTATAAGATCGGTTAGGGGAGCGGCTATGATTGAATAGTTGCATATAAAACGCCTGTAGTAGCCACTACATCCTAGAAATTGCTGTATTCCCTTGACGTTAGTAGGTATCAGAAAGTTACGGATAGCCGATACCTTATCATGGACTACTTTAAGACCTTGACTAGACACCGTGAACCTAAATAGACTAGTTTTTCTTTGTTTTAAAAAAATCACACTTACTTATCTTTACCCTTAGGTTATGCTGCCTTAGTCTTTGTAGCACTAACTCTAATTTATGTAGATGTTCTTCTAAGGTATTAGAAAAGATTACAAGGTCGTCCATATAGGCATGTGGGGTATCTCCTAACAAGTCTCCAAACACAATGTTTATCATTCTAGTAAAAGTTATGGGAGCACAATGTAAACCAAAAGGCATACACAAAAATTCATAATGTCCCCTGGCTGTGCTGAAGGCAGTGTATGGGATACTCTCTTTTTCCAACGGAATCTGATGGAAGCCTTTGAGTAAGTCCAAACTGGTAAAATATATGTTCTGACCTAGTAAAGATAGAATATTGTCAGTACATGGCACTGGGAATCGGTCAGGGATTGTTTCCTCATTTAAGCGACGAAAGTCTACGCAAATCCGCCAAGTTCGATCTTTTTTCGTTACAACTATTAACAGAAAATTATAAGGGCTGTTTGATTTCCTAATGACTCCTTCTTTTAGCATTTTACCTACTTCCTCATTTATCTCATTCTGGAATTTCATAGGAAGTCTGTACGAAGGTACATAGATAACTTTCTGTTTGTCTTTTAACCTTATTTGATGCTCGATGACATCCGTTTTTCCCAAGGTTCCATCCATAGTGGAAAAAACATCATGATATTCAGTTAAAAGATTCAAAAATTTCTGCTGAATTTCTTCTTCTTGAATGCCTTTATTGATTTTATTTTTTATAGATTGCAAAAGGGATTCATCCGCAACTGATTGAGCGTGATTGATCTCAGCTGCATATACACACATAAACTTAAACCTCAGTTTCCACCCTTAATACCTGTTAGGGCGTGATTCCAGAAAGGGTATAAAGTCTCAAAGATCCCACCACCACCTCAGAGTGAAACCCTTGCAGTTAGGGGTGCTTAAGCCTCCTGTATCGTCCACTGAGTAGGGGTCACAAATAACACCTGAGGCAGAGCCCCTACACTCTGTTGGTTTGAAGAGGAGAAGGACAAGTGATGTTCTGAGACTCTCAGAGACGAAGGTGAAAGGGCAGTGAGTGAGTGTGTGCAGGAATAGAACAGACTGAGGCAGAGACTTAGACTACCAGTAGAAGAGAGGCCGATGGGTAGCCAATGTGTTTTTCAACGTGAAAGGGAATGATTGGGTCAGCTATTTTGGACACTGGTTAGTCATTATCCTCGGTGAAGTCATCCTATGAATGGAGTATTATCTGGGATATGAATTGAATTACTTCTGGCGAAAGAACACGTTATTGGGGCAGGAGAGATTTCTTTCCACTACTGTACGACTTATACATTTCGATCCAGAATCTGATTATAAAATGTTGATGGTAATGAATACAGCAACCTAGTGTCCTTACATTGCCCAGGCCAGAGGAAAACAAGACAGAGAGGGTGGACAGTTCATGTAATTCGTTTTGACTTGCAAATTACATTCACTTAGTAAATTAATGGCATCATTGTTCTGTAGCCACACTGAAGCCATTTAGTGTATATATTATACATCAGGAAGTGTCCCCACCGACCTGCTTAGTACCATAAAAAGCCCTGATGAATTGAAAATAAAAATTATGTTCAAATAAGCGTTTTTTACCTCATATTCGAAGACTAATTATCACCGCAGTAAAAATGGAAAATTCTAGCCAATAAGCTTTTGGTTCCATAATTGCAATTTTATTTTGGGGAAAAATTTGAGGTGCGTTTGATGAGGCTTCTATTTTTACAGTTATACACACACACACACACACACACACACACACACACACACACACACACACACACACACATATATATTATATATATATATCATATATTATTATTATATATATATATATATATATATATATATATATATATATATATATATATATATATATATATATATATATATATATATATATATATATATATATTTGGGCAATGGCCACTGATCAGGTATTCACTTACATTTTATAATTACAGGTATTTCAATGTGTGTTGTGAAGACTGTACTGAATGTTATGTATCTTTTCCATAATAGGTGTATGGTACTCGGGTTATGAAACACATATTGTCAGCGAGTCAGATATAACTTCCAAAAGTCATTTTTAATCAAATATAAACAAGGTTTCAGAGGCAATCACTGCTTCATGAATTTTCATTTTCAAGATAATATAACAACAATTCACTCAAGAAAAAATAACCAGATACCTCGATTTTGTAATAAGATACTTATAATGATAACAATTCCAAATGACCCATGACAGTTTTCAAGGTATGTCAATCAACATCTAAATATCTATGAGAATTTAATATCCATGTTTCCAAGTGAAACAAGAAACTGTAAACAGATATTTTTCATGACGAAGCTACAACTGTCTTTGATGACATCGCAACCAGATTACCTGGATATATAATATAATATGAATATTTAAATAAAAACAATATTTCCTTACTCAAGTTATTCATCATAACTACAGCCAGATCCAGGACTAAATAAAGATATTAAAATAGTCACTACGTCTCAACAACAAGTATCATTTTAACTTCTGTTCTGCATAACTACTTTATCAAAATGAAGAAGCCAGGTGCTCTCTCTCTATCTCTCTCTCTCTCTCTTTCAAGCTGGGAAGGAGAGGAAGTGTGGAATCATTTATGGAATCGTGAGATTTGCAAACTATTATTTGACACAGAGTAGCCATTTTCTATCTCTACAAATATTTTATCTTTATAAAACAAGTATTATACTAGGTATGTACACAAAAGGAAGTGTGGAACCTATTCTTCTAAGAGATAAAATATGAAGAATACTATTTGACAAAGACTAAACATATTCCATCAGTCAAGATATTCCCTTAGTAAAAACCAAACTTCCTTCTCGCACAAATATGACAATTATGAACCGATCAAGTCCAATTTAGAACGTAAACAAAGATAGTTTTGAACCATTTTGAGGACTTATGAAATACGCAAACTATTATCTTGCACAGATTAAACGCTTCCCTTCTACAGAGATATTCTGCGATTATAAACTAAAGGTGTTCTATGAAGTACCCGACTGTTCTGAAATCATTTAAAGAAAAGAACTCTTTATTTTTAGAATATATAAAATATACAAACTATTATCTTACACAAACCGACCATTTCCCTTCTTTGGACTTGAAGATTCTGTGAAGTAGGTCAACAAAAGAACTCTCGAACTACTGAGAAGACTGACAAAAAATATGCAGGCTATTGTTTTACACAAAGCAAACAGTTCCCTCCCGTACGAACTATTTTTTTAGACTCGAAAAATAAAAATAAATATATGTAAAAAAACTCTCTCAGTGGACACATTCCTGCCTTCCCCACCGAATGCCACCAGCTTCTTTCAGTTACAGTGTCCAAGGCAAACTGAAAGAGAGGATGGAGTTCGTGATTGACAGATGGAAGCACTTTATTGACCAATGGTGTCACTCACAGAGGTAATATAACTTTTCCCCATACCTCAATTCACGCCTCTCTACAGAAAAAAAGAAAAATAAATAAATAAATAAAAAATAAAAAATAAATAAACAAGGAAAAACTTATTTAGCAAAAAAATGTCTGTCCCTACAAAAAGTAAAACGTGTTTCAAAGTCTAGACAGAATTTTAACCACAGTCTGCTTTGTTCAATTTGTTTCTGTTTTTGTTGCAATTCTTTGTTTTAACTTATGTTGTGTATCTACTCTTTCGTGCTTGTGTTTATTCTTTCATATTTTTGTCATGAATGGTTAAAAAAAAAAAAACAAAGAAAACAAGTCAAAGTGAATAAATATAGAAACACGAACTTTCAACCTTCACTACAATTCATCTTCAGTCGTGAATTTCGAAAGTTCCAATCTTTTTTATTTATTCGTTTATTCATTCAGTTAAACTTTTCATTTCTTAAATTTCGCCTGTCTTTCCAGTAAAATTTGATTTATCCGACCAGATTTCTGGAACATTCTCTCTTTCCGCACTTTATCATATTTTCTCTCGTACGTCTCTCCGTCTCATCAAGCATCAGAGGATTAATTCGACTTTATATTTCACCCTAAAACTCCTTCATATTCTTCAAACCATTTATCATTCCATTTCAATCTGCAGGAACTATTTCTTCTTCTTTCTCTTCTTACGATTCTCATATTGGATTCCTTCTCTCTCAGTTACTCTCGGTCCCTAGAATCATTAATTTCGCCATTCCTACACTTTTCTCTCTTTTTTATTATTATCCTCTACATTTCTTCCGAGTTCGCGTATCTTACTTTTTATATTTGATCCTTCTCATATTTTCATTCCCCCGCCTCTCGATATTTGAGAAACTTCTCGCATATTCTGTCTCTCTCTCTCTCTCTCCTTAAATATCTGATCGTCTTTCCATTGTATCTATCCTTCGTTAACTTTTTTTATTCTCTCACCCACTGCACATTTATGTCGTCGCTTTTCTCGCGTTTGTTCTGTTTATTATATTCACTCAAACTTTCTTCTTCTTATTCTTAGAGTCATTATCATTTTCATCTTCTTGATTTCTCGTACGAGTTTTCCATCTTTCATTGGATCTAATTAAAGTTTGCTGATTCATCACAAACGTTACTCGTTCCAACACCAACTTATGTTATAAAAATTGTCAGAACTTGAATTATATTCCCCGTCTTGAAAATCTTGTAAATCTGCATTCTATATACATTCTTATGACAAATTGATAAATAAATAAATCTCACTTATCCTGTGAAACCTATTGGAATATTAAATACAATTTCTGTCTTGGCAAGGATGTATATTTGCTCTCTAGTTACTTTTGCGAGAAATAAACGGATATTCAATTTGGTGTAAAACGCCAAATTAAGTTCCAGGAAGGCGGGAAAGAATATTGATAACATTTTCCGTCTTGTCAATGTTGTAGTTTTTCTTTCTAATTACTTTTAAAGTAAATGAACTAATAGATACTTAATTTAGTGTAAAACCGCCAAACAACAAAATAAATTCCACGAAGGGAGGCAGGAAAGAGAGAGAGAAGGTGGTAAAATGCAGACCACCAGACAGACGCCCTCTGCAGGTCCTTAAACAAAAGCAATGATTAAGAGGAACTTTGACGTCTGATGGGAGAAGATCTGAGCCAAATCAGCCACAACTTATTTATGAGTTTCTGAGGAGCCATTCGAGTCTCGGGAGGGGCGGAATCGAGTCCTTTGATGCAGAGAAATTCTGGGCCAAGAAACGACGCCTTTCCCCTTATAGAGGGGACTCCTCTGGGTAGTTTGTCATTTTCCGTTTGAGAGGATGAGGGCGTTGGAACTAGTCTCCCTTTCTAATGGACGGAACCCCCAGGGTGAGAGCGCTAGACCTACGCCCCTTCTCTGATGGACGAAACCAATCGCAGTCCTCTAATTATCAAGGAAGTCTTTTGTTTAATTCACTTCTCAGCTCAACGGAGTAATATCAGGTTTTATTCTGAAGGAGCTGGAAAATTTGACTGTCCAAAACAGGAACTGAATCTGGATTGCTTCGTTTAGTGAGTGAGTAGGTTACCAAATGCCACAAAAAAGTGTAGACTTACATGACGTACACACACATACACATAAATACATACATAAATATATATATATATATATATATAGATATATATAATATATATATATAGATATATACATATATGTATTATATATATATACATATGATATAGACTATATATATATATATATATATATATATATATAGATATATATAGATACATATATATATATATATACATATATATAGCATATACATATATATACTATACATATATATATACTATACATAGATATAGCAATAGACATATATATATATATATATATATATATATATATATATATAGATATATATATATATATATATATATATATATATATATATATATATGGAAACTAAAGGACCAAGAATGGCAGCAAAAGTCCGAGGAAACATCTCC
>NC_061095.1:50651749-50658579 GCF_015104395.2 Macrobrachium nipponense | reverse complement strand
TGTGTCAGTGAGTGAGAAACCAAGAATTTCCAGTCCAAGTCCAGAATGTTGCAAGAGCGATCGTCCGATTGCCTCTGATTTAGAGCCAGGAAGTTTTTGATTCCGTACTATTCATCAACTTCGTTTGGCCAATTTATCGAAGTTTTTCTTGCGAATTCGCTCTAAAGTTGCTGATGATATAACAGTGCCATAGCTCTCTCTCTCTCTCTCTCTCTCTCCTCTCTCTCTCTCTCTCTCTCTTTGCATAAAAGCCTAGAGATCTGCAAGTTGCTGAACTCGCAGATTTTCCCTATTGTTTCAATCACCTTTTTCTCACTTCTGCAGAGTCGAAGGCGGCTGCTCAGAAGATGCTTTCAATGTCTTTCTTGTTAAACGATGCTTTTTATATCTCAGAGAAGAAATTCATTCTCGTCTTGCAACTCTGCATTTCGAAAAGTATTGTTGTAACATTCTAAAAAGAATATTACCACGTTTCGTCTTTGTATTTCGGTAGTTATTATTAAATTTTTCTAAAGACTATTGCTAACTTTGTCTTTGCATTTACGAAAAAGCATTCTTGCAATATTCGAACAAGGAAATTGCCAGTTCCGTCTGTTTTGTTAAATAAAAGAACATCAGAAATGAGAATCTACAGACTCTTAAGATCACTTCCCCGATATAGTATAGTTAAAGATGTCTGAAACATAAAAAAAAAAAAAAAGAGGAGTTAATTTTAGGACTTTATTAAAACGCCAAAATAAAACCACAGCGAAAAATTTCTGAAGTCTTAAATTTTAAATACACAGTTGATCAGGGTGTTTTATTCTTGTGCATCCGTGCATACCTGGGCATTTGTGCTTCGTGCGTTGTGAAGCAGACGTACTTTGGACAATGCAAAAATAACCTAATAAGCTAAGAAACGTGAAGTGAATCGAATACATACATACATACACACACACACACATATATACACATATATACATCATATATATATATATATATATATATATATATATATATATATATATATATATATATATATATATATACATATATGAGGTTGTAGTCCACAGATAAACAGCTCTCGATAAAGGCCAGTGGAAGCCGAAACTGTTGAGCTAAAAGGAATTTCAGCTTTTCTTTTCCCCTCTGGACTACAACCTCATATATCTATCTTCGTGAAAGAGTTTTCCGAATAAGGTCTATGGAGCCTTTGGCATACGAGCAACTACAGTGAAGCCATCTGGTGGGATATGACGTCATTTCCTTTATTAATTTCAGAAGAAGAAGAAAAAGTTGAAAATATTTCGTTTGTGACCTTCTCAAGGTCAACGAAGTCTGAAGAATTTCTCTCTCTCTCTCTCTCTCTCTCTCCCTCTCTCTCTCTCTCTTCTCTCTCTCTCTCTCTCTCTCTCCTCTTTATATTTGGCAAGTAAAAAACGATGGAACACTTCCCCATAAGATAGAAGAGAAATTTTACGTGGGAAGGGAGAGAGAAAAAGCCATTGGAATCCTGACTGCACAAGGAAATATATTCTTCTTGCATCTCTCTCTCTCTCTCTCTCTCTCTCTCTCTCTCTCTCTCTCACTAAAAGCTGAAGAAGTTAATATTAAAAGGGAATACACTACAAAAGGTGATTATAGAAAATAAATGCAACTTGATAATTACTATATGATTTGAAGATAAAATTGGCAATGAAAGAAAAAATATCCAAAAAATCTAAGTATATATAAAACACACTACAAAATTTTTTATAATATCATATTTTAATAAAATGGGGGAAAAATAAAAAATGAAATAAAAATCATTATAAGATTACTCTTAACGATTCTAGTAAGAAGGGAGATAAAAATATAGAAAAATGTAAATATAAAAGTATAAAATTCTCGAGTCATTTAGAAATGGAATGGTTGTGACAGGAATCCAATAAAATTTTGAGTTTCAAAAGGGAAATGGAAAACTGAATCTGGGATCTCCTCCTCTTCTCTACTTTTCACCTTCCTTCATTAAAACCTTAAATTCTGTTTGTTCTCTCCCGCCCCTCTTTACCCATAGAAGGGAGACTGTTATTAGATTATGCGTTTGCATTAACACACGAGCTCTGCGAAAACAGGATGTCACCAGTTAAACAGGATATGACAGTGGTAAAACATGAATTGAAAGCAGTAAAAAGTATATGACAGCGGTTATTATTATTTATTATTTCAGTTGATGAAACCTGTTCACATGGAACAAGAAGCCCACCAAAGGGGCCATTGACTTGAAATCGAAGATTCCAAAGAAACTTGGTTTCAACCTCCCATAGTTAAAGACCCCCAACGCTGCGGCAATCAAGAACCCGCCACATCTGACCGGCATTCTACGCCACTAACCACAATACCAGCAGACCAGCTACAACAGGATATGGCAGCGCTAAAATCGAAAGATGGAAGCGCTTGTTCCAGGACTTGGTGGAGAAGCTTTGTAATTCTCTCATCAGCATCTGCGTCGCGTCAAATTTCTAATCCACTTGAGTGGGGGGGGGGGTCTTCTTTGGTTTCGAAAAGCGCCTGTCTTTCGTGAGTGCCATGAATGCATGAGAGAGAGAGAGAGAGAGAAAGAGAGAGAGAGAGAGAGAGGAGAGAGGAGAGAGAGAGAGGAGAGCTTAAGTATTCAACACAACTGAACGTCATTCTTTGTCTTGGACAAAACGAGAACCGAAATTAAAGTTTGAACAAAAAATATTGGCAACAATAAGTCTACCGAGTCGAAAACCGACCCCCGATGCTCAAATCTCATCCAGAAATCGTTAGTTTCCCATTAAGGAAAATTTGTTATAACTGATCATTTTTACTGGTGTTTTCGACCCTCACGAGAGGGAGGACGATAATTAATTCAATATCCTTCAGCTTTTATGTAAACCTGTCAAGATGACATGTTATGTTCTGTGTTCGACAATTAACGTTAATTTGTCTTTCCATTTCTGAGTCTGTTGCTTTTCAATTTACTTTCGAATTTGGGCGGAATTCTGTTGACAGGTGAGTTGGCACCGGATGTATATTGTTCTACTGTTTATAATGAGTGTCAACGATATTTTTTTTGTTTTGGTTGTTTATAATTACAGATGGTTAGATTTTGAGATTAAACTCGGGTTCGAATGTAAATCCAGGATTCATCTTGTGGATTTTAATGAGATTTTGTGGATTGATGGATTTTTAGCAGATTTTCTTGAAGAGCATTTCTTCAAGCTTCAAAAAAGTCATTCCTCCTTTCCCACATTGGTGTCTGCTATGACTATAAAACTGGGCGTTTCAATTTTTCTAATGTATGAATAAAGTTATCCAAGGAATTTGCTAATAAATTTGAATCAATGTCAGAGAAATTTCGTGTAGATAAAATACATAAATCTAAAATACCTATCTACTATGGTGACTGCATAAGACTGTATATAACTAGTCGTTTCAATTTTTTTAATGTATTGATAAATTTCTGCAAGTAATTTGCTAATAACTTTTATTTATTTTAAGAGAAAATTTCCTATAAACATAATACATAAATTCAGCATACCTGTCTACTTTACAAATAAAGCTGTAGACAACGCAGTATGTACAAATGGTGCCATCAACGGTAATTACTCGAAAAATAAGATGGAAATTACAATGGAAATTAATTACAGCTTTTATGGAGGTTGAACACACATCCACCCGAAGAATTCCGCGGAAATTGGTCAATGAAAAATTGATTTCATAACTGCTTTACTTTGAAAGTTTATTGATGGGAGGTTTGATCCATGAACTGGGCTGAGAACCACTTCTGGCCATCACTTCCGGTGTACGGAGATGGAGATGTGATGATACTTAATTGTTTAAGGTATTTGTTAAAGGTTAGGAGTAAAGAAATGTTTGGAAACATACATAAATAACAATAATTCAGCAAACTTAAACATGCGTCACAAAGGAAAACAAAATGTACAAACACGTACCAAGTTCATTTTGCATTTATGCACACACGTACATACATACATACATACATAAATGCATACATACACACACGCACACACATACGTATATGTATGAGAGAGAGACTCAGGTTGTCTTGTCTACTCTACCCCAAATTCAATCAACGACGAAACAGAAAGGAAAAATTGAGAGCAACAAAGACCTCTGCTCTCCCGTAGCGGCTTCCAGCAATAATCGCTCTCCCGTATCCTCCCTCGAGAGGATTTGGAATGTGATATCACCACTCACACAGACAGAAGCTGTAAGTTACCCCGAGAGATGTTCTGCACAGAAGGGAAAAATATTTCCTTTAGATGGAGTCGACTCTTTGTGTTTTCAAGATAAGAGGTTCTCCTTTATGTAGAGGAAAAATGATTTATCTAGTATATTTAACAGTTAGTCGTACCTTATCATGATTTAAAACTTGAAGAGAGAGAGAGAGAGAGAGCGAGATGAGAAGAGAGAGAGAGAGAGAGGAGAGAGAGAGAGGAGAGAGAGGAGGCAGTCTTATCACCCATCCCAAAACCCACTATTAATAAAAAACAAGCAAAAAAATCTCAGTGCCAGACTAAGAATCTTTATCGTTCCTTCGTCACCCCACTTAGCAGAGACCCGAGCTCATTGTTTGTTGTGCTCAGGAAGGATCTCCAGGGTTATACGAGGGAAACGAGATCGGTTATTCTCTGGAGACGGCAAGCGGTTCTCAACTCCTAAGTGCAGTGGGGAAATCGCTGGTCTTTTGTGAGGGGGAGAACCTGCAAAAGGGTCTTATTTATTGAGAGTTATCTTCTGCATTATGGCCAAAACAAAAATGAATGTGCAGTATAGAAGAATAGGTATCTAAAAAGGGGTAGGGTGGGGGTGTGTGGGGTGGGGTGGGTGGGGTGTGCAGTGTGGGTGTGGGATGGATTGTCAGTTGTGGTTTGGGGAAGGGTGTGGGGTGAGGTGTGAGGTTTGGGAGGGGATGTGGGGGTGAGATGTAGGTAGGGCGGGTGTGGTGGGTTGGGGTGAGGTATGGGGCTTGTATAGGGTTGTGGGGTGAGGTGTGGGATGGGGTTTGAGGAAGAGAGAGAGAGAGAGAGAGAGAGAGAGAGAGAATCAATGGGTATTTGATCTTAAATATAACATAACACATATCATTAGAGCAGCTAAAAACTAATGCTATAATATTAACAAAACATCATTGCTTAATATCCATCACCGTCAGTAACTAAGAACTATCAGAAAGAGATGCATAAAACCACTCATAAGCCACATCACAGATATACTCGTATGCATACACACACACACACACACACACAAATACCTACACGTATACCAGCGTTTCTCCCTATGGCATATCATGAATCCCAGGAAGTCGTAACAGGTTGATGACGAAATAGATCAGGTGAGACACCCCTTCATGTTCAAAATAATGGCCTCTCTGCCCATCGATGACTTATTCATCGATTCTCGTGAAGTGAACCCACAAATCCTCATCCTCTCGGTTGGAGAAGTTCTCTTCCAACTTAATCATTATTCAAATCCTCCAACCCTGAAACCATTTCCCCAACAGCTCAAAGAAGCAAGAGGGAGTAATTCCAGCAATACCTTCCCAGCTTCCAGACACAAGCGGATCAAGTTTCCAGCGAAAAGAGCAACAATAAAAGATTAACAATGTTATTTGATGAATCTACACGAATAACGCCAACGGTTTCCAGTCCAGTGGAGGTACTGGAAATGACGCTGGGATGGAAAAGCGTAACGGAGTTTTATGAACGTGAATTCCATACGGAATGGGAATTCACCAAATTCTTTCAGGAATGAACTGGGACAGTTCAGAGCTTTGGAAAAGGAGAGAGAGAGAGGAGAGAGAGAGAGAGAGAGATAATTCATTTAATAATATAAAAAAATGACCGCAATATCAAAAATATCCAAATACTGTTTCTTGTCACTGGTGAGTAAATTGACATGCCCCATCACACGAACACCCAGACAGGAAACAGAGTAAGCTGAAACAAAACCTCAGAATTCCGAAGAGGCAGGAGACGATAGTTACGAAATCAAAGTTCATCATTGTCATGTAATATTCATATCTGTATCAATTTCATGTCGTTTGTGTAGTATTCGCAAAATGTTGTTTTAGAAATCATCGTGGATTCAAATCCATAATGGAACAGACAACATTTACATATCTTTGATGGACTGAGCATTTTCCTGAAACGTTGGTTCTGTTTGAAACTGTTCAGCCTCCATGATGAGATACCTTCAGAGAACCTCTCTCTCTCTCTCTCTCTCTCTCTCTCTCTCTCTCTCTCTCTCAGATTCAATATTCTCCTCCCCTTAATTATTAATTTTTACATTTTTCCACAGAAAAGGAAAGTCTTTTGACAATTGTGGCCCAACAAAGAGAACCTTTAAATCCCCCAGAATCCCCGAAATTAATCCTAAGCCACAAAATTAATCCCCTTTCTTCCATTCGCAAAATCCCCACACTGAACCATTTGTGTTTGGGATCCAAAAAGCAAGAAACCGAATGACCATCGTGAACAGGACAGAGAGAGAGAGAGAGAGAGAGAGAGAGAGAGAGAGAGACCTTGCAGACCTTACATCTTGTTAGGGTTGCCCCAGGTCCCTCAGTGTGAGGCACCTATAATGTCTACCAGAGAGTTGCTAATGGATCTTCCGTATATTTTACATCTTCCAATCTTAGATGGTCTGGGATGCAGCTTAGATATTTGTCGAGCTTATTCTTAAACACATCTACGCTCACTCCTGATATATTCCTCAGATGAGCTGGCAACGCATTGAATAGACGCTGCATTGTCGATGATGGTGCGTAGTGGATTAATGTCCTGTATGCTTTCCTTAGTTTTCATGGTATAGTTTTGGGC
>NC_061095.1:50606749-50644249 GCF_015104395.2 Macrobrachium nipponense | reverse complement strand
TTTCTCCAAATACTGAATTCTTAGGTCTGAGGGAAAAATGATTCAGTTTGAGTTTGAGTTAGAGAGAGAGAGTAGAGAGAGATAGAGAGAGAGGAGATGGAGAGAGAGAGACGAGAGACGAATAGAGAGAAGAGAGAGAGAGAGAGGAGAGCATTCAGTACGTATAAATGATAATTTGTCCATCACTATACATCGAATACACGTCAAACTAAACTGGTTTTGTATGTTATATACATAAAAAGGACTAAATAAATCTATAAATAATTATCAGATGTCGTTAACTTTAGTTACGGTATTTATTACAAGTTCCCAAAGACAATTTCAGGCGAATATTTTCTTAAAATCATGAACAACATGTAAAAACATGTTCATTGCCAATTTTATCATGTTATTTGTTATCTTGTCTGTTTCTTGATTCTTTAACCTTCTTTATTATCAAAGTGATGGAATCCTAAGGAGCCAAATGTTACTCGGAATCCCTCACTATAAAAACCACACAGTCGAATAGGATGACTGTGATAGACCACAAAATAAATAAAAAAATAAGTAAATATTCTTAAAATAATGATAATAATAATAAAATATTAATCAATTTTATTTCAATATTTAAAACAATTGTCATTTTGTTTCCTTGTGAGCAATTCATGTACCTGTCTTTCAATAATAATAATAATAATAATAATAATAATAATAATAATAATAATAATAATAATAATAATAATAACAATAATAATAATAATAATAATAATAATTTTCCACATCATTCCCATTTCTCCAGTAGAAAGATAATATCCAAAAAAATTCTCCTTTCAGTTTAAACGAACTTCAATGAAACCCTTCACTCTTCTAAGTAATATTCCTAATATTTTGGAATACTCTGAGGGGAGATATTATCACTTCCCAGTTCTTCCTCGAATATTCTAATTGGTAACTCATGCAAAAGGGGAACCTGTATTCGATGCTGTCTAAAAAACCTTAGCATGAAATGGAGACATAAATTCAATTAAATTTTTTCCACAACGTGTAACGGGCAATGTTACTTAAGCCCGCGGATCTAATGAGAGAGAGAGAGAGATGAAAGAGAGAGAGAGAGAGAGAGAGAGAGAAAGAGAGAAATCAGAGAGAGAGAGAGAGAGATTCTCATCATAATGAAGGATTTAGAAAAATAAAATATCGAATGGTGTTTAAGGATGTTTGTATAAAACCGAACAAATACCGAGAATTCGAAATGAAAGAGAGAATTTGTCAGTTTCCTTATAAGTCAAGGAGTCAGAAATGAGTGAGAGCACTGAGGAAAGTAAATAGAAAGTCTTCTGGCGAAAGTGAGCATAGCTTTCTAAATGAGAAAGCTTTTCTGATAGACTGATACTTGAGACCAAATTTGAGTACATACTTAATAGGGTATATAAATATGAAATATTTTTAAGCAGACTACTATGAGATTCAGGGCCTCTGTAAACACGGTTTTTTCGCAATAACCTTTTATCTATGTATTTCATAAATATAACGCTTATTCAGAATACATATTCATATCAACACATAAATTTTGAGTGTATTCTGCACTACGTAGGTTGAATAAATTTGGTACTTATAATGTAAAAGTGACCTTTTTGAAGACGGGCCAACTTACTCAGAGAAAAGGTTTCGAACGCACTCGTTACGTACAAATTTAAATACAAGCAAAGCAGTACACCTTTATGAACTCTGGAACCTCTCCACTGATAATTGTCATAATGAACAAACCAACAACATATGTTAATAAATACAAAAACACTTCGATTATTACTCTAACTCCCAAAATAAGTTTCCAAAGAAATTGCAGTCTACTTTATAGGTCACAATCAGATTGACAAGATGTAGGGAATAGTTGGTAATTATCAATTACATAGTAGACAAGCTTGATTTGATAACTGCTATATCCAATGTCAAGCAATTTTTTTATTTATTGGCTATCTACCTATTTACTGAAAAAAAAAAAAAAATAGCCGGTACCGTATATTGGCTTTAAACCTTCACCAATAATTATCGTCAGAATGATGACTTCATGAGGCTCCACCCACTTTCGCCTCGTTATAATTCAGGATAACACTGAAGGCTACCATGGGCATTGTTGGATTAGAAAATTTAACTTCTGGTTATAAAAACTAATCTCTCGAGTAGTTGTAAGAAGTGCTAAATGATCCTCAAGGATGCCAGCAGTTGGCCTAAATGTTTAATTCATGTATATTTGCGGCACTACTGCTACAGTAGTATTACTACGCTAGCGCTGATACCCCACCCACATCTATGTATCGTTCCGCCATTCATAAAGTCTTTGGGTTTCAGAGCCGATGGAATTTCTGTCTGGTGGGATGGGCGGGGGGGGCAAAACATTTAGTCAAAAAGGTGTTTTGTTTACCTTGCTTACGTAATGAATGTTTTTCGACTCTTGGCTCGTAATCATTGGCCATGGCGTCCCGGCTAGATCATTTTTACTCTATAAAAATTAAAACTCTCGGGTTTAGGTTCTTGATAATGCTTGACAAAATTTGCGTGGTTGGTTGTTAAAATATACTATGTCAACTTTTTTTTTAGCTACATCCGATGCTTTGACAAG
This sequence comes from Macrobrachium nipponense, assembly GCF_015104395.2. Lineage (NCBI taxonomy): Eukaryota > Metazoa > Arthropoda > Malacostraca > Decapoda > Palaemonidae > Macrobrachium > Macrobrachium nipponense. The sequence continues at coordinate 50,641,653 of NC_061095.1, read as the reverse complement.
GAGCAAAGTCCAAAAAACCGTGTTACAGAGACCCTGAATCTCATAGTAAACTACTAGGCCTATAGTTTAGCCCCTTAGAAGGGTAGTGCCGTCAGTGAACCTCACGCTGCGCACTGTAGACTTACTTAAGGTCCTCTACAGCGTCCACTCCTCCAGCCCCCAGTAACTGCAATCTATTTCATTCCTTGTACTGCACCTCCGTTCATATTCTCAGAAATGAATATAAGAATTGGGAATGAAGAAAAGGAGCCTGCCTTCAAGAAAGGCAAACTTCAGTAACATGAATGTTTTATATGAAACTCCTGAGCGAAGTTTCCCTCCATTACTTGCTCTGCCTAGAGAATACAGGAGTTTCGCCGCCACTCAGTGCTGTATGACCTCTAATTCGAATTTAATGTCTTAGGAATGATGAGGTTTGGATAGAGGCAGGTCATGGGAAGCCGGGATGGTTTGGGCGGGGGGGTGTGGGTAGGCGGTGAGTGGGGGGCGGGTAGGTGGGGGAGGGGGAGGATTTGGGAATAGGGGTGGTGGGGCGTGATAAAAGCTGAATCTAGAACGAAGACCTTGAATATTAAAACAAAGCAAAATGTGGTGACAAGAAGGAAGTGGCGAGTAATTCTTCATTACGTTTAACCAGGCTAATTGATTGATTGATTTATGGCTGCTAAAACTGGCGTTACTCCACATGTACAAATACTCGAAAGTTTTTTCTTCTGTTCATCAAACGACTAAAGTTGTCCATCATTGTACAGCGCAAAGAAAGCCTAATATCTCAGCCTCTCAAAAACAGTAGTTTCTTGCGTCTTTGTTCCAAGAGAGCTTCATATCTGTCCCCAGAGTTTTCTTAGCTCAGACACTGAATTATTATTCCCTCAGCACCTGTCACAAGCTAGACCATCAATTCTTAAATGAAAATGCACTCAAACATTGTACTTATTAAACTGACCAAAATCAATGTTTGACCACATATCTTATATTTCAGTAACGATAAACAGGTTTTTGTCATTTCGTGAAAATTGTTTTATTGAAGATTTCCCTGAATGAAACATACACTATAAAAAAATATCATAACCGATTATAATAAATCTATTTTACCAAAAGATGTGAAAACCATATTTCACTTCCAAGAGATTCTAATTTTCTGTCTTTTGTTTAAACCCAAAAAATCTTTAGTTTCTCCTCTGCAAATTCAGTGGGTTGAAGGTCTGGCATGGCGGAGGCACGATAACTTCCTGTGCGTCCATTACAGAGGATAAGACTTCACGAAATCTCATGTTGTTGTATCTAACAAACGTGAAACGACACAGGCAACGCCAGGCAAGTTCTCTAGAGAGAGAGAGAGAGAGAGAGAGAGAGAGAGGAGAGTTGCAAACAACTGTAAATCCCCTGAAATCTTTATTCAGGGTTCGTGTCCTTCGCCTAAATCTACTGAATATTATGATCCGATTTCTTGACACTGACTCTGAAAACCAGGTTGCCGATAAAGCCAAAACCTTTAACTAGTCGTCTGTGGGGTAGAAGATAATTTTATTCTTATAATAATACTATGAGAGACCATCCATTATAATATGACACCTTTTCGGATCTAAATTCTCAGTTCTAGTGTATTTTTCACTTAGAGAAACAAAACGCGATAAATTCTACTCTAATGGGGAACAGGGGACCACTTTAATTCCTGCATTTACATTCGACAACAAATATGTTACAAGTGACTAAGAAATTGGAACGATGCAAATGGAATGGCGGCCCAACATTCGTTCTCGGAGAAAAGGAATTTGTCCTGGAAATATATTTGTCAGTGGATTCCGTTATAACAGCCATTTTGTATAGATACAGAGAGAGAAGCATCAGTTTAAACCCCAACTATCAGGAATAAAAATTGATACTTGATAAAACAGTAGATGTTCTACAAAGGAAGTTTCTTACACTTTTATTTTCATAAAAAGCTTTCTTATTACTTTTTGACTAATACTGCTGAGAACATCGTGCAGTTGGAACTTCAGAAGTTCAAACGAAGGTCCAATGCATTACTTCCTTAATGTTCTTCTCCGTGCATTTTAGTTATTTTTTTATTAATTTATTAATTTATTTTTCTGTTATTATAAGTGAGATCCCTTCTTTCTGTATTCTATTCATCGCCTCTCTTCTTCCCTAATATCTTTGGAAGCTTGAATTTCAAATCAATGCCCTCTTTTGGGCCCACAACAATAGACGGCTTTGACTTGACATTCAAGCATCCAAAATATTAAGTGTGTTCATTCGGAAGAAAAGTACGACGAGGGAAAGGGAAATAATACAGAAAGAAGAGATCCCACTTATTGAAAAGGAATGAACATAAGAACACAAAAAATATTAAAGAATAACTTGAAATTTTCTCTATGTGAATAAATGCATATCCTAACTAGGCCCACTTTACCTGAAAACTCGAGAGATAAACAATTCACTAGAAACCAAACAGGAGTTGTATGAACTGAGGGAAGGAGAATGCGGAAGGAAAGCACCCGCTTCTTCATTATATCATTACTCTTTCTCTCTCTTTAACACTGTTTGAAAATCCTGACCTATATTCCTCCTCTTGAGAGAACTCCCCAAATAGTAGGGTTAACTCTGATACTTATTATTTGTCGGTCTATAGAATAATAAATTTTCAAACCTACTAAAAAAATAAAAATGTAGCAGTTCATCTACATGTTGAAAAAATAACAAACTCCGATTTGAACCAAAAAATTAAAATATATGACAATTACATCTGCATTTGTATAAGGCAAGTTTCTTATCTTAGCGCCGCCCCCCACACATCAAAAAAATATATATGCAGCTTTTTTTTATCAGTAGATTAGTGTTATATCTTGCATTAGTCTCGCACATGCCTATAGAAATGACCATATATTGCAAGTTACTTATTACACCAGAATGGAATGAACGTCTGTACTCGATGCCAAAAGGCACCAGTGTAAATTTTCTGAAGCTGCTCTTTCCCCACCTGAAAGGTTTTTTTCTCGTTTAAATTTATATTTGTTAGGCTTTATCTAGCTGTTGCCTGTATCATCTTCTATTTGGTCCTTTCTAGAGAAAGAGAGAGAGAGAGAGAAGAGAGATAGGGAGAGAGAGAGAGAAAGAGAGAGAGAGAGAGAGAATTGAAAATAACCGCAAATCCTGCGTTCTGTGATAGGAGAAACCTTCATTCAGTGTCGGAAGCCTTCAAGAAATACCGCTGCATATTTTCTCACTTCTTGACACTGACTCTGACAACCAGACTGCCAAGATAAGAACTTTCTTTACAAATGAGATTTATGCATACGCAGAGACAGACAGACACAGACAGACGAGACAGAGACACTGAGTGATGGTATGCAAGCTACTAATTCGCATCTCTTGAGAGAGAGAGAGAGAGAGAGAGAGAGAGAGAGAGAGAGAGAGAGAGAGAGAGATTGATTCTCATCATAATGAGAGGTTTTCAATAATAAAATACCGTGTGATATTCAAGGATTTTTATATAAAGGCGAAAAAAATGCCGAGAATTCTGACTATCAGCAAAAGTCAGGCAGTCAGAAATTCGAGAGAGCATCTAAGGAAAGTAAAACAGAAAATCTTCCGGCGAAAGTGAGTCTAGCTTTCTTAATGAGAAGGTTTTTCTCATAGACTGATACTTAAGACCAAAATTTAACTTCCTGACTTGAAATAAGGTATAGAAAAATGGAAATATTTTAAGCCGACTAAACTACTAGGACTATAGTTACTTAGAAAGGCAGAGCCGTCAGTGCACCTCACGCTGCGCATAGAAGGCATTACTTAAGGTTCTCTCCAGCGTCCCATCCTCCAGGTCCCTATCTGCAACCTCTTTTATTCCTTTTACTGCACCTCCGTTCATATTCTCAGGAATGAATAAAAGAATTAGGAATGAAGAAAAGGAGCCTGCCTTCAAGAAAGGCGAACTTCAGTAACAACGAATGTTTTAAATGAAAATCCCTGAGCAGAGTTTCCCTCCATTACTTTGTTCTGTCTCGAGAATACTGGAGTGACCGCTAATTCGAATTTAATGTCAAATAAATGAGGTTTTGGGATGGGTTTGGGCAGGGGGTGTGGGTAGGGGTGATTGGGCGGGTAGGGGGGGAGGATTTGGGGAAAGTGGTGGGGTGTGATAAAATCTGATTCTAGAACGAAGACCTTGAAGACAAAACAAAGGCCAAAAATGTGGTGATAAGAATGAAGTGGTGATTAATTCTTCATTACTTATTACCAGGCTAATTGATTGATTGATTATTGCTGCTAAAACTGGCGTTACTCCACATGTACATATACTCCTAAGTTGTTTCTCCTATTCATCAAACGACTAAAGTTATCCATCATTTTACAGAGAGAGCAAAGCAAGCCTAAGATCTCAGCCTCTCAAAGACAGTAGTTTCTTGTGTCCTTGTTCCAAGAGAACTTCATATCTGTTCCCAGAGTTTCTTAGCCTCAGACACTGAATTCTTTATTCCCTCAGCACCATCACAGGCGTTAGACCCACCAACTCATAAATGAAAAATCCACTCAAACATTGTACTTATTAAACTGACCAAAATCAATTTTTTGAACCACATCTCTTACATTCAGTAACGATAAACAGGTTTTTTTCTTATTCGTGAAAAATTGTTTTATTAAAAAATCCCCCAAATGAACATAAACTATATAAAAAAATATCATAACCAAATTATAATAACTCTATTTTACCAAAAGATGTGAAAACCACATTTCACTCCCTAGATATTCTAATGTTCTGTCTCTGTCTAAACCCAAAAGAGACTTTTTGGGTTTTCTCCTTTTGCCCAGATCTCTTTGGGCAGAAGGTCTGGCATGGCGGAGGCACAATAATTCCCTCGGCATCCATTACAGAGGATAATGCTACGAATGGAGTTTGTCATGATTGTGTTCATTCGTAGGTAAACCATTCTGTTCCCAAGACTTCACGAATCTCAGTTGCTGCATCTATCAAGCGTGAACGACACAGGCAACGCCAGGCAGGCAAGTTCTCGAGAGAGAGGGATAGATAGAGATAGACAGATAGAGAGAGAGAGAGAGAGAGGATAGAGAGAGACGAGAGAGAGGGATAGGTATAGATAGACGATATAGAGAGTGGAGAGAGAGAGAGAGAGAGGAGAGAGAGAGAGAGAGAGAGAGAGAGAGTTGCAAATAGCTGCAAATCCCCTGAAACCTTTATTCAGTGTCCGAGGCCTTCGCCTAAATCCACTGAATTTTATGATCCGACTTCTGGACACTGACTCTGAAAACCTGGCTACTGATAAAACAATAAAACTTTAACTAGTCGTTCTGTTGGGGTAGAGGAAAACTTTATTCTTATAATAATATTATGAGAAAGTACCCAATTACAACTATAATATTCCACCTTTCCGGAGCTAAATTCTCAAATGAAGTGTATTGATCACTTGAGAAACAATAGGTTCTCTCTAATGGGGAACAAGGGACCACTTCACGCCTGAATTTACATTCGATAACAATAGATACCTTACAAGTGACTAAGAAATTGGAAAGATGCAAATGGAAAGGCGGCCAATATTCGTTCTCGGAGAAAAGGAATTTGTCCTGGAAATATATTAGGTTGTGATTTCGTTATAGCAGCTAGTTGATATAAACGCAAGAGAGATGTATATTAGCTTGAAACCCAGATTTTCTGGTTTAAAGGAAGTTCTCTATATTCTGTTTATTGTAATAAGCTTTCTTATTACATTTACTATTATATACTTATTCGAAACAGCCTCCCTGCTGGGGATGTCTTGCAACTTAAACTTCAGAAGTTCCAGCGAGGATGCAATGCATTACTACCTTCATACAATTCTCTTGCTTTTAAATATGCTTTATCAGTTTACTTAATTTATGTTTTCTTTTCTAATAAGTGAGATCTCTTCTTTCTGTAATTTCATTTACCTCTTCTTATTTCTTCCTAATGAACATCATAATATTCTTGGGAAGCAGATATTTCAAGTCAATTGCCCCATTAAGGTGCCTGTTCTATGTGAATAAGTTTCGTCTACAAAGTTATAATAAGGAGAGTTATTTCGAATCTCTGGAGACATGTAACATGTTCTCCTTCCGTGAGAATGTCATTTACTGATGCATTTTATTGATTTCTCAAAGGAAACAAAATAAGCTACGATCAAATCAAAGTTCTCAGAACAGAGCGTTGACGAAAACATTAACTGAATAAGCAAATGTCATCTTAAATATTGATGAGAAATTTACAACCGGTTATGGTAGTTTGTGTATTAAGTGATAGAGTTACTAAATATACTTTTAGAGGAAATTAAATCTATTGGAACATCCGTCAGAATTAGTTTTTCGTTGCCTAGTTGCTGAAGAAGTAAAGGGAGGCCTGTATGTCGTATGTCTTCCTGTCGTTTTGAGAGAGAGGCCAAAGAGTGAATAGGAGGTTTTGCTCAAATGATACACCAGTGCTTGGACATGGGAATTGTATCCGATATTATTATTATTATTATTATTATTATTATTATTATTATTATTATTATTATTATTATTATTATTATTATTATTATTTATTATTACTCAAAAGATGAAATTTATTATATGTACCAAGCCCACAAAAGAGACCTTTGACTTGAAATTCAAGCATCTAAAATATTAAGGTGTTCATTATAAATAAGGTCAGAGGAGTAGGTAAAGTTGAAAATACAGAAAGAAGAGATCCCACTTATTGAAAAAGAATGAACATATGAACACAAAAAACTATTAAAGAATAACTTGAATTTGTCATCTACGTGAATAAATGCATATATATCCCAACTAGACCCAGTTTCCCTAAAACTCGAGAGCTGAACAATTCATGAGAAGCAAAGAGGAGTTGTTATGAACTCTGAGGGAGGGAGAATGCGGAAGGCAAACACACGTTTGTCCTCTTCATATCATTACTCTTTCTCTCTCTTCAACGCTGTTTGAATATCCTGGCCCATATTCCTCCACTTGAGAGAGCTCCCAAATATTAGGGTTAACTCTGATACTTATTATTTGTCGGTCTATGGTCTAGAGTAATAACAGTTCCAACCATATTAAAAAAAAATGAAATATGTACTAGTTCTATCTACATATTGAAAAAAAAAAATAAACTCCGATTTAAACCAAAGATTTAAAAATATCTGACAATTACATTAGTTTTGCAAATTACAAACTTGGGTCATTTTAAAAAATCTAACTCTTTGAGTTAAAGTATAAGGCAGTTTTGTTATCTTAGCGCCGCCCCCCACCCATCAAAAGAATTTATATACGGCTTTTTTTTATCAGTAGAATTAGAGTTATATTTTGCATTCGTCTCGCATATGGCTGTAGAATGACCATATATTGCAAGCTGCTGCCACCAGAATGGAATGAACGTCTGTACTCGATGCCAAAAGGCACCCAGTGTAGATTCTTACGCTGCTTTTTCCCCTGAAACGTTTTTTCTCGTAAATTTATATTTTTTTTAGTCTTTATTTAGCTGCTGCTTGTATCATCTTCTATTTGGTCCTTTCTGGAGAGAGAGAGAGAGAGAGACGAGAGAGAGGAGAGAGAGAGAGAGAGAGAGAGAGAGAGAGAAGCGTTTTTGAATAATCTTCAAATCCTTTGATGTATTTTCATTCCTTAACGACTCCTGATGCGGATTTCTGACCTGAGGCTTAAACTATCCTTTGATCTCTGTCTCCTGTGAAGTATTCAATAAACAGGATGCCCTACAAGTCAGTCTCTCTTATGTTCCGCCTAGTCAAAGGACCTTTGAAGCCCCCAAAGGTGATGAAAGTCTTCTTGGGAATAATCTCTATTTAGTCTTTGAGATTCATAATTTACAATATTTATTTCTCTAAAATGTAAACCAGGGTCTTGATGGGAAAGTGTAAAAGAGGATTTTTAATTTATTCCATGTAAAGTGGAATGGAGATGAATAATATATCTAACTTCCCTCTTTTTTCTTTCTTCTTATAAAATTTTTCAGCCTCTGTCTCTCTCTTTCTGTCTCTATTCAAAACTATCCATTGCTGCGAAATATGAGAATATATAAAATTAATATTTATTGGCTGTTTACAAACCTCAAGAAGGGAGAAGGAGAATTAATATACAATTCATCATAGATGAAACAAACAGAATCTCTCTCTCTCTCTCTCTCTCTCTCTCTCTCTCTCTCTCTCTCGATGTTTTATTTATTTATTCTGTTTATTCACTTAAAATTTATTTCTTTCATTTTTTTCAGTTAATGGAAAGGACTCTTACAATCATTTCTCTCTCTCTCTCTCTTCTCTCTCTCTCTCCTAATAGATAGACAGATAATGAACTTCGTAAAATTTGAGAAAGGTATTCAGGAAATCAGGAAGAACGTAACTTCAAACTTCAGTGACAAATAGCACTGATGGATCACACTCATATTTTCTAACACGTTAAATGTAATCACCGATTACATGTTGAGGGCTAAATGAACAGATTACCTTCATTAGCAATCAAGGCCACCACTTCTCTTTCTCCTGATATGAATATTAAGGTTAATTAGTCAATCATTAACCCATCATCTGTGAATAACTTCTTAGTGACATCAAACGCGTCCATTTGTTCCTTAATGAATAAGCTCTGATATCTTGAAATACTTCAGCATAATTGTTATTCTTTGTTCACATAATGTATGAAATGGCGTTTAATATTTTCCTACCATGAATATTACCACTACCATTTCCCTCGTCCCCATAAATACCATAATGGAATGTAGTACATTCCCCATCAGCCTTCCGGTTCTGGTCAAAGTGAAACTGAATCTGTTTAGGTGGTAAATTTTGGTTATAAATCTGACTACTAAGGGAAATGAAATTCATGTTAGAAATACCTGGAAATTGCGATGATAAACAGGAGGAAATATATTCATGTAACGTAAATATATTGGGAAAGGAAATGTAATTATTACTCGGGGTTTAAATAAATATCGCAGTCTTATTTCCGATAGTGACATACAATCCCTGAAGCAATTATTGAAGATAATCTTAGATAATCTTCTTATCACTGTTAACACTAAAAAAGTCATTTACTTGATTACCATTCTTCATTAACTTTAAATGTTTAGAAGAGAAAGAAAGGGAAACAGAGAGAAGATATTAACCAATCAATTAACCGATACCCCAGTGCCAAGGAATAATTCTGGCTGATAACAATTCACCTCTGGGAATAATCTGATCTCTTCTAAAACCTTGATTTATTTGATATCAAATAAGTTAATATTTCAATAAATGCTGATATTTCTCTTTACTGTATTATTAATATAGACGAAAGTTGCTTCATAATGACAATTCCTCTTTTTCCCACTAGTTCTTAAGTGAACTCTGGGATTCCTCTCTCTCTCTCTCTCTCTCATGCACAATGAGGTTTATAGAGGGAATCATCATGACACATTTGATCAGAGGAGAGAGAGAGAGAGAGAGAGAGAGAGAGAGAGGAGGAATCTGTAGTCATACTTATGTCCCGCAATTTCCACCCGAATGCACAAGTTGATAATTACATGGGATCATATTATATACATATATATGTGTGTACAAAAGACAGTCATGAATTAAACAAGGCAGGATAATCTAATAAGGGGAAGAGGCTGATGAAGCATAATTGCTGTTTGGGAGTCACAGAGCCAACCGTCAATTCAGGCGGAAAGACGAACAATATTAAATGGGGGAGAAAACTGCGAACCTTAAAGTGAGCCATAACACAGAGATGGAAATTGCTTAAGTAATCTAGGATTTTATGGCATATAATAAACAAAGCATGTTTCTGAATATACCAATTATACACTTTAAAATTATTCTCTAAAATGAAAAAGGCGGATTCCCATTCCCTCCCCTTAGAATATTTTACATAACAATAGCTTAATTCTCTTTTATGTCAAAGGATTGTTCCTTAGGCCTATGGAAAGTTCATACGCCTACCATTCAGTTTTACCTTATTGTGTCACCGCTCATTTTGAATACTGAATATACTATATGAAGTCTATTTTTACACTATAATCTAAAAGAAGCATTTTCTTTATGAATAGTTTTTATTTATCACCTAGAACAAAAACTAAATAAAACAATATAGCTGAAAATCATATATTTATAGATCGCGCTTGATTATTATTATGGAAGGAGACCCTCTTTCAAACAAGTCTTATTGAAAGATATTGCTGCATCAGCTGCATTCAACTTGTAAAAAGTCTTCTCTATTTTTCTAATAATAGCTTTCTCTCTGCTATTACAACTGGCGAGTATTGCGCCTATATTACTCATCAGGAGCAGTCAATTTCAGGGATAATTGTCACAAATTTATTTATTTGTTACAGTAAAGAACAAATAGGTCAAAATATAAGTTAATATAGTGGCCAACGTTTCTCTCGGTATCATCCGAGTATGATCACGGCAGTGGATCGGAGCAGACTGTTGTTGCGTCAAGATCTACTCAATATAATATCGGCAGGTCATCAGGGGTTGGGTCAACCGCTAAGCTGCGTTTTCATTGGCCGGTGGCGCAATGCGCTCCCGCCATTGGTGAACGAAGTTTTCTTCAAGACGCTTCTCGTCGTTGAAGGTCGCGAAGTTGCAGCCTAGCAGACCATCGAGGCTGGGCAAGGCTTCCCCTGGGAGTTGTGTCACGACGGGTCGCGATGTCATTGGCTGCTGGGCTGCTCGTCTCATCTGGTATTCTTAGATCGGGGGTGTCGCTCGGTCTGGTATTACTTGTATTTATACACATAGGTCTCCTTAAATTGGTGGGGAGGAAGAGCACTTCCTGCGTCGTATTCAATGAGGGCTTCTCTTGCTGTATGAAAGGAGTGCCTCGAGGAGTCGCAAGCGTCGCTGGTCAGGAGCCTCCCTATTATCTTAGATCCTTGATAATACCGTCGCGGGAGATAGCTTCCTGGTGTGCTGTCATGATATGGTTTTTAATCGCTCCTTCTTGTACGTGGCAGGAAATCCTCTTGGACAGTCTCATAGAAGTCATACCAACGTAAGAGCGTGGACATCCACGGACGGGGCATAAGAATTGGTAGACTACATTCGACTGTTTCAAGAGGTCTCTTGCTGGGGGGTCGGGTTGTTCTTCATAATAAGGTATTATTATTATTCAGAAGATGAGAACCATATCCATATGGAACAAGCCCACCACAGGGACCACTGACCTGTAATTCAATCTTCCAAAGAATATGTCGTTCATTAGAAAAAAGTAACAGAAGATGAAAGGAAATACAGAAAGAAGAGATCACTTAAAAATAGAAAATAAATTAAATCAATAAATGGATAAAACCGTAAGTAAATGATTAAAATGAAATGCAAGGAGATTTGTATAAGGGTAATAATGCATTGCATCTTCGCTTGTTGTGAATGAATGAAACAATGACCAACATATATTAATTTCATTCAAGAACAATCTGTTCGTTTCTCACACAACAGCGAAGTAAATTCAGTCCCAGCTGAGGACGCAGACCAGAATGATTATTTTCGACAAAGCCACAGGGGAAACCTGTCTTTTCCCTTGCTGGTCTGTTCATTTTTAAACTTCATTCATTTTATGAATGAAGCTTAAAAATGAACTGGTCATTTTTCCGGAAGGAAAATCCTCGTGAGTCTGAGATTTATTTTATGTCTGTTGCTCTTTCCATTTTCTGGCGTTGAATAGAATGTGGGATTTAGGCCGAAGGTCAGCCGCTGGAACGGAAACTGATACTAAAAGGGTATGAAAGGCTTAACAGGAGGAAAACCAAAAAACAAATGTACCATGAATCAATTGTTAAGAGAGGGTTGAGGAAAGTAAGATGGAAGGAAGAGAATATGAACGGAGGTACAATAAAATGAATGAAAGAGGTTGCAGCTAGGGGACGAGGGGACGCTGCAAAGACCCTTAATAATTAATACCCACAGTGCACCACGTGTGGTGCACCGAAGGCTCTACTCCCCTACAGGGACTCCCTGTCCAAAGTAGCGGAGGTCTTCTACGAATTCGTCCTGACAAAAACTCCACCACAAAAGTTTATTTGGGAAAACTTTCCTCTTGTGGTCCTCGGACGTGGGAGAGCATCCGTGTCTTAACTGACCTCCTAAAACATATCACACCAACATAAAACTGCTGTTTGTTTATTTATTTATTTAGTTTTGTGTGTGTGTGCTTATGAGTTTTTTTTTTTTTTTTACTTTTTTTTTATTTTACTGGACTCTGGATTTATTTAATGGTGGAACTTGAATTAAGTTGGAGGTAACATTAGAATAAGAAAACATGAATGCTTTTATGATTTGAGAATTTCAGAATATTGTTCAAAGCTAATTCCAACAGGCATCTTGGAATGTTTGTTCCTTTAGTGAGATAATTTCTTTTAGAAAGTAATTGATTATTGTGAAGAAACTAACCTGAAATTAAAGAGAAAAAACCGTTGACAAAAAAGGCATTTGTAAAACTACTACTTCATTCATTCATATTTTACGAAAAACTACTTCATTCATATGGTCAGATAAGTATTCCTGAATACATCCATAGTGTCCGGAAACTTTCATCAATTCATCCATATTTCCTTAAATATAGAAAGTCTGTATCATCGTCTGGACTTAGCTGATATTTGGAAGTGATTTCGAATTTTGGCAGTAGTCCATTTCCAACTTAGAAAGTGTTGGAGGATCATTGTGTCCCTTGAGAGATGAAGACTTTTTATCAAGATTCAGTTGAGGAATTGAAGAAGGTTTCTGTTGGAAAAAAAATACAAAGCCGATGGAGACTCGAGAAAATATACAATGTTATTTGTGTTAGATCAGCCACAGTTGATACCCATCATCACAGTATCATAAAAACCCTCCCATGGCCTCCATTCCAAAATCAGTAATTAGTCAAAGGTGCCTCACCTGATAAGGAAATTAGCAGAAACTGCTTTTAATGGAATTATTAAGTCCAGATATTATGGCAGCTTTAATTTGGGCCTGATATGATCACTCGGATGATATCGGTTTCGGATTTGCCCAGATAACAATGACTCGCGTCCTGCTAAGAAAACTCACAATGGCGAGATTAAATTGCTCCATATTAAAAGATCATCAGTGATATAAAAAACTTCTTAATTGAAGAGATAAAAACCACCGATTCTCGAACCCCTAAACTGTCCCTCCCCTCAGTCCAGGTGTTCGGAAGTATTTTTGTTTTTTTTTATCTTTTACAAACAATTTATCAATATTTTATGTGATATATATATATATATATATATATATATAAATATAATATATATATATATATAATATATATATATACATATATATACATATACATGAGATTGAGGTGATGATTCCTATTACCGCAGAGTATAAATAAGAAACTAGACAATTAGACATCTTCCATTCTTCTAACGAACAATACCACAGGAACTGGAAAAGTCTCCCCCCTCCCCCCCCCCCCCCCTCTCTCTCTCTCTCTCTCATCTCTCTCTCTCCTCTCTCTCTCTCTCTCGCCCGTGAGAGAAAACCACACGCCATTACCCGTCTGAATTTTCCCGAGTACAGTCGAATACTTCAGCACAACAACCGCCATTACTCGGTAATTAGAAGGTGCAATGACTTCCAATAAAGTATGAAGAAGTTCCAGAGCATTAATTCTGGTCTCATGACTTTCAGGAATCGTATCGAAGACTCAGGCATTGTAAATAGTCTGCGGATTAATGGAAATGCAGAGTTCGCTTTCTTAATTCAGTAAAATGTTTCTAAGAAACTCGAGTTAGCAGTTGAAACCAATTACTGTGATTGCATTCCCGAGAGAGAAGTGTTAAGTATCCAGATCTTTATGGAAAGGGATTTTGTACAAACACTATTATTTCCCGAGACCTTCTCTCTCTCTCTCTCTCATCTCTCGTCTACTCTCTCTCTCTCTCATGTAAGTGCGTGTCTACATAGCACCCCACATCCCCCATGAAGAAAGAGAGCCGCATAACCGATAGAGGCGACTGAGCACAAATCTGGAGACGGGACGGGGCAGGAACGGAACTCCTCTTTCGCTTCCTCTAAGAATATGCGAGACAATGCAGAGGAGGCCCCTGTTCCTCCTCCTACTCCTCCTCCTCCTTTTTATTTGATTTTTTGGCGTAATTTTACGAAGCATACGCTGGATGATAAAATAAAAAGACACTCACATACATATGCATCCGTAAAATACGCACATGTAGTATAATATGTATACTACAAGGTGAATAAAGCAAAGAAACGGAGGTTTTCTATAAAAGACAGGACGGGAATGTGTGAAAGTAATGTTGTTGTGCTAATAATCTTTTATGGCAGTGAAGTGTGAACAATGAATGTGAATGAAAGATAAAAGGCTGAAAATTATGAATTGAATTGTCTTTACTATATCAGACAGTCTCAGTTTGATGGCCAGTATTCATATTCATAGTTTTATTTTTTTTTGCCTCTATTCATATTCATTTATTATTTTGGTCATCACTCTCTCTATATCATTGGCAATTCAAAATCTGGTGTGTCGTAAAAATCTTAAAACAGCATTCATGGAGCTGTAGGATGGAACTGAATAACGTAGTTAGGCCCAAAGGCCAAGCGTTGGAACCTACGAGGTCATTCAGCGCTGAAAGGAAATTGAGAGTAGAAAGGTTTGAGGAGGTTATAACAGGAGGAAACCCTTTCGCAGTTGAACTACGAAACAACTGTTGGATGGAAAGCAAGAATGGAAGAAAGAGACTTTGAACGGAGGTACAGTAAAAAGGTATGTAAGGGATTGCAAGCTAGGGGCCGAAGGGACGCTGCAGAAGACCTTAAGTAATGCCTACACTACACCGTGGAGGTGCACTGACAGCACTACTCCCTTACGGGGAACATGGGACAATAGCTTGATATCGATATCTGTATCTACAATAAAACACACACACACACACACACACTGTATGTATAAATTTTCCAGAGGAACTGAAAATGATGACAATAAAAAACACTATCGGCTTCTCAGTTAATAGTTTCCTCCAATGACTAAAACAATCCTTTTCCCAGGAGGTCCTTTCTCGGTGTAACACCATAACTTGTTCTAACCTCCATGCACAAAAAAAAAAAAAAAAAGAATATGGACGCTGCTCCAAAAATGATTGGGAAAAGCCTTCATAAAAAGTTAAGGGGAAAATATCTGCTCCAGGAGACACCAACAAGATCGTTCTTTTCTTCAGAAAGAATGTGACAGTTTTTTTTTTTCTTTTTTATTTACTTTCGTGAGGAAGTTCGTACCACAAGTTGCAGGCTTAATGAACGCTGAGAAAGTTTAGGAAAAAATGTTGAAGGTCAAATTTTCTCATCAGAAAACCTTCTAATATTTCTCATTTATGATATTTTATTTCTTGTAACATTGTTGAGTATGGTTCGCAGATTCTACAGCGTACAAATCGTTACTATTCGGATACGCTAAGCTTTCTTTAATTCGATTTCTTAATTGTAAAACTAAATATAGAAGTAATCGATGATAGATATATTTATTAAAAGTCCCATACTGTATTATTTCGTAATTAAGAAATAAACATAAACACCTACATCGTCAACCCTCAAAGGAAGGAAACAGGTGGTGAAGATTTTTGAAAGCTCTCCCGCAATAAGCTTCTTAAAATATAAAAGCAATATCTCACTAAAAATAATTATAGTTACTCAAAAATGATTAAATAATAACGACGGTATCTTTTAATTTAAAGATACAAAAGAGAAAACCTCTTATGATTTAAATCATTCAGTGGACGAGAGTAGATTATTAAGAACATCTTGATCAGTCGCTTTTCATTATTCATTTGCTATTCATCTGAAGGAGGTCTCTGGTGGAATATTTTTGCCTTCTTTAATGGATGGTGATCGAGGCTAGGAATAAAAAAAAATGGATGCTATGATTTTCTCTGTGACATTTAGTATAAGGCGAAGGAGTCGGGGTTAATCACCTCTTTTGCCTTTTGAAGAATATCAAATTCATGATGAATGGAAAAACACACACATACACACGAGTATATATATATATATATATATATATATATATATATATATATATATATATATATATATATATATATATATATATTATTACAATGAGATAATTATTTGAATCATAAGATTTTCTTTTCTTTTTGTGTCTTAGAAACCGTCGTATTAAAATATTTTTGTGCAACTTTACTTATGCTTGTCAGATATTGCGCTATATTTTAAGAATCTTTTACGGTGAGAGCTTTCAAAAACCCAGCATGGGATTTTAATAAATATATCTATCATCGATTAGTTTATGTATATATATATATATATAATATATATATATATATATATATATATATATATATATATATATATATATATACTGACTGACATTCATATACACTAAAATCGTCGTTTCCCGACGCTAGCAAGACGTCCACCAGCCGTGCAGAGGTGTTGCTGTCATTTATCCAGGGTGATTACGAGAGTTTCCTACGAGTCTACAGAGTTTCTACAGCGCTTTTGGGTTCTACAAAGCCGTTAGAAGTCTTCTACAGGGAGGGAGGCCGTTGCCTTTCTACAGCTATCTACAGAATGCTGGAGTTGCAGATAAAGAGGGATATTCAAGAATCCGCCAAATGCAGAAAAAAAATGTATACGTACCCGAGTGTTATTTGAGATGAAGCGTGATAGACTTTACTTTATAATGCCAGAGACGTGCAGTTATTGTTATTTGGGTTGAGCACGCCAATGTTTTTTTTATGTTATATAAGCTGTTTGTGTGACCATTTGCTAGGCAGGTGCCAGCAATTTTTGGTGGCCGAGCTTCTTTGAGTCCTAGGGGTTATAATTAATAATATATTAATAATATGTCCGTTGTGACATTTCTTGGAATGTGAAGACTGTTCACTTTTAACTTTTAGCCTGATAAAGCTAATAAATCATTAAAGGGATGGCGCGATACTAAAAGTGCATAGTTAAGCAGGTCACGTTCATCAGTTCATGGGCCCTTGTTCAAATGCCTTTAGAAACTGGCTGCGACCAGTAACATGGGGTGTTAGCGAAGTGGTGCATTCGTATGTACGTTGTTCGCCTCTACCTTTGATAATGGTATCATTAGCCAAGTCTATGGGAAGACTTTGCAGAGGGGTCCGTGGGAGAAAGGCAGAGCCACGTTGGCGAGTGCCAAAGTGTTTTTTTAAACTGTGATGATATTCTGGCTTCGGAATGGGTGATGTTGAATTACTTTAGCCAAAGGTATGGCTTGTTGTCTGTTTGACATTTGTAAGAATGTTTAATCTTTAAACTTTATCTTTAAACTTATGTGTGCTTATGAGTCATTCTCTGTCTTTGTAACAGACGGTTCTGGCAAGGGGGGACTGAGTCCCGTATGGGAGAAGAGATAATTGGTGTGACAAATTACTGATTAAGACATTTTAATATACTGGGGGGGTTAGCTGAGTTGGTTAGTCTGTGAGACTTGGATTATTATCATTCCATTGTTGAATAAATATTATATTTGACTCTCTTTTGATTACCTGTCAGAATGAGAGAGAGAGAGAGAGAGAGGTTGTCGAGGAGAGAGAGAGAGAGAGAGAGAGAGAGAGAGAGAGAGAGAGTTATCGAGAGAGAGAGAGAGAGGGGTTACGAGTCAGGAGAGAGATGAGAGAGATTGAGTGTATCAGTTTGCCTACCGCTTTGGTTTCAAGCATACCAAATAATTACGAGATTCATATCTCGTTACATATATATATATATATATATATATATATATATATATATATATATATATATATATATATATATATATATAATGAGAGAATAAATGATTAGGATTGAAATGTGATTAATGTAATTAATCATGGAATTATAGACCCTTCCATTTCAATTAGAAATATATGAAAATTCTTTTTTTTTTTCTGTCGAAATGATTTTCAAACTGTGAGGAATTTCTTCTCTCACATAAAATATATAATTCATTCCGAGACATGGGAATCGCTTGGAAATATCATCGAGGAATAATAATTATATTCATCAAGGAATTAATTATATAATCATTATTCCTGGCTACGTCATGATGGAT
Organism: Macrobrachium nipponense; assembly: GCF_015104395.2. Classification (NCBI taxonomy): domain Eukaryota; kingdom Metazoa; phylum Arthropoda; class Malacostraca; order Decapoda; family Palaemonidae; genus Macrobrachium; species Macrobrachium nipponense. The sequence continues at coordinate 50,623,614 of NC_061095.1, read as the reverse complement.
AGCCCTGGAAATATTTATATTATATGCCTTTGTTGCCCTGTAAAGTAAGTGGTAATTTCGTGTATGTATATATATATAGAGTTACAGACATACATTCATACAACCACGCACACACACGCACACACACACACACACACACACACACACACACACATTATATACTATATATATAATATATATATATATATATATATATATAGATATATATATATATATATATATATATATATTATATCATTATATATATATATATATATATATATATAGGTATAATCCATTATTTAGTATTAATACCTTTTGAAATAGGGATGCAACGATACCAAATTTTTGGCCGATACCGATACCAATACCGATACCGGCTTTTAAAACCGATACCGATACCGATACCTGTTACCTCCATATTACTGTCATTTAGGAGAATATATATTGTCACTTAAATTATTCCTGTTCTCTGGTTATTGTATATTAAAAGTTCCAAAGTTGAAAGATCATATAATAGGGTTACATAAACATTTCTAGGGCCACAAATTTCATTGAGAAAGGACATCAAGTATAACTATTTAGTATTTTTATCCCTCTATTACTGAATACAGTCTGTCTTATATTATGGCTACCATTAGCAGACTTTTAACAATTTAGATACGTAGTGCTACTCGGATTTAGTGGTGAAGAGCATCTGGAATCAGTAATATTTACGTTTATTCCGAGTTTTAATTTATATGGATTGGATAGGAACAGTTGGCAGACTCATTCATTTAAAGTATGAAAGGTTCTGGTAATGGAGGGGTTAATCTTTTGCCTCATTACAATACATAATATTGTTTTTATCAAGTAAACCCAAGAAAAATGAGATACCGGCACACAATCAAAAATAAGATTACGAAAAGACCAGAGTTGTTTCTCAGTTACAGACCAGCAAAACATTCAACTTAAAAAATGAAAGCACAAATCTCTGTGCAAGTTCCAACTCATACTAGACTTGGACCATTTGAACTAAGTTAGAATTATAATTTTATTTATGCTAGAAACGAAAAGTGGTACAGAAAATTAATATTATACGAACCTCGAAGGATTTAGATTCCTATACCGATGACAAAAGTATGGCGGTGGTATCGGCCAGAAATTCAATTATACCGATACCACAAAAAAAATAGCCGATGCTACCGATACCGATACCAATACTTGGGCACATCCCACTTTTGAAACATGGTGCCATTGTTTCGTAGAATATTTCTAAAAACTATTTCTGTTATCTGTCCAAAATTATTTCAGTTAAAACAAAATTGTGAAATATAGAAACAAGATAAGGGATTTGTTGTAATCGAGTTGGAAAAAAAACATCCCTGATAATGGGTAACAAAAAGAAAAACATCTAATAAATATATATCAGAAACTAATCAAGATACTTGATAATGTATTTAAGCCTTCATTCACCGAGCCTTTGTATTGAAATGTATGCATTGATTATGATTATTTAATCGGAATTGATGTACAAATGTAATTATTTATTATTATATTCAAACCGCTGTGAGCAAAGTCCTGCTGTCACTAAATTATGACTGTGGTGAGAACTGATGCATTTATGTATATATACATTATTTACATAGCCAAAGCAGTTGTCATAGAATTCTGTACCATTCGCTATTTATATGAATGAATAACATTTTTATGAATGGGTTAACATTATTATAAAATGAATTTAAAAAAAAAAAATTTAATGAATTAACATTTCACAATATTGGCATTCGGTTGTTTGTGATGGGGGAAAATATGCGGTTAAATGAAAGTTTCAGTATTTGAATTGACTCTAATTCAATACCGTATCGAATGTGAGGTCATGATTATAATGGTATATAAATAAATTCTGATAAAAGGGGTTTTATTATTATTATTATTATTATTATTATTATTATTATTATTATTAATTATTATTATTATTATTATTATTATTATTATTATTATTATTAATATTATTATTATTATTATTAGGGCAACGACGAAAGCATATTGCTGAATATATTATTTCAATAATTATTTCCATTAATGAAGTAAGTAAGACATCAAAGGCAGGTGTTTACACAAAGCTAGGTCTTGCACACACACACACACAACACACACAGAATAAACATGATTGAGCGTAAGTAAACGGTCACACTGAAACAGTCAACAGAAATATAATGAGAGAGAGAAATGAGAGAGGCACTATCGGTACGTCCCTGAGTGCAGAGAAAAAAGCGAACTTTCCCTAGGTGAAAGTGACGAGGCTCCTTTCCCCAGGCTATAAACCTCATTTAGTGAGAAACATTTATGCAGCTCTGAGAGAGAGAGAGAGAGAGAGAGAGAGAGAGAGAGAGAGAGAGAGAGAGAGAGAGAGAGAGCAATTTTGTCGAAAGAGGTCCTGGTGTGAATGTCACTTCGAAGGAGGGAAACTGGATGGATGGGTGTCCTTCGGTCCCCTTCCTTCTGCCCTTATCCTAATTCTTGCTTTTACCTTGACCTTGCCCCTCACCCTACCCTTACCCTTGCCTATACCTTTACCCATGCCCTCACATTTGCCTTGACCCCTACCTATGTTCTTACCTCAGCTCTGCCCTGACCCCCTTGTTTCTCTTCAGGGATTCTGTGACAATGACGGAAATATGACCCCGATATTTTCCCTGGGTGATGAATTACGTTTCTTTTCCAACTGCACTTGAATTACATCTAAATTACTTGAATATAGTTCCATCTATTTGTGATGGAGCTCCAGGGTATTTCTGACGCAGCATCAACCAGAATTCCATTCTTAGATTGAGAACCAAAACAGATTCAGTTTCGCTTTGGACTGAACCCTTCGGAAGGCTGACGGGAAATGGGACGTTCCATGATGGGATTCATGGGAGCGAGGGAAATGGGAATGGTAATATACATTTTAGGAAAATATTGAATTATTTCATTCTTTTTGTTTGGCAATTAAGAACACTCTTAAATATTTACATGAGAATAATTTTGAATTATTTTAAGGCGTCAGAGTTTATTTATAAGGGAATAAGTGGAAACAAACAGTTAATGCCATTAAGAAGTATTAACAGATTATGGGTTGCTGATTGACTAATTAACCTTAACATTTATATCAGGAGAAAGAGAAGTGGTGAACTTAATAGCCAATGAAGGTAATTTGTTCATTCAACCCCTAAAATGTAATCGGTGATTATATTTAACACAATATAATAAATGAATAAAATCCATCAGTGTTATTTGCCACTTGACTTGCAGTTACATGTTCACCAGATATCCTGAAGACCTTTCTGAACTTTTACGAAGGTCGTCATCTATCTATCTAGAGAGAGAGAGAGAGAGAGAGAGAGAGAGAGAGAGAGAGAGAGAACGATACTGTTCGCTTCACCTATGATGAACTGTATCATTATTCTCCTCTCCCTCGTCGGTTTTGTTTTGGGAAATGACCAATATATCTTAAAATATTGAGTTCATGTTTCGCAGCTATGGATATCTTCAAAGAGAGACAGAAGGAGCCACAAAGGAAGGAATCTGCTGGAATGTGTAGGAGGAGAAAAACCTAGTGGTGTCCTTCATGCTGGAGAACTCTCGCTCTGCTTAAAGAAAAACAATTGGCATCTTCATTTAGGCTTGACCATCAAGGTCTTTATTTGCACTTTCAGGAAAGTTATCTGTTGAATTGTGAATAAAAGGCTCTCAAGACTATTTCTAACTTTCATCACCCTGAATTTAGATGTCCTTTTGAGAAGCATAACAGAGTGAATCGTACGGTATCCTGCTGAAAAAGTCCTTCAAAGGAGAGAGATAAAAGATGGTTTTCAGCCTAAGGTCAGATTTGTTCATCAGGAATTGAATTCTATGAAATAAAAGCATATAAAACGATTTGAAGGTAATTTATACTTTTATTTAATGAATGATACCACCTTCTCTCTCTCTCTCTCTCTCTCTCTCTCTCTCTCTCTCTCTCTCTCTCTCTCTCTCTCTCTCTCTCTTCCAGAATAGGCCAAATAGAAGATGATAAAGGCAACAGCTAAATAAAGCAAAAAAAAAAAAAAAAAAAAAAAAAAATAAAAAAAAAAAAAAAAAAAAAAAATATATATATATATATATATATATATATATATATATATATATATATATTATATATGATATATATGTATATATATATATATATATATATATATATAAATCAGATGAAAACAGATGAAAAAAAGACTTAGGGGATAAAAGTAACGCCAGATTTACACTGGTGCTTTATGACATTAAGTACGCTGTTCATCATTCTGTGAAACTTATTTGCTATGTATGGTAATCCTGCAGGTATAGGTGCAAAATATAACCCTTATTCCAGGGAGAACTTTGCCATATATATACATTTCTTAGCAAGATAACAAAACCTACCAGAAGAGTTTTGTCATGATAACAACCCAAATCTTGTATTTTGCGTTCGGAGTTTGGTATTTGCATTTGCAAATAGATTCGCCATTTATTTAAATCTATTTCGGCAAAAAATTAGAATTGATAACACTGTGTCGCAAATTTTAAGTATTAAAAATTCTGACTAGGATTCGGAAATGCGCATTGATTGATGGGTTTGATGCGGAGATGAAAATGACTTATCCGCTCAGCCATCGACAGAGATTCAAGTCGACTTCGATCCACAAACAAATTCCCGTCGAAGCCAGCAACAGATTCCCCTCAGAAACTCAAGTTTCCTTTGACCACAAAACCCTCATAAAAAGTCCTTGTGACTCTTCAGGAGAGACTGTGCGTGCCTCGATATTCTTGAGCGTTTTTTTTTTTTTTTATTCCTCTCAGAACGCCTTGAGTCCGACGGGACTGCAGAACTCGTAATCCTCAAACTTTTTGAGCAGAGTCCTTTTAGATCCTTCTTCCTTCCTCACTTACATGTAGATGTAGGACTCTTCATAATGCCATATGATACCCTTTTTTAGCCTTCAATAAGTATTCAGTCGCTCTCTCTCTCTCTCTCTCTCTCTCAATCTCCCCCCTCTCTCTCTCTCTCTCTCTCTCTCGTGTCTTTACGTTTTATTCCTTATTGGTTAATTACTAGACAAACACATGCGAATATTTCAGACCATAATGTCATAGAATTAACAGTCCATTCCAAAGCAAGTGAAAACAGAGATAATCAAGAAATGAAAAAGTGGGAAGGATATGGAAAATACAACTTCAATAGTAAAAAATATTAAAATGGTCAGAAATAATGAGGAATTAAACAAAGATTGGGATAACTTTACGTAAGTGATGACATAAGGGAAATACGGAGATATTTTATAAAATATTAGAGAAAATAGTGGATAAATATATACCAAGAAGAAAAGTAAACATCAGTCCATGCATACCAAGAGACAAAGGATCTTGTTCCAGAAATCAGAAGTGGAAAAAAGGTCTTGCAAAGAAAAAAAATGCATAAGTTATAGAAACTAAAAAGTAAGATAGAAATGCAGACAAAAGATTATACAATCAAAACAAAGAAAATGAAAAAACGGGACTTGGAAGAAAAAAACCCTAATAAATATCAAGCAACCCCAAACTATTATACACATACGCGAAAAAGATGGATAAAAGAAGAAATAGAAATAGGCCCTCTAAGATTTGAAGGGAGATAACGAAATGAAAAAAAGGAAATTTGCAACATATTGGCAGAACGATATAAGAGAGAATTCACCCTAGAATGATATTGAAGATAATGATAATCGAAGTAAGGGACGAAATAGTGAATATTTTAGCTGACATAGATATTAATGAAGCTGATATTGTGCATTGCTATTAATGAAATTAAAAATGGAGCTGCAGCAGGGGCCTTGATGAGTTTTCCTGCTATTTTGTTAAAGAAAGTAGTTCATTCTATCGCAAAGCCACTTGCAATATTTGAATTAAGAACAAAGTGTAGATACAGGCAAGATTTGATGAGCACAAAATTAGCATATATTACCCCTACTTTCAAGTGGATCAGACTAGACCGCTAGTATTATAGGCCTGTGTTGCTAACAATCATCATATTTTAATTGAAAGTGTATGAAAGGGAAAGGGAAATGAAGAAAAGTATTATGAAACATTTTAATAAAATAATTTGTTTTAATATGGGGACAACATGGTTTCGTACGCCGGAAAAAAGTAACACAAACCCAACGGTTATCCACCGTGAGAACATATTCAAAAATATGAAAAAGCGGAAATGAAAACAGATTGTGGTTTTATCAAGACTTTGCAAAAGCTTTTGACAGGTAGACCATAATATATTAGCGAAGAAATTATTAAAAGACAATATCGTGGATAAGTAGTAAGATGGTTAAAGAATTTTTACACAACAGAAACAGATAGTTATTGCGACGATGAGAAAATCGATGAAGCCAAGGTAATATCCGTGTGCCACAAGGTACGGTGTTAGCTTCAAATACTGTTTGTTATTATGATTGAAGACTAGACAGTAATGTTAAGGATCGGTAGTGGAGTAGTTTCCGCTGATGACACAAGAAAAGTAGAGAAATTACATGTGATGACGATATAACGCTCTACAAAGAGACCTTAACAAAGTATTGGTTGGGCAGAGGTAAATAGGATGGTATTTAATTCTGATAAATTTGAAATCATAAATTATGGAGACAGAGAAGGAAAGCTATATGCATAGGGGACCTAATAATGAACAATCACAAATAAGGAAGCAGTTAAAGACCTTGGTGTGAATGATGAATAGGAACATGTTATGCAATGATCAAATAGCAATTCTGTTGGCAAAATGTAAAGCAAAAAATGGGAATGTTTTGTTACGGCACTTCAAAACAAGAAAAGCTGAACACATGATTATGCTTTATAAAACATATGTTCGTAGTCCACTTGAATATTGCAATATGATATGGTACCCACAACTATCAAAAAAGATATTGCACAAATAGAGAGTGTACAAAGGTCCTTTACAGCTAGAATAGAGAAGTTAAGGACCCTTGACTACTGGGAAAGACTACACCTCCTTAAAATTTATAGTCTAGAAAAGGAGAGGAGAACGCTACATGATAATTCAGGCATGGAAACGGATAGAAGGAATAGAGAAAACATCATGGAACTAAAAATATCAGAAAAGCAAGCAGAGGGTAGATTAATAGTGCCCAAAACTATTACCAGGAAAAATAAGGAAAGCACACAGGACATTAATCCACTACGCACCAGCATCGATGCAATGCAGCGCTATTCAATGCGTTGCCAGCTCATCTGAGGAATATATCAGGGATGAGCGTAGATGTGTTTAAAAGAATAAGCTCGACAAATATCTAAACTGCATCCCATACATCCAAGATTGGGAAGATGCAAAATATACCGAAGATGTACTAGCAACTCTCTGGTAGACATTAGAGTGCCTCACACTGAGGGACCTGGGCAACCTCTGACATCCTAAACTAAAGCTTTGCTTTTTAAAATGATCTTTCCATCATGTGAAAACTTCGGAGAACTCGTGAGTGTATCGTAATCCCTTTTTGTCATTGTTAATGGCAGCAGAGAGAGAGAGAGAGAGAGAGAGAGTAGAGATAAGGGAAATCCCTTGTCCTAAGTAGAACATGAAACTGTTTTCAACATGAGTAAGAATCAAATAGATGATGTTGACTGTTTTCGTACTTGAGATTTATGATGACAGCTCAACTACCAAGATAAGAACTTTCTTTCAACGCTGATATACTTCGCTCAGAGAAAGAGAGAGAGAGAGAGAGAGAGATACATAAACGAAAGATGAAAACCTCACACAACATCAATCTGGGGAGTTTGTGAATTTGTGAATGAGAAGGAGTCCCTGTAGTACCAACTGAGCCGAGAGCTGACCTGAGAAGCGGAGGTCAAACAGAGAAGGTCAGGGTTGAGTAAGGGGTCACTCATTAATTAACTCAATGGGGGGGAGGTGAGAGGCAGTTCAACACTCACCTGCTCAGTGAGGGGGTTCCTTCCACCCCCTCCCCCTAACCCTCGCAAAGTTTCCGATAATAATCTCTTCCTAATTAAGAAACACTCCTGGAATTACTCAGAATAGAATTGAAAACGGAACATAAAATTTAGGCCAAATGCCGAGTGCTGGGACCTATGAGGTCATTCAGCACTGAAAGGGAAATTGAGAGTGGAAAGGTTTGAAAGGTGTAACAGGAGGAAAACCTTTTGCAGTTTCACTATGAAACAATTTTAAGACGAAAATGAGATGGAAGTAAGAGAATACGAACGGAGGTACTGTAAAAGGAATCAATGGGGTTGCACCACGTGAGAGGCATTGTCACCACTGCACCCCCAACCCCTACCCACCCCATGAAATTTAACCAAGCGGTTGAGTTTTTGACTCAATATAAGAAGAAAAAGACTGAAAATAAATGTTATAAATTATATATGAAGGAAATTTCTTTAGATGGAATGCAAAATTAGATGACTCCTATCAAAGCATTATCAAAGTGATTCCCATTCTTCTTCATTATTATTATTATTATTATTATTATTATTATTATTATTATTATTATTATTATCATGAACCCTATTCATAAGGAACAAGAAGCCCACCACAGGGGCCACTGACTTGAAATCTAAGCTTCCATAGAAAATGGTTTCATGCGAAAGGATCAACAGGAGATGGGAGGTACAGCAAGAAGAGATCGTTTATTAGGAAAACAGTTAAATTAAGAGACCAATAAATAAATGAATAAAAATATAAGTAAACTATTAAAAACCAAGAAGAATTGTATTAAGGTAGTTATCCATTGCCTCTTCGCTCGAACTTTAGAAGTTGCAATTGGACGACATCTTAAGTAGGGAGGCTGTTCAAAGCATCTCATCTTTCGCAGACTTTACAAAGCTCTTCACAAACGGACGCAGTTGAAGCCATTGACATAAATTTATTCCGGAGCATTTATTGAAATTTATGGATGTCAATGGAATAGAGGAAGTGGTCCCTCGCCCACCATAAGCAAGAAACAGAAAGGCAAAAGGAAAGACAGCGAGAGATCCCGTTTTAAAAAGAAAGAAGAAACTAATTAAGAAATTAATAAATAAAGAGATAAAACGTAAGTAAATGATTAAAAACATGAACAATTGTATTCGGGTAGTAATGCATTGCATCTTCGTTTATGAGTTTGCAGAACAACAGGTGGAATATCTGAATTACAGCTAAATGAATCCTGTAATTAAATGTCATTTTTAGAAAATAATGTAAAACTGCACCGTCATTTATGCGTGTGATCAATAACACTGCAAACTCGAATTTCCTCGGTTTTATTTACTGTTTTTCTGCCTCTGAAGTGACACAAGCAATAATGCTTAGAATTCTCGATATCCAGCACTCTGCTGTAGGAGGTATATAAATAAAGCGTGATCCAACCTCCAGCTTACTCGGAGTGCGTGCTAAAATCTATGGTCAAATAGAGCATTGTTTCACCAACAACAATTAAAAAAATACGCTATATATTATCAGAAATAATTTATCTATACTGTTTAACATGCACACTATTTTTTACATTGTCATTCTAATAAATAAATCATGAATATCCTATCCTAAAATTCCTGTATCTTTTTCAGACTTTTTTAGGCTCTTCCATAAACTTTTCCTAACCCTCCCCCAACAACAACAACAACAACAACAGCAAAGTAGTTTGCCGGCTTACTCCCTGAGTAAGCGATAAAGGAAATCGGTGCAATTTGCATATTCATGGAACTGACCATAAATTTCCTGTAGCTGAAACTTAATCTCTGAGAGGCTGCATCTGGAACCTCTGCATCTGTTATTCATCGTCCATCTTGACCGGTTTTGGTTTTGGTTGGTGGGAGGAACTTTGGTTAGACTTGCTTACTTTCATCGCTTGCTTGCTACATTGCTTGCTACAATGATTGCTTACTTTGCTTTTTTGCTTGCTTTGTCTGCTTGCTTTATTGTTTTATTTGCTTTGGTTGTTTTGCTTTTGTTTGCTTTACATGCTTGCTTTAGTTGCTTACTTTAATTGATTGCTTGTATGCTTTGCTTGCTTGTTGGATTGTTTGCTAGCTTGGTTGCTAAATTGTTTGGTTGCTTGCTTACTTGCTTGCTAGAATGCTTGCTTGATTTCTTGCTCAACTGCTTGTTTGCTTGGCTTGTTTGCTACCTTGCTTTGCTCGATTGCTTGCTTTACTTGCTTTGCTTGCTGGTTGCTTTGCTTGCTTTGGTTGTTTGTCTTTTCTTTGGTAGCTTTGCTTGCTTGCATTGACTGTTTTTCTTGCTTTATTTGCTTGCTTTGCTACCTGGCTTGATAGATTTGCTTGCCTGCTTGCTTGCTTGCTTGCTTGCATGCTGACTTGATGAAGTAGCTTGCATGTCTACTTGCTTGCTTGCTTGCTAGCCTGGTTGCTTGTTTGATGGATTTGCTTGCTTGGTAAATTTGCTTGCTTCTTGCTTTGCTTGCTTTTCTTGCTTCGCTTGCATTGCTTCCTTGGTAGTTTTACTTGCTTTTTTCCTTTACTGTCTTGCTTGTTTTGATAGCTTTGCTTAATTACTTCACTTGCTTGCTTTGCTTGCTTTTCTTGCTTGCTTGCTTGCTTTGCCTGCATTGCTTCCTTGCTAGTTTTACTTGCTTGTTTCCTTTGATGACTTGCTTGTTTTGATAGCTTTGCTTACTTGCTTGCTTTTCTTGCTTTCATTGCTTCCTTGCTAGTTACACTTGCTTGCTTCCTTTGCTGTCATGCTTGTTTTGATAGCTTTGCTTACTTCCTTCAGATATTTATCAAATTAATAACTTATTTAGTTATTCATTTACCTCATTTTTTCATTGGTTTTTCATTCATTTAACAATTTTAGCTACTGATTAATTTCCTTCCATATTAAATCTTGATAAGTCGACGTAAATAGTAACGCATCAGAATCCCAATGTAAATTGTACAAACATTCACAATTCACCTGATATTTTGAGCATCGTCGATATTTGGACACTGATGCAGTTGACCTTCAGTTTTATCTGGAGCTGAGATGACGTCATCTCAAAAACCCCCCCAGAGCAGCATCTCGTTCCCTCTAGATCTCTTGAATCTTTAGCAAGCAGATTCAGAAGGAAATATTTCAGAGACAAAGTTTAATGAATTTTTGTCTTTTTATTTTGGAGGTCGATGTGTTTGGGAGTTTGTTACCTTGAGTATTACTTTAAATATTATGAAGTCTTATAAAAGCTATAGGATATTCTTAGGGAGCTTCTTGAATTTCAAGTCAATGGCCCCTGCGGTTGGCTTGTTCCAAATGAATAGAGCTCACCGATATTATTATTAGGCTGTCCAGAATTTTCAAGACACAAAACATCTTTATCCTTCTCGTCCATCTTTTACAGCATCTGTTACCGTCTAAAATTTTCCTTTTCTACATTTTTCTAATACCTCTGGAACATTCAGAACAAACGATTCTTTGTCCCGAAGAACAACAGTTAATATTCACCAAGTGTTATAAAGCATATTTCCTTTGGTCATACAGACAACGACTCATTTCATAAATCCTAATATCACCCAGTTACCAACTCTCGTGTGATTTTCAGCAATTGCAAGATAAAACAGAGGCAGCGAATTCTTTTAAACCATCTTGAACAAATGACGTTCACTCAGCTTCTGAGAACTATTAGGGTGTCGTGCAACTGGAGCTACAGAAGTTCAAGCGATGAAGCAGTTCATTAATACCCTAATGCAATTCAACATGTATTCTAATATTCTACTCACATTATTTATTAATTGATTTATCTATTTATTTGTTAATTTATCTGTTCATCTTATGTGATCTTTCTGTATTTCCTTTGGAAGCTTGAATTTCAAGTCAGTGGCCCCCTAGGGTGGGCTTCTTGTTCTATATGAAAAGGGTTCGTCTCCTGATTTATAATAATAACAGTACAGAGTCAAAGATATCAGCCGTTTCGCAGAGTTCTGTCAGACCGAAATAGCAGGAGCTCCGCAAAGGATCTGAGCACCGTGTGAGGCTTTCGAATCAAACAGATTACAATATTCCTAAATGGATTCGACTTATAACCTGAGTGTAGTCTCTGGTCCGGAAAACTGTCAGCCGATTCGTTTACTACGTCCGGCCACTCTGATAATAGAATAAAACGGGTTATATTCGTTTTATCTTTCTTTAGATCACCAGCTGAAAACCCTTGTGGACTGTAGATGCAACATACTAAAATAAACCCATGAAGGCCTCCAAAGGGAAATCAGCCTGCAGAGAGAGAGAGAGAGAGAGAGAGAGAGAGAGAGAGAGAGAGAGAGAGAGAGAGAGAGAGAGAGAAGTTACAGTAAAAGGTAAAATATTAATAAATGGGAAGGAATTGAAAATAAAACCGATACACCTGAAACTCAGGAGACCTCAGCAGCAGAGCAAAAACGAATTATCTCCTCGCTGAAAAATTTGGAGATCAGAAGATTCCACAATAGCATGATAGCTGAAGCGAAGATAAAACTCCTGGAATATAACTAATGTTCTAACATGACAAAGAACCCAATTCTTACCAACGAACTAATCTACAACAACACGAGTGAGACAAAACTTGGTTCTGAAGCTCTAATGAAAATACCACCACACCATAATTTGTTTCCGAGAACAAAGTTACTCATTCTTCATCAGTTTTGGTCTTCCCAAACTGAATAAATTTTACGTTTCATTAACCTAAAAGTCACTCGTTCGCGATCTGATTAATGAAGTGCAAATCATATTAAACTGCACTTCCAACTTTAATCTGAATACTAATGAGAAGTTATGTGGTACAGTGTGAACAATGGGTCCTTTTTTGTTTGGGGAATTTCATGGTTACATTCTGCACGGTTGGAACATATATTAAATTCTAAATCATACTGGTGTAATCTAGACAACTGACATACAGAGAGAGAGAGAGAGAGAGAGAGAGAGAGAGAGAGAGAGAGAGAGATGGGAAATACACAGTAATGCACTGTAAGAAACAAAGACAAAAGGGCAATTTACCCTTCTCTCTCGTACCCAGAAGAGAGATTCAAAGGACAACACTTTTATCCTTTGTTCTCTGTTGTTTATTGTCTGTCCCTTTTCCTTCCTTTGTAGCGATGATGGACAAAGAGAGACAAAAAAGGTGCTTCTACATAATAAAGAAAACTGGATGCCTCCTTTAGGGGAAAAGTTCATCTCGCCTCTTTTGTTTTTCTATGGAAGAAACTCAAAGGAAATTGTAATAAAAAAAATGTTGGGTATTAAATCTTCCTTCTAAGGGATGGAATGGTACGAGAAACAGAAGCATAGTAAATAAATAAAGAAAAAAGATTGCTAATTATAAAATGCATATTTGAGATACGAATTTCTCTCTGCATAACAAAACGTCTTGGTTAATTCTTATCAATCTGAAACTTCAATTCGTGATTATCCGGATATTGGAGATATGAAACTTCGTCATTATCCGGACATTGCAGAAACAAACCTCTTATTCTGAAACCACAATTCGTCATTATCCGAACACTGCAGACCTAACCTTTGACTGGTAACTGATGTCCACATCTCGGGGCCCAAAATCCATCGGCCCACCAAAGGCGCCTCATCAGATGGACCAATCAGAGGCTGCCACCTGTGGCCATATATAGTGCCCCTCCTGAATGAATAGCCAATGGAGTTTCCCCCATTTGCATCGGGGTCATTTGAATGACCTCGCCCGAGCAATGCCCAGGTCTTTGTGATGGTTCTGCTCCTTTGAGTCTGAAAGATGATTCTCTCTCTCTCTCTCTCTCTCTCCTCTCTCTGGTTCATGAGATGTCTTTCACGCGTTGTATGTTCGAGATATTCCTTTTATTTGTTTTATAAATCACGTTGCTTCCTGAGGTATTGTTATACCTTCGGGTCAAACGTGGTATGCATCCAAAGCTACCAGATTCCTACTGTTCCCATTCCCAGAAGCTATAAATATTCCAGTGTGATTCCTGAATACCCGAATACTTTTTCAAAATCCTTTATGCTAGCTCTGGGAGTTTGAGCCTTCATCATACCTCACAAGGAAGATGAAATGAAAATTGCAACAGACAATGGTTTCATAATGAGAGGGAATATTGGTAAAGAATGACCGATATCCTTCACAAGAATAGATATACAGCATGGCAATGCTGTTATGAATATGCAATTTGCGGAAGACTACAAAAGAACCATTAGACCATCTGCTCCAGAATTGCATAAAACTTGCAGAATATTAACTTTCACGCCATTAGCTCACAAAAGAAGATATTTAAGCCACATCAAAGAGGCTGCACAGCCAATAAAAACTTAATTTCTAAGAAGGCAACCACTTAACCCCTGACCCAAATCCTCCCGGGAGAAGAAAAAGGTCCATCACAAAGTTTTGGGGGAAAGATTTATTAGCTTTTATGCAAAGCTCAGAACCCACTTTACATTATAACTTACTTTAGAAGAAACTTAGAAAATACTTAGAATATGAGATAAGCAGGAACGTCAAGATAAAAAGTTGAAGCTAGGTGAAATTAAAGATGAATTTTAATTATGATATTCCCCTGAAAGACGGTAGTCTAGTCAAGTCTAAAATTAGAACTTGCATAGTTCCTAGACTTTCAAGTCTTAATATGACAAGTCTTCGAGACTGAAGAAAAATGAAAAACACTTGGATATTTGTTTAAATAATCAACTTTAGTCGGTGGAATGTCAGTCAGTCAGTCAACACAGCATCAAATCCAATATGCAAATTCCTCTTTCACAGCCACCTTCCCCCAGCCTACGCCAAAATACAGTTATGTAATTGAAGATCAACAAGTTAATCTCTTGTCAATTTTCAAAATAAATATGACTCAAAGAACTTTACAATTTGTTTAATCAATATGAAAAGATATCACAGCTTATGTATTTATATCTCATGCAAATTATGTTCTTTTCAAAGTAAGCTGTCCTTTTTTTATGATAGTTTTTAATGAAGATTTCTTTTTGAGACGAAATATATAAATTTAACCTTCCAAAATAATAAAAATTAGTTTACAAATATTCTTTTTAATCGCCTACTTTTAAAACGGACTCATATCTAACCCAATCTGCTTATTAATGCCAAGATTACCTTCTGTTATGACCAAATATTGATTTGACAAGAACAATGGTTCAAATATGCTTCAGTTTTCCATTTCTCTGTTTAAATACGTAATTTGATATGAATATTAGGGTGTATAGTCAGATATTTACATTTTGTTCCAAACAGTTTATTTACCGATGGTCAGTTTTAAAGCAAACAACTTTTTAAGTAGATCTTGCAAAATGACTTCATCAACTCATTCCTTTCATTCGCAAAATTAGGCGTAATTTAGACAGTGCTAAAATAGCCATTAAGTCTAAGCATTTATTTGTGCGTACGTTATTTCCACACGTAATATCAGTCAAGATACATCGAAGGAAAGTATCCATAAAAACAAAGCAATATTTTGTGGGTAAAGCAACAGGAAGGATTCAGAATCCATTATCAAAGTAAACGCTTTACATCAGGCGGGAGAAAAAGCTCTCAAATTCATTAACAAGTTCTTGGATGTCTCAAGTTTCTTCATAAAGGGAAACTATTCAGCAGGAGAGAGAGAGAGAGAGAGCTCTAATGAGGTTCAGCATCATACCTGATTCTCTCGGGTGGGAGATGGATGCTCAGCTTTGCATAAAGTCAAGAACTTTTCTTTCTTCCTCCAAAACTTCGAGATGGACCTTAATCCCTCTCCCAGGAGGATCTGGGTCAGGGGTTAAGCGAATTGTGGTTTCTGACTGTTCAGAGCTCACTTAGATATTTTTTTAAGCAGAGAGCATTTCTTTTCTCGAAAAGATATTTTATGATTAGCAATCTTTTTTTCATTATTCATTTACTACTTTTCTGTTTCTCGTACCATTCTATCCCTCAGAAGGAAGATTTATTACCCAACGTTTTTTTCTACCAATTTCCTTTTAGTTTCTTTCAAACAAAAACAAAAGAGGCGAACTGAACTTTTCCCCCAAAGGAGGCATCCGAGTTGTCTTTCTATAGAAAATCTTTTTTCGTCTTCCTTGGTCCACCATCGCTACAAAGGAAGGAAAAGGGACAGACAATAAACAACAGAGAACAAAGGCTAAGTAAGAGTTGTCCTTTGAATCTCTGCTCTGGGTACAGAGAAACAAAAGAGATATCTCTAATTCTCACACGTTAAGGTACATTTGCTATTTTGTCTTTGTTTCTTATTGTACATTACTTCGTATTCCCCTTCTCTCTCTCTCTCTCTCTCTCTCTCTCTCTCTCTGTTCTGCAGAGTAGTTTCTCTTTACAAAAAAATGCCGAGACTTCTCAGAACTTGTGAATGAACTTAATGCTTTTTCTCCAGCCTGGTGTATTATAGAGGGCTTTCACTTTGCTCTTAATGGATTTTGAATCCTTCCTGTGGTTTTACCCACAAAACTACCATTTCTGTAATGCTTGAGGAAACCGCCTAATGCAAGATTACACACACACACTCTCTATCTCACACATACAAACTCCCCTAAAGAACTGAGTGTGATTGTTTCAGCACTACGTACATAATATCCTATTGTACTAACGAAAGGAATGAGTTATTGTTCAGTCCTTTTTATTTTAAATAGATCACTTTTCAGTTTTGGATTTTTACATTCAAATATGAAAGGACGTGCAGATAGGATTCTGGTAGGACTGAAGAATAGATATATTCAGTCTACTTATATAAGACACTTCCCTGTATATAAATAAGTAAAATATATAGAAATTCTGAATAAATAAGCAAAGGAGTAAATATAAGCCACTTGGTGCATAATAATCCACGAAGTGCAATGGAACTCATCCATATTTAATCCATTTACAGAGGAAACCTGATGGGACGCTCGAATAAGTAAATGGAATTTTCATTTGTATTTA